>NC_034592.1:90135063-90208401 GCF_900095145.1 Mus pahari | reverse complement strand
TAAAAAATACATGTAAATACAATGACAAAGGTTGATATAGATAAACTGTTTCCAAAAAAAAGAAGGAAAAAAAAAAAAAAAAAAAAAAAAAAAAAAAAAAAAAAAACACCAAACCTACCAAACAAATAAAAAAACTACATACAAAAATATTTAAATTGCCCAGACCGAAATCATGTAGCTCTCAACTTGACTAGGTAATGAGTTAATATAAATAACCCAAGCTCTCATTTTCCAAATCAAACTAAAGAAATAAAGTGCTTTGTGCACTTTCAGACATAAAAACAAACTGCAACTGCTCAGGTGAAGTGTGGGAATAGCCTCTTAGTGCCTAAGATATGTTCGAGGGTTTTTATTATTACTATTCATTTTGTTTTACATAAGCTAAAATTTAACTCCAAGTTGATCATTCTCTTCCAAAGCGCTACAATGTAGGAGGAGGACTGAGCCCCACTGTATCCCGAAGTTACAGAGTAAAACAGAAGCCGTGAGGCCAGGGTGAAGCCAGCCAGTGGGGGTGGTGCAGCCAATTCTTGGCTTCCTGTCTGATACTCATGCGTGACTGTAGAAGCTCTAACAACTGAGATGGGTCGTTAACAATTTTAAATGATTAGAAATGAGAGTTTATGAGCCCTTTTCAAAACTGATGCTTTTAATAAAAGATAAATTGCTCTACATTAATTATATAAAAATCTCTAGGAATTTTGTTAGTTTTAGGAGCAGAAAATCAAAGAAGTATCTAAATCGGGAAGATGAACGGCTTCCAGAGATGAAGTTCCCCTCAAATCATGCTTGTACCTCACACTGCCGATCCCAAGCCCTCATTACTGTAACTGCCTGGCACCCTTCCACAGTGGTTTTTTTTTTTTTTTCTTTCTTTCATTTTTTACAGTATTTCTGAACAGACTGACATATTTTGTTTACTGACAGCAACTAAAGCTCTGTGCAGGATCATAAATAAAGAAGATCGTGTTTAAAAATCACTAATATCATTTTAAGAGGTACTGCAGTCTTGTGTTTTGGCCTCTGTTTGGCTGTGTTAGCCATGAATGACAGCTTCCCTGCTTGAAGCACACAGAAAGCACAGCCTTGCTCATTCACTGACAGGACTGTGGCCTTTTCACACGTTCCTTCCACAGCAGTGTTTGTCCCCAAACACTGGAACTCGACACAATGGCATTCCTACTCTAACACCCCCACCAACAGCACCAGTACATAACAAGAATGCTAATGAGCCGGAGCTGGCCCTCATGAAAGTGTTAACTACATTTCATAGAAAAGTGGCTATGCTGTTCCAAAGATTACCAATTAAACAGATTTCTGCTTAGCTCTCAGTAATTTTCAAGATGTTTCCACTCTTGACAAAATACTCGTGATAAATGTAAGACTAAGCGACTTTAAGCTGTCCTAAATATAATATCTCATTTGAATATTCACGAAGCAGTATATATTTAAGATCACTGTAAAGTAATGTGCTTAATTCAGCCCCATGCTGTAATAGCCAAGCTAAAATTTAAAATGAAAAAAAAAAAAAATTAGTAGGTTCATAAATACAAAACCAGTAGCCCTGGCTTTTCCTTTAAAGTGACAGTGTAACGATTTGTTTAAGAGAAGTTCCTTTGGGCTTGTAGAATTTTTAAACCCATAGTTTAACAGACAACAAAACAATATGGTTTTCCTCTGGGATGTCAAAAGTAGAACAAACAGAACTGATGTCAAGGTGATACGGTCCTACAATTTTATAACCTTAAGAATTGTTAACAAAACAAGAGCCACCCCTTGTCCACATTTCACCTGTCTAGTGGTTCCTGAACAGGGTGAGACAGAAAACTAAGCAGAACCGGCTTTCTGGAAGGCTGAGTGAAGGTCAATGAATGCTCATTAATGCCGCCGAGGGAGGGGGACACTCGATAGGGACCCTACTCATAATATAAAGATGTGGCCAGGCTTGCCAATGGCAAGAGGTGGCATTGCAACAGTGCCACTGCAGTGAGTTTTAAAAACATTAAAGCCATGGAAAGAGGACCCAAAGTGCGTATAATTAAACATGCGTGACTAAAGAAAATAGAAATGTTTTGCAAATTTATGACATTCCTCCTTGCCTTCATCCCTGTACTTTAACTTACGTATAGTGTGATGAAGCTTAATATTGTTACAATGCAGTAAAAGGTAGAGCTGGGGGGAAGCAGCAGAGAAACTAGATGTTTAAGGATTCTTAAACTTAGGGTAATATTTAAATTCTTATAGAGTAGTTAAATGAACGACTTGCAACAAACTAAAAATGTAAAATTTTGCTCATATTTACATCTAAGATTTAATTAATTATATTTGTCAGCATTTTGAGTAATGACCTCTTTAAATTAAAGCAGCAATTCTCAAGGCATTTTGCCACAATGTACTGAACTCTTGAATTTAGCATTTGTTTAGAGTGGCAGAAATAAGAGGTGTTGGCCCTTATTGTCCAGATGTCTTCTGTCTCGCCAACCCTCACTTCCAATAAAAATTAGAAAGTGCTTATCTCCAGATTTTATTTAAACAATGCTTTTCTTGCATTAGAAAAAGGCCATATGCTATTTTTAACATTAAAAGTAACTTTAAACCCTCCAGTTAGCGAAACACAACTACAAATAAACAAATTTAATTCAGCAAAGCATCATTTATTTTATAAAATCATTATGTATTGAACATTAATATTTAAATATTAAACAAAAAAACAAAATTTTTCTTATACGGTTTTTGTATATGTTGGCCTAGTAGAACATTGAAACAGTCTGGATTTTTAGTCAAATTGTCTATAGTAGTTATTAATCCTCTCTGAATCACTGTAGTTCATTAAAAAGCAAACTAAGTACACTTTCCCTTAAAAAAAGTCTGAGACATCCCTGGAAGTTCAGAGAGCTTTGATGAACTTTCTTCTGCCCATCGTGCGCTGCAGTTCTCCGAGAGGACAGCAGGAGGTGCTGTGTGAACACCGAGCCTGTCATCTGAAGCCCAGCTCCCTCCTGTTTTCTGTGTGCAGTGAATAGTGAGATGCTTTCAAAATATTCATTTATCAGCGGCCGGTGGCCTGAGATAATGAGTCAAATTCTAAAATGGAACCTCCAAGTTCACAATGTAAACCCCACCCTTACTTAACACAAAGGCTGGCTTCTCTTAAGTGTATGTTGGAAGATTTTTTTTTTTAATGTTACAACTTTTTTTTTGCAATTATTCAAAGTGCAACATTCTGTTTACAATATAAATCCTATTTTAAGTAAACCAAATGTCCCAAAACTAATTACAAAAACATATGTCTTTACCCTCACACATATTTATGTGTGTGTATAAATAAACACACAACTATAGAATGAATGCACAGAGATTAAAAGGCAAAATCTAGTTTAATTTAGTCACACACATTAATTCAACTATTCTCTGGATCCTGAAATACACAAGTTAAATAAGTATAATGGAAGTAAGTTACTCTTGAGGGGAAGTTAGTTCACAATTCATTTCTCTAGAATCTGATTTGCTTTTAGACCCATTTCTACAATCATGAGGTGAGTTTACACCAGAGGAAAAATGAGGAGTCTCAGGCTTCAGAGGAGTGCAGATGAACGGATCTCCTTTAGGGTTACTGACTCTGGAATAACCACATAAGGATCTGCTTTTCCTCTGCAGAGTGAGCAGTGAGGAAAGATGAGGCCGATGTCACTCCACACCAAAAGACAGACACAATTAGCCCCTCTCTTGCTGCCTTTGCGATTCCAGAAGCATTTTTGGCTCCCTTAGAGGCGCTGAGCTCACAAAACATGTCACGGTTCTTTTATGACACAATGCCAATCATTGCCTCTATAGAACCAAATACATCTGAAAAAAAAAACATATAATACAGTAGTTTTTAAAAAGGGATGACTTACCTGCTTGTAATAATTTTTTTTTTGCAGACTTTAACCGTTGATACAAGGCCCCAAGAACTCCTTGGATGTGCACCTTAGCCCCCAAGGATCTGAAACCTTCTCCCTTAGAGACCCAAAATGGTCCCCTCAAAGGACTGATGGAATTTTGCAGGCATTGGGAAGGATTCCTTTGACCCAACTGAGATATGCTCTCTGGAATGCAGCCTCGAGACTAGAGCTAACTCTTAACATCTATTATTTATGTCTGACCTGGGTTAAGTCTTAGCGAGGCAATTCCTGCATTACCAGTGGCCACCAGGAAGGATGTATTTATATTGCGACATCTCCCCCGTGCAAGTCTCCTAAGCTGTGTGAGCACACCTGAATAGTTCTGAAGTGTGCCTAACTAGCTGCATGGAGTGTCATGGTGTGCACTGATTGCCTTATCTTCTCATTTATCACAGATGAGTTGGAACCAGCCTTGCCGAAACCTACTTGCATTGTCCTGATAAAAAACTGTACGATCCATGATGTTTCAGTATCCTGCGCCTGTAGAGGAGTCTGTGTGCTCAAAATATCACATCTCGAAATTATTCATAAAGTATGATCCACACCTTTATAATAAGCCTTCCTATCCTAGGGCCATCATTGGTATTCGTTAAAGCAGCCCAGGACACAGGGTGACAAGATTGTTTAAATAGAAGAGGGGAGAATCTTACTCAAGGACTTTCTCATGCCTTCCTGTTCCCAAGTCCCCAGAATGTGTAAGCTAGTGGTGGGTTCAAGGATGCTATGCCAGCAGGGGCTTTGGGAGGATATTTACTTGTGGGCCTGTAATGTAACATCTGTGTGGACTTGACAGACATGTTTATACACTTTGCACATGATTAGCTGATACAGTCTTTCTAGTGTAAAATGCTCAAATGACATGGCAGCTAGCTAATATTTTCTGAAATTTAATTTTCCTCTGAAAAGCCAGAAATAAATAACAAAATCTTGAGGCCCAGAAAAAAATGAATATATATCACTTTTATTTAACATGGTCTTTACTTAAATGTATGTAGATCCTAAAGATAAACATGCAAAATAGATAGAGATCCTAGCAATATTATTCTTACACATATTTCTGCAAGAAAAATGAATTAAGTAGATCACAAGCTAAAAGAGTAGGTCTGTGCCCTTGGTTATGTTATATGTTGCATATTTTATGCAGAGAAGCCCAGCACTGCAGTGTGGAAATGAAATTTCAATTAAGCACAGCTGAGCTACTGAGAGGTTGCACTATGCAAATGGCCTTTGCTACCTGTGTTCTCCTAAATCTTACTTTTAGCTAAGAAAACTTGCAGTTTAGGACACCTGGTTCTCCAGCTCCCTACCAAAGCAAAACTTAAGTTCGCTGCTTAGAAGAACATTGGAGATTAAGAGGTTAAGATTTCCTACTGCTATGAGTAAAATCAAAAAGAAAAGTATGATGAGATGACATCTGTGCAGATGTATCTGTGGAATCCCATCATCCAGTTTGAGAAACTAACTCCTGAAATTCTAACAAGCCCACTTTTATACACGCAGAGCAACTACTTTTCTCTATAGGTTTTAAGTAAATAGATGCCTTACACTATAAATATATAATAGATATTTATATTTTTATATTTACATATTTATATATTTTTATATTTATATAAATATTTCTGCCATATTGTATATGTAAAATATAATATACATGACATTTTATATACTATAAAAGAAGTAATATTATTTAATAATAATATTTCAAAAATAAAATGGGTAAGACACATCAGTTTTGATGACAGTTGTGTACAACTAAACAGTTTAGAATTATAAGCATTTTCAGTTTGCTGACACAATATCCATAGATTACTATATATTTGGTTTGGATTTATACAGATGTAACTGTATACCCACTTAATCCAGCACACTTCTCAAATATTGAAAAGCACTACTTATAGTAGTTAGGATAGTTGTTAAATTAGTAAGTTAAATAAATTAGAAAGCAGGTGGTAATCAGAAGATTTACACCCTAGAGTTAAACTCAACTTTAAACCTGAGAAAATTTCATATTTATCAGTCTTATTCCTCTATACCAAACATAAAATAACTTTCAGGTTCAGCCCAACAGATTTCAGAAGCACTTACTAGATTTTTCTGAAAAATGACTTTTCAGACTTTGTAATCTTTATAACTATATATATATATATATATATATATATATATATATATATATATACACACACACACACAATGGGGGGCAATGAGACTTCAATGTATACTGAAGTGCCAGAACTGGTATTGAGTGGAAAACTACCCCCATGTGCCACACGATTTACATAATTAGGAAAACTATGGAAACCAGAAACAGTAAAGCAGAGAAAGCGGTATTCACAAGCAGGTTGTATGAGGAACTTCAGAATCTGCTCTGAACTTGTTGAATAATCTGTTCAGTATCCCAGCCTCTCCCTGCTGGAAGCAGGTCCTCATTATTACCAGGAGAGCACTAATAAAGGTTAGCCTCTGAACTGGGGATTAGAAGGCCTTTTCTGTGGGGACGCTTCAAACTAGTAACTTTGATGATCTTGAAAAGGGAGACAAAGCGCAATCCAAGAACAAACAGTGTTTCCACTAAGCAGGAAGGTACAGAAAACAGAAGAAAATGATAGTCTAAATACTCGGGAAGGAAGCGTAAAGCAGCCTGTCTGCTGTGCTGAAAATAAAATGTATTCAACACACGGGAGGACAGTGTGCTACTTGGGGGAGGGATGACGCAGGCAGCCTAAGATGTGCTTTTGAAATGTAAAAGAATAATTGATTTGCTGAGAGTCACTTGAGTTTTCTATACAGACCATAAATTTTAACAAGGGATGGCTGACTTTTTAATGTATTTTAATGCTCATAAAAGATCTTATTTGTTTAGTTAATTGGTTGGTTTCAATTTGTTGTTGTTGTTGTTTTGTTGTTGTTGCTGTTGTTGCTGCTGCTGCTGCTGCTGCAATGGTTGGTTTTGTTGCTGCTGCTGCTGCTGCTGCTGCTGTTGCTGTAAGACCAGGTCTGACTATGTAGCTCTGGTTTGCCTGCTACTCACATACTAGCCCACGCTGGCCTCAAACTCTCCTGTTCTGCCTCCGGAGTGCTGGGACTAGAGGTGTAAGCCACTATGTTTGGTTTTATAAGAGTTCTTAACCAATGGTTTTCCTTGTCTGTGTGGTACCAGTCTTTTCTCTTTCCCTGTAGACAAACTGCATCCTGTTCCATAAATATGTGCAAGAAATTAGATCAACTGTTTAAAAAGGTCAAGTGATACAGAGGAGTATAACCTGCACGCTGATGGAGTGAGCTCCAGGACCTTGCTTCCCAGGTCCTTCAAAACCACCTGCCTTCTTTAGAGTGATGCTCACAAATATTGCCCCACTCAAGAAAGCTACTTATGTATGGTTAGTGTGAGTGTGCAAAGCTACATATCTGCATTCCTTTACATACAGAAGGCCTTTACCTCAGTTCTACCAACATATTTACTTGATGGAGACAAGAACTTTTCATTTCGTGGTTTTCATTAAGCAAGCCCTCAATCCTGTCTATTAAAGAGCATTAAAAATGCAGGATTCCTTAAATTATCAATAGATGTACATCAGTGACCAGTTGGGATCATTTCTACTACTTGAAAAAAACTTACAAGGATAATCACTTTGGACATATTTTCTTAAATTGTGGATTCTGTATTTCAGGTAAATTGAAAAATTAATCAACAATTCTGGTGGGTTTACATTTCAGAGTACATGTAACTAGGAAAAGGAAGTATTGTCCAGAGACTGGAGAAACCTCTGTATCTATGGTAGCAGCGAGCTGTAAGATGTTAAGATGTTAGTCTCTTTGTCTAAGGGTACCTTTCCAAGTAGATTGGAAATTAATCTAATAATCTCAATGGATAAGACTGAGAATGGCGAGAGGCAACAGAATGCATGATCAAAGTGGAGGTCGTTGGAAAGAACTAGCCTTGTGTATCAACAGTGAGAAGGTTAATTCCTGTTACCCTTGTTTGTCCTTACTGGGGTCTGGGGTATGCAGGTTATACTCCTTTGTAGACTTTTCTGCCAATTGATATATTCTTATTCATCAAGGATCATCTCTCATGTTATTTATTTATCAATAATTGTCTCTCCCCTGATGATTTTTTATAGTGTTGTCATGTTTCAGTTTGTATTAGTCCTTGTCTTCCCCCTCCCTTCCCATTGCCTTCCTTCACTAAATCCCCTTGGAGTCTGAGGTCACCAAGTTTTGTTTTGATCTTTACTCGACAAGCAATAACTACATAAATATGTGGGTTAAAATATGATGTAAATTGTAGCTAGACAGATAATGCTGAGTATGACTATGTTAGGTCATGATGTCTTCTAGTCTGGTGACAGCATTGCTTCTAATGTACTGTGGGAGATCACTCATAGATGAGTCTTAGATGATGAGCACAGGCTGAGTGAATTACTCAGAAACTGTAACTTCCTGTGACCTGCCAAAAACAACAGATAAGCATGACCATAAGCAGATTTTTAAAAGCATACTTGGGTCATACACAATTAGTTAATTTACTTTACAATTAAGATAAATTAAAATAAAAGTAAAATAATAGTAAATTACGGTTTATAAACTATTTTAATTTTCACATTGTCAGAGTACATGTAAGTTCAGGAACAGAGTACCGTCCAAAGCACAGTCCCTGTAAAGAAACTTCTTTGTGCCTTATGGTACAAACTGCAAGTCTCAAAACTAACTGCTCACGGAGCAAGAAGTTTAGAAAACTTAAAAGAGATGAAAAGTGGGGCTGGTGAGATGGCTCAGTGGGTAAGAGCACCTGACTGCTCTTCCAAAGGTCTGGAGTTCAAATCCCAGCAACCACATGGTGGCTCATAACCATCCGTAACAAGATCTGACAAGATCTGACGTCCTCTTCTGGAGACAGCTACAGTGTACTTACATATAATAAATAAATAAATAAATCTTTAAAAATAAATAAATAAATAAATAAATAAAATTTTAGAAATTCTGGGGAATGTTCCATTAAAAAAAAGAGAGAGAGAGAGAGAGTTGAAAAGTTCCTACCAATTCAGATGGAATTTTTAAAAAGGAGGTTCAACTATCTAGAAAAGACTATTTGACCAAACCTTAGTTCTTGAGAGATATGCAGCTTTGACTATCTCCTAGACCAGGAGGAACACTTGCAGAGAATCTGTTCTACTGTCAAGGGATATTCCAGGTGTGTGTGTGTGTGTGTGTGTGTGTGTGTGTGTGTGTGTGTGTGTGTGTTGATGTTCTTTCCTTGGATTTTGATAATAGTTGAAAAACTCCTGGTCTCAGATCAACCATCGTGCACCAGAGTCGGATACCCTGGGAAGAGTGGACGGTGGCGAGGGTGCTGTCCCCCGTGTTTGATTTATATCGGTGTGTTTCCATTCAAACAACAGCTGCTGTGTACTTTTGTTTATGTGCTGTATATCACATCTCATTGTCCCTATGGTACTTATGAGAAGGGATTTAGTAGTTGTTTTCTTAAGTACCAATGCCTACCCAAATTTGTTTTTTTTTCCCCACTGACCAAAGTGACAAGCAAGCAGTTGATGTACCTAGCTGATGTTCACAGCTGTTTTAGTTTCCAGTGATCCCATTAAAGTGACGGCATGTTGCCTCTGGGTCCACAGTACGGAACACTTATGTAAGAGACATTGATTCATATGATAGGATCAAACAAAGCAGGCCGTGCTGGAGGAGAGGATTTGGGGGGTTATTTTGGCTTTACCTGAGTCACATTTTTATTTAGGTGTTATACCCTTTATGGGACACTTGGTTATCTTAATTGTTGATACGTGGATGAGAGTTACACCATTAGGGCTTAGAAGTCCAACATCTTAGAAAGTCTTCTCTGGCTTGAAAATGCAGCCTGAGTCATGCCTTTTCTTAAACTGAACGAAGTAGCTGTGCATTAAATATGCTGGCACATCTTCTGCTTGAGCAAGTGGACCGAAATGGTGTGAATTGTTAATGCCTTGCTGCATTGGTTCACGGCTTGTGACTGATCATTTGTAACTATATCTACTCCTTGTTCCATGAAATCAAGTATGGAGTAATGGGTTCATCAGATTTTGGGGTTAAATTGAGAGTGAAGAGGTACTGTGTGTGGAAATAAGAGTTGCCATGTTCAGGGCTGGCCTTGTAACAGCATGGAATCTAAAGGCGATATTCAAAAGCACTCCACTCATCACACGCTTGCTGACTCTCAATAGGGCCCATTTGCAGGGGACATTTGGTAGCTTTCCAATGCGCTTTATGCCTCTTTCTGCTTCCACCACCGTGCACATCTTTCTTTCATACACCCCTAGTAGCACATTGGTAGCCCAGGTCAGCATACACAATTCATTCATTTAAATGACTTGATTTATACAAATAGAAATAAGCTGGGATTCTGTTGTCTGAAGCTTGCCTTACCCCTCAACAAAAATAACTGGGTGTGTTATTGAAAATGCAAGTCTTTTTGTGAACTCAAATTTCTTGGGCATCTAAAAGATTTGAGTTTTGGTGTTGATGTAAAATCATTGAATTGGTATGTACAAAAATAAAGATTACATATAGAAGTGTTGGGAACTAATTATATATGTCTACTCTTATTGGCAGTGATCTATATCAATATACAAAATTGCATATATGGCATGCTTTTTGTAAACTTTAAGGCTCTGTATAAAATTTTAAAGGATTTTGTAAAATTTTTAAAAGTACATTATTATGAAACCCAATTATTTAACAAAACCTAGGAGTAATAGCCTTCAAAGTGTCCTTATATTTGTTTGCTCTAATAATTGATACTTCATGATTTTATGTAATTTGTTATTTATATTTCTTTCCCTTAAAGCTTAACTCAAATCTTGTTTTAAAAAAGAGCTGGAGTTAAACTTTGACCTAATAATAAAAGACATGATAGAAAACATAGCCAGACCTAGACAGAAAATTAAGTTCACAAAGAAATTAAATATATAGTTAATATGCAAACACAAGCTAATCATAAGATGTCTCAAAGTTCTACTGTTACATCAGCAATGTTAGTACAAGTCCCAAAAACTGTAATTAATCTTTTTCTTTTAAATGTAAAAAGTGATAATAATGACAGCTAAAAGAATTCAGAAAGATGTAGGAGTCACTTCACATCAACAAAGCAGTTCTGTCTCCATGAAATGAAATGTTAAGTCTCCATACTACTTATATTTAAATATTTCACTTATTATGTAACTTAAATATGTTACAACATATTTTAAGTTCGATAAACTGGAGAAGTCTTAATAGTTTCAATGGTTACCATGGAGAACTCACTTTTGAAAATTTGTTTTCCATGTTTGGTTCACAAACATGGAAATTTTCTATGACAAATGGTTTTTCATAATTCATTGGCTTTTTTTCTCCTGAAAACTTCTTGGAGGACAAAAATCTCCCTTGGGTCCTAGACTTTTACTGGAAGAGCTTTGCAAGGTAACGGTCGTCCAATATATAGTAACAATTAGGCTATCCTCCCCACTGGAAGTCGCATGTATTACAATGTACTCCTAATGAACTTTAAGGACCAAGTCATTAGAATCAGATTAATAGCTTTAGTGTTAGAGCTTGTTAATAACTTCAGTGCAGAGCCATTCAGGGTCATGAGAGAGGGGCACAGACTTAGTGTGACATGAAGTACTGTTCATCCCAACAACAGCTGGGCATGACCATGACATCTTTATGAAGACAGAAGAATGTCTAGGTTTCAAAGATGTCAAAGGGACTGTTCTAATAGAAACCAGAGTCTACATGTGGATTTGACTGTTTTGTGGAAAGTCACAGCACACAGTTGTATTGTATTTAAAAGACCATGGTGCTGATCCAGTGAGCTCCCAACTGCTGCCAACAGGCTTTCTGACAACATTCTCACCACTGTAAATCAATAGTGAACACATCAGTAACTACTAGCACATTCTAATTTTTATCTAAGCAGTGTAAGCAGCCCCAGTCTGATGCCTAGAAGTCACTGGGAGACATTGAAGACATTTCTAAGGAACCCCGAAGCCAAAGCAAAGTCACGATGAGGACTTAGGGGTCACAGACATTTCTGAGTCCCGTTTCCCATTTTCAAACTGTCTCTGAACTGGCTGCCTTAATACATGCCAGTGTTTTCCCTAGACATAAATACAGACTGGCGATTACTGCCAAGACTAGTATCTCTCTTCAGAAGGCAACCCAACTGTTTTTACTTTATAAAATTTTAAAAGTAAAGATAAACAAGAAAACTACTTAGGATCCAATTTAGGCAAATGTTTAATCATAAAAACTTTTAGCCATAAGCACTTGCCTACTGTTTCACACTGTATTGAGAAATAATAGGTCACTGTGGTTTTGATTTATACCAAACAACAAATGACTAAGGAAGCTGAACTTATCTGTGCTTACTTACTGCCAAGTACATTATCTTCCTGTGGAAATGTCTGCTCTGGTCCTTTGCCCATTTTCCTAATTAGATTGTCTTTTTATGATTGAGCATAAGACTTTTTCATATATTCTCAATATTAAGCACTTATTAGATGTGATTTGAAAATATTCATTGTGTAAATTGTCTTTTCATTCATGGGTAATGTCCTTTAATTCACGAAAATATTCAATTCAACATAGTCAGATTTGTGAGTTTTTCTGTTATTGCTCATGCTTTGGGCTTAATATCTAGAAATCTATCGCCAAGGTCAAGATAATGACGAGTTTCTCCTATATTGGTTTCTAAGAGTTGCGTGGTCTCGGCCCTTGTTTATGCTGTGGTAATTTTTATAGATAGGAACTGAGAGTTGTCTCTGTCCTTGTATATGGAGATCTATTGACTTGGCACCACAGCGAAACACAATCTTCTTCCCGATGAGTGTCTTAACATCTCTGTCACAAGTCAAGTGACCACAGAATACAGACGCTACAGACTATCTTATCTCTACATTCTAAATTCAATTCGGTTTTTCTCTGCACCTCTTCTCACACCAGTGCCATAGCTTTAATTACTGCATAATTATAGTTAATACATTTAAACATTTGAAACTGAATCCAATATACAAAATTTATAAGGTGAAGGGGACAGTTCTACACAGAACTACCTCACCCAAAGACAACAATTCTCAAGAGTATCTGCCTATGCTGTTCTCACCTTTGACCTGCTGCTACCTACTCACAAAATTCAAGGAAGTGTTAAACATATGGGACCAAGTTGGTCAGGAGCCCTCAAAATAATACACATGTAAGACAAAAGACAGATTTATGGGAGCAGGGGAGAGGGACTGGCAGTGTGCACAGATGGTATTTTAATATGTAGGAGCTATTTGGTCTCTGTGTGTATTTATTTACTTGTTGCTTGCTTGCATTTTAGTGTCAGTAATAAGCTAGTGGCTTGTGGCATGTGCCATTGAATATAAAGTTTATAGTTATATCTTTTCCTAAAAGGTAGAGAGGGCGATTTAAATTTTTACAGTAAGCAAAAACTATAGAGAATTTAAGTTTGATGGGTCACAGCAGCTAAGTGTAGAGGGGATTATTTCCAGTAGTCTTGGCTTTCAAAAAAATCGCCAAGGTGGGACTGGATCTAGCTTTGTTATTCCCGGGTGTGCAGTGGACAGTTGAGCCTCCTAGCTGCTCACGGTTGCTCTACTGTGTAACTGCTGACGCCTGCGATTTAATCATGCATTGAACTTCATCTACAACTTGAAGTAAGTCTGTAGATGATATAACCATCTCAGGGACTGAAAAATTGTCTCTGTTAGCACTTTAAAGTATGCTGCCAGGCAACTTTGGCACACACTGTAGAGATGGCCTGTCTTTATGTTGTGGGCCCCAGTTCCAGGACTAGCTAGTCAGCCTAGATCTGCTGGCAGGTGTTCTAAATTATTCACTATGTTATTTTTACTGTCGATGATGTTCTTTGCTTTGATACAGAGTCACCCTCTGTGGCCCCGGCTGTCCTGGAACTGTCTATGTAGACCAGGCTAGTCTCAAACTCACAGAGATCTGGCTGTTCCTGCCTCTCAGGTGCTGGGATTAAAGGTGTTACATTAAGTTGAATCATGGGCCACAAAAGAAATGTGGAAGAACTGGTATTACATTCCTGCAGCTGGTTCACAAGCATTTAAAATAAGCTACAGCGGTCAAAGTTGATTCTAAATTTATTTATTATGAGCTTATCATGGTTTTAAATCACATAAGCCTGAACTGTGACTCAATGATATGTGGTAGATTTACTCTAAAAAAAAAAGTCTATCTTCCTCAGTTAAGAAAAGGAAGATAGATACGAGAAGAAATCTAGAAGTTGGATTTGGTAAAGGATCCATTATGGAAATAAAATGTGTTGAGGATTATCTTCATTGTTGTGATTGGAACAGTGTATGCATGAGAATGAACAGAAAGGAAGCTGAGAAGCTGACACAAGAGAGCTCCTTAGATCAAAGTGAGCCTCTGATTCAAGCAGAAGTAATAAACCACACAAAACACATGCGTGTGCATACACATATGACGGTAATTAAAGAATAGAGGACACAGGTTTGAGACAGAGTATGGAAGATGGGATGAAAGGGGGGAACTATGTAATTGCATTTTACATTTTCAAAAAAAATTTTTTTTAATTTAAAAAGGAGAGACAAACAGATCCTGAAAGGAGATCCATTCAAGCTGAACTTCTCTGAAATAGAAAAGGGGGAAAATATATTGCAAAGTCAGAAGCACCAGCCAATAATAGCTAGCAAAGAATGCAAGGGAAGGCCTTAGAAAACAGCCTGTGTCTTCCTCCAGAGGCAGCTGAACTTCGAGGAGGGGCTGCTCATGCACAGACAGATGTGTAAGAGTGGCCAGGACTCTCCTATAAGGACAGGACAAAAGACAACTGGAGATGAAGACTGGTGTGAGTTACACAAGACAAAACATTGCACAAAGCCTGGTCCTAATGAAGGGAGGACAAAGGCCAGATGAATCATTCTACAGAGTACCAGGCAGGTAAGACTAGACCAAGAGCTCCACACCTACATTAGACATGGGACTGTGGCAGACACCACCCTTGGCAGGTTTATCGACCTCAAGGAGGTGAAAAGAAGTCAGGTTGACTTGAACAAAGGATGCTGGCTTGACAAGCTTGAAATATGTTCTCTTCATATCTCTCTCTAGGAGAGACACTGCAAGAAAAACAACTTGAGGCATGTGTTAGAAGTGCAAGCACGGAGCAGGAAAGGAAGTCAAGAAGAAGTGACATGGCTGCAGCAGAGAAGGCTGACTCCAAGCTGTTACAGAGTAGACTTTTACGAAAGGAACAGATATACGAACTGCTGCAACTACATACCAAACTAAAATAGTAACTGAAGGCCAGACTCTGAACAACTGAGGAAAGAGCGCGTCACGGGAGGAGATGGCGGTGAGTTTGGTCATCACTGAGGCCTTGGAGAACATGAGCCTAGAAACACAAATAGCTGTTTGGGCTCACAGCTCTACTCAAGGTTAATGTCAGACCAAATGTGCTTGTGATTGTGATTGTACGGGGCAACCTATGCTGATGAGATGAGTTCCTTGGGTTTTAACAATTTCCTAGGCAGAGGCCCTTGTGGTGGTTGCTGGAGCACAGTTGTAAAACAATGGTGTTTCTGAAACAAACTGGGCACTTTGCCACCAGACAGGAAGCACTCTGAGTTCAGTATGGGTCTAGTTTCCCAGAAGACAATGAGCATTACAATCCTAGGACCACTTCACAAGTGAGAACAGAGCCTCACCCTCACTGGTGTGACCACACGGGCTAACTTACAGATCTAACTTACAGATGTTGCACACACAGGACACTGTCAGTCCCCTCTTCAAGAATAATGATTTTTGTAGCAATGATGATTGAAACTAGTCTTATACAAGGCTGTTTTAAGGACTTTGTGTATAATTTACTTAATCTCCAAAACAAACGATGAAAGAAGTTACTGTAATTCCTGTTTTACAAATAAGGGAACTGGTCTCTAAGAAGCTAAGTAACCATCCAGTGTCATTACTGGTATAAACTGGATCTTGAACTTAAACTGAGGGAACTTCACAGCACTATGTGCAGCTTTTTGAGATGGAGCCAGCGTACATCGGTCAATTTTCTCCTGGAGATACTGTATATATATCAAATGCATCTCAGGCCAGAGACTCTGAGCACTCCACAGGCTGATGGTCACCTCGGCAAGACTGACAGGAAGATTTTCTCACCTCCGCACTCTTTTATTTTGCATTTGCTATGTTTTGGCGGTCTGAATTCTATCTAATTCTTGGGCCCTGCAAACCTAATTTTGGATGATATAGTCACAGTTTCTTGGACTAGGTTCTGTTCTGAATGTAATGGGTGTGGTATTGATGTTACAATTATTTTGTTTGGTGGGATAATAAAGGCAAGAAAAGGTTGGTGTAGACCTACATCTACTAGCTTCTCAGAGCCTAAGCAATGGTACCCATTCCAGGGATCTGGAAGCTGTCTTCTGAAGGAATCCCAGCTGAAATCTAGCATCCAGAGAACATCTCAGTGAAACCACAGCCAGCAAGTGAAAATGGAGAACTTCATATTCTCTGTGCCTTAACTTCAAGAATGTTAGGGTCTACTGAATTTTAGTCACCAAGGTAACTAACTGATCCTGGAATCCACTTCTGTCTTGAGGTGAATTGTTCGGAAGATTTTTATCTTTAAATTCTAATCTCTCCACAAAAACATGTTGGTTTTTGCGCTTACTATGTAAAACCCTGGGTACTGCACTGTGTGCCTGTGTGCCCACTGCAGGGAAGGCAGAACAATCTAGATTGGAGGGTTCCAGCTGGAAAGGAAAAGACACTGCTTCAAACCCTAAGGTAGGGAGCAACTGCTGATGACACCCAAAGCTGACCTCTGGTCTACACACACATGCACTTACACATATACACGACCACGTGCATAAACAGACACACAAATAAATAGTCATAACAGAGCTCTGTTGGACACTGTCATTGGATGCGGGATGAAAAATAGAATAAGCAGCGAGAATTCTGTTTAACACAGAACGTCCTTGGACTTGCTTACTGATACATTATTTTGACTTGTTTCAGAAGCATTGCACTAAGTCTTGTACTATCCTCCATGATCGAGAATGATCAACAGGAAAGCAGAGTTGTTTGAAAGAGAAATGTTCTAAGAGACTGATGGCCTTGCTCTAGATGGGAAAAGTGACCTTTCCAGTTCACCACAATGCAATAATTTCCAGAGTAGTCAAAATATTTAAAAAATAAATAAAGTTGGAGACTGCTAACCACAATGTGAATGCCATGTTACTAAAAAGCATTGTCAACGAGACACAGCAGTTAGAGAGTAGGCCCAGCAGGTGAAAACCCTGGCCCTGGGTGTGAGCCCCAGCACCCACAGGGCAGTTTCAAACCATCTGTACCCCAGTCTCAGGGGCTCCAGTGCCCTCTTCTGTACTCCTCCACCATCAGGCATGACCTCTGCACAGAGAGACACTAAGGCCAGCAAGATGGGAAAAAGGGCTTGCTACCCAGTCTCACAACCCAAGTTCAATGCCTCAGGCCATGTATTGCAACCATGCATATGGACAAACACACACACACACACACACACACACACACACACACAGAGAGAGAGAGAGAGAGAGAGAGAGAGAGATTAATTTGTGGGAGTTTGGCTTCCTCCTGTGCCTTCATTTCAGAGCAGTGCTCTGAGATGCCTGGCCAGCACTGTCATCTTACCTTCTATGTAAGTTAACTATTATTCAGTAAATGTTCTGGCTTTAACGGTACATCAGTTTGGAAAATCTACTCCTCTTGATTTTCTTCCTGTTAGCTCTGTTACTCTGATAGGCACCATCTTGTTATAGCATAGTATATTGACTACTGGCAGAAACATGGTGTCTGTATGAATTAAATAATTATTTACTGTTGATAGGATATATCTATACAGAAACCACAACTACAGAATTGCTGTTGGTATATACGTTCCTTTTTATTCCTTTATTTCAAATTTCTTTCTTTCAGTAAAATTTAAGTTTTCCCCTCCCTCAACTTCTCCAAGATCTTTCCCACCTCCCTAACCAACGTCATATTCTCTCTCTCTCTCTCTCTCTCTCTCTCTCTCTCTCTCTTCCTCAAAATAAATACCAAAACGGATAAAAGTTCCAAAATGAAACAAGGCTCCCCTCCAGAAGAAAAGCAAAAAAAAAAAAAAGAAAGAAAAAGAAAAAGAAAAAGAAAAGCCATCCCTCTTCCCCAAACCAGAGAGCTCTTTCTGTGTTGGCCAATTAATCCTGGTCTTAGAACCTGCCTTGAGTGTGGTTGATACATCTACCCAGTGGCATTCCATTGGAGAAAACTGCTACACCCTTTGCTTTTGGAAATTAATGCTTGTTGGTTAGTGGTGAGACTTCATTTTCACACACCCCTTTCAATACTGGAACCTGTGTTTTTATATACATATATGAAAAATAAAACAATACATGTGTACATATATATAAACACACACACACACACACACACACACATATATATATATATATATATATATATATATATATATATGCTGATCTGATGTAAAATAAACAACAATGAAAAAGTCACAGCAAATCAACAGTATTGGTATTTCTTTACTTATACTTGAAGTTATCTTTAACATTTTATATTTATATAATTATATATTTTATATTTAATATGTATTGTATATTTTTAATTAAATTTCTTCCATGGTTTAGAAACCTAATTACAAAAACAATTTGTAAATCTAGTAGAATTTATAAAAGTCTCACTTAGATGATACAATGTCAAAGTAGTTAAATGTCATGACAAATGTGTTCATTTCTTATAACATAAGAGGAAAGTTTGAAAATATATATTAGAGGCAGAAGGATTTCTGAGTTTGAGGCCAGCCTGGTCTATAAAAGTGAGTTCCAGGACAGCCAGGGCTACACAGAGAAACCCTGTCTCGAAAAAAAAAAAAGAAAAAGAAAATATATATACCTCTAAAATAGGAGTGGGAAGCATGAAAACCGTTCTCTGTTGTTTTTAATCACCGATAGAACGCACTGCTCATCTATGCTTTCGAGAGGAACCTGCTATGATCTTAACACTAGACCTTATTAGCCGATCTGATATAATGCCAATCAAACAAAAAAGCCACAGTAAGTCAAGAGTATTGGTATCTATTTATTTAAATTTGAAGTTACCTTTAACATAATATTTGACCTTTTCTAAATCTAGGTTTGGAGGACAATCAAAAGAAAAGTTAGGGACTCCAATCAGTCAATGTACAACATCATAGTAACAAAGACAAACAAATGTCAGAACCCAATATTAAGTGATGAGGGGTGCTACAGGCTGGAAAAGCCTCCAGGGGATCAGCCTCTTTAACTACGTTAAGCCCAGTGAACCTGTGCTGCTTCTATGTGTTAGTAGTTGCAGAAACTGCTTGCTGCTGACATAGACTTTTGTTTGTTTGTTTGTTTTTGTTTTTGTTTTTGTTTTTTTCAAGACAGGGTTTCTCTGTATAGCCCTGGCTGTCCTGGAACTCATTTTGTAGATCAGGCTGGCCTCAAACTCAGAAATCCGCCTGCCTCTGCCTCCTGAATGCTGGGATTAAAGGCGTGCGCCACCACGCCCGGCTGACAAAATACAGGGTGATACACAAGTTAAATTGTGATGATAGCACACTTCCGGGATCCATGAAGCATGAGGTGGGTGTTTGAGCGTCTCTGGAGCCCATGACATAACAGTCTCAGCCACAGCTTCACTAGTTGGGTCAGTAAACTTTTTTTTGTTTTTGAGATCACGTCCAGACTGGTGGTCAAACTTGTGCCTCTCCCGCCTTATTCTTCCCTGGTAAAAGAAAATAAATTTCAACTTTGTAAATACAAATCCTTCCTGTTAACCAAGTTCTTGGTTGTTAAGTTCCAACAGCCTACTCACAGCTAATGTTTAAAACTCCAGGAGAGCTACAAGTAACTAAACAGTTGGTAAAGGCTTAAGAACATGTGTAGAGGAACAGCTATACATACTACTGATCATGGGAAAATGTGAGGTGGAGAATGAGAATCCTTACATAAGAAATGAATTTCAACATGCTCCTACCACCCTCAGAAAGAGCATAAAGAAGTGTTCCTGGAGCAACAGATGACAGGCAGTTGAAAACTTTATCTGCTCATAGGTAATACCAATCCTAAGTATTAATAGGAATAAAACAATTCAGATAAAAAACCTTAATAAAGGGGAAAAAAACAAGAAAAATAGATTTGCTTTCTAAGTACATATAATCCTATATATCCTTACAAAGGTTTTTTATGAACAATGAAATGGACCAATTATCACAGATAAGCATTAACTATGGATATGAATCCAGAAAATGCCTGTTCTTACGAAGTATAAGTGAAGAGAGTACACGTTATTGGCAGTATCCCTCGTGGCTGCTTTCTCAGACTGAAGTTGTTTATGTGTAACCTTACAGCCCAGATTGTGTTAATAAATCTATAAGTCCTCCTCAGGAATGAGGCAAAGTTAGATGGCATGACATCAGTCTCCTGTTACAGTAACACATCTGTGCACATGATTGTGGTATCAGTGCTGGTTTTGTTTCCAGGGACTAGCCTAAAAGTGGATCTTTAGAGATAGCATGTTAACATCTTAACTCTGGCTAATATATACAATGAAAGTGTTTGAAGGCACATGATAGAACTTCTGAGTAACCTCTAGAGAGGTTACTCTCCCTCCCGCCACACCTCCTCCCCCTCTCCCTCCTGTTTTTGGGGATTGGATCCACAGCCTTACACACACTAGGCAAGCATTCTGTCACCAAGCCACACTCTGAGACCCAATAATTTCTCTTGGGTGTTGGATCCCATAGAAACTAGTTAAATTACAGATATGTCAATGATATTTATTTCGTTATGGTTCATTAGATTTAAAATACTTGGCTTAAAAATAACTCAAACTTGTGGCAAAAAAAAGATTCTTACAACCCTGACGCCCCTTGAAAGGTATTCACAGGGGCACATGGTGCCCCTTTGTGTAATAATACAGTGTTTATCCATGCTATAATTAAAATCTTGCTTCTTTTCTATAAAATGCTTGAAATGAAAACTATATAAATTTCCTTCAAAATAATATCACAGAATCATTTTAAATATTTGCCACTTACCTTTTGAGATATCGCCATTTTTTCTACCATCCATATCATAAATATATCTGTCTGGTGAATCTAGATTAATTTTCATTGTGCATGCACCTAAAACCTACACAGCATAAAATAATGTATTATATTAAGTTCTGGTTAACCCAAACATACATTTAAATGATTTCCATACAGTTATTTTTATTACATTGCAAAATAATTTTTTTTAATTCTAAAATATTTCTAACATATAAAATAGAAAAGTAATTTTAATTACTAAATTTAAATTGTGTATTTTAACACACAAGTATTTTAAAAAGAAGGAAGGAGGGGAAATAAGAAGAAGGGAGGAAATGGAAGGAGAGCCAGGATAGGAAAGAAAATGTGGGAAAAGGAAGAAACGAAGATGAAGAACATGCAAGAAATGGCAATTGCTTAGCTGCAAGGGATGCTGAGGAGACCAAGGGTCGAGAACTATATTACAGGAGTTCCTCCTCTATGCACTGCTGTCTTTACTGTCTGCTAGTTAAATTGCTCCCATGCCTCACATGTCCCTAGACTTATTTTCCCCTCTTCACAGGAGAGATGCAAGGAGCTGTCCATGGACTCTCTTGGAGATTCCTTTTCTGTCTCTTGCCCTCAAACCATTCTTTCTTGCTTTCATTGTACCAACAACAGCTTTCTCAAAGAAGACCAATGAGGATCAGGGAGTTGTGATGGCTATTCCTGGTTGTCAACTTGACTACATTTGGAATGAACTACAATCCAGACATGGAGGGCACGCCTGTGATCCAGATCGTGAGCCTGGACGACACAGTCCTAGAACCCGGATCTTGATATGGAGATCTTGAGGCACAGTGTCTATGAAAAGCTTAGGCCCATGAAAGGTAATACACACCTTTAATTCCAGGAGACCGAAGCAAGCAGATTTCTGGGTTAAATCAAGGTCAACCCAGGACAAAGCAAGTTCCAGATTCAGGCATGGTGGTACACATCTTTAATCTGAGCCACACCTTCTTCTGGAGATCTATATAAGGACATTGGAAGAAGGAAGATTCTTTTTCACCTGCTTGCAGTTACCTGCCAGCACATCTTCTGGAAGCTACTTCTTCAGTATTCCAGCTTATACGGAAGACCAGCTGAAATAACTAGCCTTGGGGGACTAAGAAACTACTATATTCTTGGACTTCCCTTTCACAGCTGCCCACTGTTGGGCTAATTAGACTGCAGATTGCAGGTCATTACAATAAATTCCCTAAATATATAGAGACATTCCTTAAGTTCTGAGACTTTATAGAGTCTCTTAACTCTCACTTAATTGAATTGTAAGCATTATTTCTCTTTTTCTTTCTTAAACACTTTCTCTTTCTTAAATACTTGTTTTCCATTTGAAATGAGACACAGTAATCCACCTAGTTTTCTTCTCATTCTTTCTGTAGGCTTGTGACTCTCATCTTCATGACTGATTTTCAAGGTGAAACCCAGGTCCCTTTCTTTCAGGCTCTACTCTTTCTCCTAAGGCATTCTTAAGCCTGAGTCCTAAAATCCCAACTTCCTTTTCTATACTGACAGCTCCCAAAGAGACATACCTGTCCTGAGTCTGCCTTTTAGGCTCTGGACTGTCTACTCAATATCTCTGCCTCTATGAAATAGACTGCAGGATCAACATATCCAATACAGAATACTACTCTTCCTTCTTCAAGACTAGTACTCTAGAATTCCATGTTCTAGGGAAAGGAAACCCGCTATCTAGGGGTGCAAGCTAGAAGCCTAAAAGCTACCCTCACAATCCAAGACATTTTACTGTTCCTCATGTCATATATCCATGCCATTACATGGTTTGTCATTTCTCATCTTCTAAAGACCATACAACACTTTTCTTGTTAACTTTTACACCCTTGTGCTGTTACTAGGACAATAGTTAGCTTATAGTTGTCTGAGTCGACTCTGACCCACTCAATTCATTTTCTGTCAAACATTAAAATCATCTACTCAAAATCATAAACCTGGTTACCCTCCGTTACTCTCCTAACTAAAATCCTTTCAATGAGTTTTCAGGGCTTTCAAATGACAAGTGAGAAAAGGTCTTCAAGCTTCCTACAAAGCTACACTCCCCCAACATTTGCCGCTATATAAACAGGAGCCATCACACATGGAGGCTTGTTTGCCAACTGATGGGGATTTAGTAAGGAATGGCTTTTGAGGCATTGATCTAATAAACTTCTTAATCTGATGGACTCACAAAATGAGAAGTAGATCTTGGCTGGCTGAAGCACATTACTGGGGACATGTGCTTGAAGTTGTATGTGACTCTACTTCCTGTCTGTATTCACTTCCTTCCATTTGTCATTTGCATTGGGAAATGCACACATTCCACCTGATACACTGACAGCTCTCACACTGACACATTCATCTTTCGACTAGCTTCTAACTTTAGGCTGTCTACTCCCTGTTCAGTATTTCTTCTGCCACATTCTTCTATTACCAGGTTGTTCTGCCTGACTGTGGGACAAGACAGAACAACAGACTGTGAGCTAGAGCAATTCTTTCTCCTATTAGGTTGCTTATGTGAGGCCTTCCTACACAGTGATGCAGCCTGACTGTTGTGTACACTAACCTTCCTACTCCCAAAATGCACCTTAATCACCCTGCCTCGGGACCCTGCACTGGGTTCTCCAGGATGGGGTGCTTCCACCGTCTCAGAAGTTTTCCCTGCACCAGTATCCACATCTAATGACTATTTACAAATTTTACTGTGTCGATAATGGAAGCTTCTGTAATTGCAGGAACTCTTCCCTTGAATTTACATTATCAGTTTTATTGGTGATATTTTTGAAACTACCTATCAATTCTTTTCACAGTTGTAACATCTGTAGCCAATTTTATTGATCTTTTCAAAGAGACATTGTTTTTTTTTTTAACTTGTGAAGATATTTTTATATTGTTAATATGTTTTCTTTAGCCAATGTCTACTCTTTATGTCTTTCTTCCTTTATCTAATTCTAAGTAGAACTCTGTTTTGTTCTAGTGAAGTAACTGATGGGGAGTTGAAAACGTCTCCCCTTTTAAAGTATTATTGTTGAAGTCCTCTGCTGCAGCTCTTCCCAGCCCCACCCCTTCTCACCTCTCTTGTGAAAGGCTTTTCTATACTGAGGGCTTCATCTTAAGCTCGAATCATTGTTTCTGGGAAAATCTGGAAACTTTAGGAAATGAAAAATACCTGGAGTAAATAGGCCACCAAAGTGGGCCCATGGGTTATCTTGTTCCTTGTTTATGCCCGTCCCCCATCCCCACCACCTCTGCTTCCTGTTCATGAGATAGATGGCTCTCCTATGATGCCCTTGTGATATTCTGCCAAAGTGTCTGGAGGTAAGCAACAAAACACAGACTGAACCTTCTAAAACTAGAAGCCCAAATAAATCCTTCATCCTTAAGGTTGTTTATGTCAGGCATTTCCACACAGCCATGGAAAAAGTACAGGACAGAATGTTGAAGCCAATGTGTGGCTGATGCTACAACTAAACCCGACAGTGCAGTTCCTAAGCAGTTGGTTTATGGGAGGAAATCAGAAGAGTATGCTGGGGAAAGCCTAGAGCACTGTGAGCAGTCCTTAATGGGCAGTTATGATAGGAGTTCAAGAGCCTGACATGCTCACAGGAATACAAACAGTAAAGTGCTCATTCAGTAGGATTTAAGGCAGAAATGAGATATGGGAGCTAACATAGATGTCCTATGTGCTCCAACCTAGCCAGGAGTTTCTGCACATTTTATCTGTGTGCTAACAGATTATCAGAGGCAGAGCTTAAAAGGTGATGAACTAAATAGACCAGCAGATGAACTGTTAAGGTTGTCCAAGATTCTGGCTATGGTGTGGCTATTTCTGACTGCTATTTACCAGCCTTATAGTTCAGAAATGTGAACAACAACAACAAAACAAAAACAAAAACAAAAACAAAAAGTGTGAAAAAAAGGTCTTTTAAAATTGCAATATCCCCAGCAAGGGAGTTTGTTTAAAGTTACAAACAAAAAGCATAGAGTCATTAAAGTGATTAGTCCTACAAAAAGAAACCAATTACATTTAACTGATAATAGAAAAGATGCCCACGGGGCATCTTAAGAATGAGGTGGATCTCATCAACTGCAAGAGCCAAACTGTAAAGGTTTTAAGTTGTTTGAAAGAATTGGCTTTGAGAACAGAGCTCTAAGGAAGCCTGGGATGCTTGGAGCGTTTTGCTGGGCTTAGCTGCCCAGGCATTCAGGAGGCATTGCAGCTGTGGTCCTGGGGGAGCCAGATGTTATCCTAGCAGTAGCTGACCCCGACACTATCCCTGTGCTGCTGGGTTTGCAGGCTTTCGGAGTGCAAAAGTTGCAGGGCTATGGAAGTTTTTCCAAATTTCAAAGGAAGCCTATGGCCCCAGGCAGCCTGTGAAGCTAGGTGGTAAAATCTACCCTGCAACTGAGACGGATGGGAATTTGAAGATGCCAGGGATGTGACGTTATAAGCAATGACTTGAGCTGACCTGAAAGAAGGACAATATGAGCTGGACACAGGCCAGAGCAGGAGGCTGTCTGCCCATTCGAGCTCATGAGCTCATGGCGGATCACACGCCCATGGGGCTGCACATGGGTCTCCAGGATTTAATGCTTGAAATGTTAAGTTCTGTTTGTTTTTTCTTGTGTGGCTTCCATCTCTCCTTTCCTCTCTTTTGAAACAAGAATGTTTAGTCCATGCTATAATGGTTTTCTTTGTTTTTGTTTAATTGAAATAGATTCTTCTCTCATACACTATATCCCAGCCACAAGTTCCCCCACCTCCCCTCTCCCTCAGATCCTCTTCCCCTTTGTTTCCCTTCAGAAAAGAGCAGGCTTCCTACAGACAACCAAACATGACATTCACAGCTTGTTTTTATTTTACACAGCCTAAGAGTAAAAAATTGCCTTGAGTCTCAGACTTAATTGAATTTAGATTGTGAACAATGTTTGAACTGTTTAAGTTTTGGGGGGCCTTGGAGGTATACTAAATATTGCCTTATGAGATGGACATGAGATTTTGGGGTTCTAGGGAGTGTACTGTTCCAGTTTGGGTGTGAGCTGACTTTCCAAAAGGCTTGTGATTTAAGGGGTTGAGTCCAGCTGAGGTGCTCCTTTGGGGGCCACTTGAAACTGTGTAGGTACTTCCCAGCTGGAGGAAATAAGCACTGGAGTAGGTCCTTGGGTCTATCTTGTCTCGGCTGACTGCGATCCTCACCTTTTCCCTCCTCTCTCTTCCTCTCTGTTCCTCTCTTCCTTCCTACCTCTGCACCTCCCCATCTCTTGTCTGTCAGGAAGTGAACAAACTCTTGATTTAAGTTGTTTCTCAGACATTTTCTAAGAACAAAAAGGAAAACAGCAGAGAAAAGCACAGTGGCTTCCTCCCACACATGGGAGAGACCGAATTCCTTTTCATTGAACTATGAACTTCCTCTCAGAGTTTTTCTTTAACTTGTGAGTTATTTAGAACTGTGTTGTTCTGATACCTTATGATTTTTAATTTAATTATATATGCTCAGGAAACACACTCTACCTGTTTTAAGCCCTTTAAAATGTATCTGGACACCAAATTGTCTACGTAAGTGAACAGTCTGTTATTGCATATTTAAAATAACTCATACATACTCAAATTCATTTCTAGTCTCACTTTTTTCATGTAAAACAGTCCTCAGTATAACTTATAGTATAGATTTTCTGGAAACACATTACCTTTTTAAAAAGATATGTCTCTCCCTCCCCCTTCTCTCCATGTGGCCAGGGCTGGCCTCTCTTTACCTTCTCTCCTTTCCCCTGTCTTTCTGCAATAAAGCTCTAAAACCGCACACACACACACACACACACACACACACACACACACACACACAGCTCTTCAATCCCTCACCTTTCTTACTCTCTATCCCTCCTTCTCTCTTTCCCTTTACCCTTCTCTCCACTTGGCTATGACCGGTCTCTCTCTACCTTCTCTCCTTTCTCCCTGCCTTTCTCCAATAAAGCTCTAAAACCATAAAAAATTTTTTATCTATGTGGGTGCTTTACCTGTATGTTTGTCTGGTATCACGGGCAGCACGTGGGCTGCCCGTGGTATCACTTGCATGTAGGCTGCCCGTGGAGTTCAGTAGAGGGTATTGGAGTTCCTGGAACTGGAATTACAGATAATTGTTAGCTACAATGGCTTGAGTTCAATTCCCAGCAAGCACGTGCTGGTTCTTAACCATCTATAATGTAATCTGATTCCTTCTTCTGTGGTACACGAAAGCAAAGCATTCATATACATAAAAATAAATAAATCTATTTTTAAAGACATCTAAAAGGAATAAAATAAAAATAATAAAATAAGATAAAAATAAAAACAAACAAACCTAAATAGGACAAAATGAACAGAAAAAGTCAAGGAAAAAGCACAAGAAACACAAATAGACATAGAAACACACATATTAACACACAAAAATCCCCTAAAAATACAAAATTGGAAGCCATAATTTAAAAGCAAAAGAACTGTGGGATAAAAAAAAACCTAATACAGTAGAAGCTTCCTAAAATATATACATATATGAAGGTGATATAATAGAATCACCAAAAAAATAGGTGGAGAGATGGAGCCCCAACTGAAGATCTCCCATCACCTTTCAGGACAGGAATAGGTTACATCTAATCCAGTTTTTGGCCAAAGGGAACCCACAATCAACCCAAGCTATTGCCAGTATCAGTTACTCTCCACAAACTGATGGCAAGGCTCTACTGCTGAAGACAGTGCCTATTCAACTCACTCAACATGGAGTAGTATAGCTGGGGCCTATACAGAGCTTTCACTTCTACTGACTACTTCACTTCTACTTCGTGGTACTGCAAGGCCCTCTGCATGTTACCAAAGGAGAGAGGTAACTCAGCTACCACAACTTCGATCTATCATGGTGTCCTCCCTGCGAGATGCATTGGTAGAACAAAACCTACAGGACTAACCAACCAACATTGAATTTAATTTAAGTTCACTCCATGAGGTGGAGCCCATTCCCAACACTGTTTGAGTGGCCAAGAACTTGAGACAAGATCACCAGGGCCCTGGGGGAAAGCCAAGTGCTAGTATTCTGCTAATGGAATATAGCAATTAAATGACTCCTAACAACATTCTGCTATACTCATAGATAAATGTCTTCCTCAGCAATCATCATAGAAGCATTCTCCTGCAGTAAGCGAGAATAAACATAGAGACCCACAGCTAAACAGTGTGTAAGAAATGTGAGATCTTGTAATGGTAGATCTACCCAATCTAGGAGCACAGTTTGTATTCATATTAATTGAGTTGTGTTTTCATTGCCGGGGCATATTTGGGTTGGAGATTTACCACAACAAGGTCCCCAACCCAGCAGTAGATGGCTCACACAAAGCAAATCCAATGATATTTTTGGAGGGTCTTTGTTTCACAATGCCCTATCTGGGAAGGTTATTTTCTTGAGTGGGAACAGTTTTCCAGTGGCTATACCACTAAGGAATATAATTCTCCCTCTTTCTGCAATTCTTCAACTGTCTAAAGTTCTTCTGGGAGAGTAGGGCCTCTTAAGACCCTCCCTCAATTGAGACAGACTCTTGATGAAGCCAGTCTTGTGTAGAACTTGTGAAAACAGACACTGTTGCTATGAGTTCATGGTTCTCCTTCCCATCTTCCAGCTCTTAACAGTCTTCCAACCCCTTCTTATATTCTTCCTTGGGCCTTTTCATTAGCTCTGTTTTTAACTTCCATTTCTTTCCATATAATATTCATATTTTCCTTTAATTCACTAATCAGATTAATAATGGGTTTTGAAATGCCTTCTTCTGGCACCTTCTATTGTGTTATATTTCTATCGGATACAATCTACCTGTTTTAGGAGCTTTATGAATGTCCTAAAAGTTCAATAAGACCTTTCCTCTCCAAATGGTTGAAGAGCAAGTCTCCTTACCCTGTGTGTATGCCCATAGAATTTTCTTTTCCATCCTCTTAGCTGTTCTTTCTCTGGTAACTGTGGAGTTCAGGATGCACGTGAGCAGCCCAATCGCCACATATATGAGGAGACACCAATGCACATTTTGTCAACTGTTCTTCAGATAAAGAACTTAAACCCACATGCAATGAGCCTGGGGCTCCAGAGTTTACTGGAGAATATTGTTATTTTGGCCCTTGTTTCAAATTTCTTAATTACTTAACTTCAGAAAAAAAAATGAATATGTTTCTGCAGATTTCCCACCTGTCCTTAAAGTAGCCATTCCCCCTGTTGAATCGCGAGCTCACAGAGGTAAAGACCTTATTTTACTGCATGATCTCCATCATCTTCTCCTCATTGCATCTTTATATCCGCTCCTTAGTTCACGTTTAGTTTATAAGCAGGGCATGACCCTATGACCACGAAAGCCCTTTCAAAATGAAAGTTCTATTGAAAACTTACAGGCTAGCTTTAGTTTTCCTGCCAACAACTTCTTATTGAAAAAGTTAGCATTTAGTTACTCGGAATTCAGCATTTAGTTAGACATAGTTGTTGTTTTAACTTCATTCTTCAAATTGTATAACAAACATATTAATCAGTGATGTTCTATCGTGAGTTTTATGAACTATGAAAATTCTTTAAATTCCACAAATTATAAGAAAATAACCTTGATTTCTTTGTTACATATTTTAAACAACTTGTTCAGTGATGACAAAAACCAAACGTGGAGTTTTGTTTTTTACAAACCTTCAGCTGAGAATGTGCACATTGTAAAAACGATTATTAACCCTTTTTACTACCATAGCATAGAATTACAGACTGAACTGAATACAAGATGCTCTAATCTAGCACCTTTCTCCAAGAGTGACTACATTTTAATAATATAAGATACATACATCCTTCTTTGTTTTTCAGAATATCTAGGGAAGAGGTTACAGTAAGCTTCACAAACTGCTGTATTGTCTAATAGCCCTCCCTTTACTCATAATCCAAACCCGTAGGTAAAAGGAAGTGAAGATCAGCCTTCCTATGTCCTTGATAGTTGCTTGTCCTAGTTAGTGTTACAGTTGGTGTGATGAAACGCCATGAGCAAAAGCAACATGGGGAGGGATGGAAATACATTTGCCTTATACTTTCACATCTCTGCTCATCATCAAAAGAAGTTGGGTCAGGAATTTAAGCAGGGCAGGAATTGATGCTGAGGCCATAGATGGGTACTGCTCTCTGACTTGTTACACCAGAACTTGTCAGATTGCTTTCTCATAGACTCAGGACCACCAGCCCAAGGATGGCCCCACTCACAATGGGCTGGGCCTTCTATCATCAATCACCAATGAAGAAAATGCCCTACAACCTTGCGGATAACCACATCTTATGTATGCATTTTCTCAGTGGACGCTCTGTTCTCAACAGTGACTTTTGCTTCTGACACGATGACACAAAACTAACCAGCACAGTGCTCTTTACTGACTGTGGTTATAAAAACCATAAAATAAGTAGATAAAATTATTGTTATAACAGTTCAATACAGTGAAAGTTTGTATATAAAAAATGGGCACCTATATTAAGTTCACAGAAAGATTTTTTTACTAATAAGGAAAGTAATTTCTATTAGATGTAATTATGGGTCCTAAAGATGAAAATTAGAACATATTTACTGGGACCTTTGGATGCCATGTGTCATACTCCGTGCATAATGCGAGAGCAACTCTGTGAAGGGAGCATTACTGTTATCCCCAGTTTCGGTGATGGAATTGAGGCTCAATGAACTGCAATAATCCGAGGCCTCATAATCAATGGGCAGCAAAGCCAAGATGCAAACCTAAACATGACTCTTCTGTCTTTGTCTCCAATATATTACTAGAGAATTATAGTTATTATTATCACTAAGATGACTAAAGCTGATCAAAAATATTTTCCTACATATAATATATTTAAACTACATCTTCAAATTCTTATCAGTTCCTTGATGTCAAAGATGATATGTGTGGGACTGGAGGGGTGGCTCAGTGATTAAATGCAAAGGCTCTTGGGAAAGAACACTGAATTTGGTCCCCAATAACCATGTCAGGTTGCTCACAACTGCCTATAACTCTAGCTCCAGGAAGTCAACATCTCTGGCATCTATGGGCACCTGCACACACACACACACACACACACACACACACACACACACACTCACACACACAAACACATGCATGCACCCACATGCACGCGTGTGCGCGCGCACACACACACACACACACACACACACACACACGCACGCACGCACACACACACAAAAACATCTCTTGAAAAAATGACCCAGAAAGATCAAAAACCTTCAAAAGATGTGTTCACATGACAAGTCTATTTAAAGCTCTGTTGTTTTTAAGTTTGCTCAAACATTACATAATTTTCCCAAGTCTATTCAAATTTATTTTTTAAATTTGTGTAAATATTTTAAATATAATTTCAGCTATTTCAGACTTTATTTATACCTTCAAGATCTACACAACACTTTTAGGTTTTATGCTAAATGAAAAGTGACAGTTTGATATTTGAAGCTATGTTAGACTAGCTTCAATATAAGTATCCGATAGCATATTGAACCAACTAGAAACTTCCTTCTAGCATAAATGTAACTTTTTACTAGGAAAATGGTTTACTGGGTTAACCAAATAAATATCATTGTTTTGTTAAGATAATTCATGTGGTTAATGTTATGAGCACATTTCTAAAAAATTGAAAACATCAGCTAAAATGTGATTTCTTCATATTTCAGTTTAATGTTTGATATAGTTATTTAAAAGGAGAATCAATATACTTCAAAAGCCATAAGCTTTGAAATTTGATTCGTATATCAATTTTAGTACAAAATTACCTTTCTCATTGTTTCCTTTCCCACTATAATCCTATGCCCATCCTGCCCTATGCCATTCTTTTTTTTTTTCTTTTTTTTTTTTATTATTATTCCCTATGCCATTCTTAAAGACCACAATTCACACTGACATCTTCTGAGTGTCTTCATCCTTCTGGAAAGAACGGACTTTGTTTTCTGTCTTTCAGCATCAGTGGGAGGCATCAACTCGTCGTGCATTGTCCAAGTTACTTCGTTAACAACAGATGGTCGAGAGGATAGGTTGTTTTTTTTAAATTCAGTCACTATTTGGCATCAGACTTTAAAGATGGACACATCACTCCTCCCTTCCCTGTTTCCTATGTCCTGCACACTGGCCAGTCTCCATTTAGATGCTGGTTTTCTGAAATGCTACCTCTAGCTTCTCCAGCTTCCCACTAACCGTAACATAAGCTATAGCAAGCTGTCTGCTCTGATCGCCTGCATAAATCATCATTTCTGAAGGGAGCAGATGTTCAGGGTATGAAAGAGTAATACCACAATTTAGTCCTAATTAAAATTCACCTTAGCTTGCCTCTATCCCTGATCACATGCACCTGGCTTCGAGGGGCCGTTGAGAGGGCCCAGTGTCCTTTGCTGCTGAAAATCAACATGAGACCTGAACTCTTGTGTTCTCTCCTTTGAGGAAGCTGTTCCTTTTCTAACACATTTTCTCTTGCTGTTGCTTTAAAGCAGATGACCTCTAATCAGCGACCTTCCACAGCCCTTCCGTGCGGAGCAGGGAGGCACTTTGGAAACTACTTCATGAAAGTGAAGAACGGCTTTTCATTAACAGTTTACTTTGACCTAGACATTTTCAAAGACGTGTGCAGGGACTTCAGTTTCAAACTCCCACTAATACTAATGGGAATGTAGCTAAATTACTAGGTAAGGCTTCAAAAGACACACAGGTAAGAACAGGAATGTAGCATATTACACACTTGGTCGCTGTCAGTTTCTGTCTCTTTTTAAAGAGGTTCATTTTGTAAATTATTTTTACCTGAACCATTCACCCTACTTGTGCATTCAATTTGTTTTAGATCTTAAAATTACAAATTATTCAGAAACACGGTGCCTCCTTCATCTTTTCTTGCTTTTACTAATGAGAGAAATATGTCTATTTATGTATACCTAGGAATACCTAATTTACCACCTCAAATTTCTAAATAATCCTCTGTTAGCACTCACCATGAAGGAAATGTGATTTCTTTCACCTAGAATTGTTTTACATCTGTACATTGCGAGCACAGCAGCAGTATTGACAGCTGAATGGTGGGAACTGAGTGCTGATCAATAGACAAATGGATAAACCATATATGATGGGCTATCAGTTGACCATGGAAAGGAAGGAAATGATGCTGATAGATGCTACAATGAAGAGAAATCTCAAAAGCATTGCACGAAGTGAAAGAAGTCAGTGACAGACAGTTCCACTCACACGAAGTAACAGGAATTTAGGTTGACCCATAGAAAGAGAACATAGGTGGGGTTTCCTGGAGCTGAGAAAAGAGGGGTATGGAAAGAAACTAAGTGAAATGCTCTTGCTGAGAAACAGCTGCATAGATGACTTAACAACGCCAAGAATGGCAGGCAACTGAGGACCACTGCAAGAGTTAACCTTTCCCAAGGATGAGCCCCATCACTAATTGTCCAATACTGAGATCACCCTTGAAACTGTATACACACTTACCACAATACACTCAGTAGATTGTATATATGGTTGTGCGCACTTGTGCACACACACACACACACACACACACACACACACACGCATGCATGTACACACATATGTAATGATAGTAATGAGAAAAGGCTGTCAACTTGAGAGTGGGAAGACATGGAAAGGATTTGAGGGAAGATGTTGGGAATGAGTGGAGGAGGAAAAGGGTGGGTGGAAGGGATGGAGTTCTGTTTCAATTTAAAACATACTTTTAAATATAATGTGAAAAAAGGCCAGGGATAACATGCACGTTTGTAATCCTTGCTCGGGAGAGGTGGAGACGGGAGGATTGGGGGCTTGCTGAGCAGCCAGTCTAGCTGAATTACAGCTCCAGTTCAAGTGAGACATGCTGACTCTGACCACCACTTGCATAAGCACATGCATGCCCACACAGAGTTCTAACAAACCCAAGTCACTCTACATCTATTCCCTACTCGAACTCCACACTGTGCCATGTTCTAGAGCAAGCTTTCCTTGTCCTATTCAGGCTTTCCATCTCTGTGCTCCTCATTTTACTGAACTTCAATATCTTTGCATAACTATGCCTACTAGACTCAGGGCATGACTAGAACAAGTAATATGACCAATGAACTGCTGGTACCTGCGTGCATTGCAAACAGCATGATTGGTGTGTGTTTAACACAGTAAGATGTGTTCCTTTCTGAGTAGCCAGCATCAGACACAATGCATGGGCCTCTCCAATGTCCAACAAATATCTGTGAAATACTCATCAAATACGTTAGATCAGAGCATGTCCAGTACCTCAGTAGCTATAGTTGGGTTAATATTAGGCAATATTTTTACTTTAGATATTGATTTGTTTTCTTTGTATGTTGAAAACCCTCCATGTTTATACTCCTGATTAAGCATTCCATTACTGAGGTTTCCTTGCTGTTTCATGGAAGATACCTAAAAATAAGCTGAAGCAGATACACCACCCAGAGCCTCAGTATACACTATGCACTGGCTTCAGAATTATAAACTTTGGGACTAAAATAAACTTAGAACATTATTGACAGGGGGCTGGGGAAGTGATCCACTGGTAAAATTGTTGCCCCACAGGCATGAGGACCAAAATCTCGATTCCCAACACCCGCAGAACAAAAATGTAAGGTGAAATAAGGGTGGAGGGGGCCTGGAGTGTCATCCTGTGCACTCTACATTACACAGTAACTTATCCGAATGTATATTGAGTTAGTGTGCATTGTCTACCTCCCACTCACTTCCTGCTGTGGACATCGATCTCAGAAAAACTGCAAATAAGTTTTGGTCTGAGAAATTAGCATGTTGTTTGCCAGGTGCTAGGTCAGAAGGATGAGGAACTGAGGGAGCGTGGGGTAGAGGCACCTCCAGAATTCACTGGTCAAAAGACCTTCAAATGACAGGCCAGACATTGTAAAAGCAAACTCTAGGAGGAAAAAATAGTGTAGGTGAAGGCTGATTCATGTGACACACTGAGAAGAATGGAGCTAATACTGGTCAAAGGCAACAGCAGTGGCAGGAAGCAACTGTATCTATGCTTTATTGAAGTGCAGAGATGCACAGTATTGCTCAAACCAGGTCATTCTAGAGTTTTGGCAAAACTATTCAAAAATTCTTCTATTGCATTCCTGAAAATCCATTTCCCGGTAGAATAGAGCTATTGGGGATGGAGGAGGAAAAAGGAAAGTCTGTCCCAAGATGTAGGCCATGGATCTCCTATATGAGAACAGAAAACTCAGGGGACCTGCCTCTTGTGAGATATGAAGTGATATGTTTACATCATAGCTCTGAAAACATGACATCAAATCAAGAAATGTCAGAAGCTGATGGCAATAGCAGACATATTACATCTACAGTCAAGAAGAGAAAGATAATCAGCCTGGAAGGTCTTGGGAGCTCAGAAAAGACTTGACTCAGCTTTAGCCCCACTGAGGATGAAGGTGCCATCAGACACTGGGAGTGTGAGCACTCAGTGAAAACCTGAGGTGACTGTAGGGTACTTGGGGCAACAAGCCGAGCTGAGTGTCCAAGCAAGAACCTTAATTCTGTGCAAATCTACTTCCTAACATGTCTATCTTTCACTGAGTTCCTCAAATCCAACAAGCTCCCAGGACAGAGACTCTCTGATAGCTTTGCAAGAATTAGAATCTTAGGGCTGGAGGGATGGCTCAGTGTTTAAAAGCACTTGGCTTCTCTTCCAGGAAACCTGTGTTTGGATCCTAACACTTACACTGGGCAGATCATAACCACCTGTAACTCCAGATTGAGTGAGTCTAATCCTCTCTTTTGGCATCAAAAGGCACCAGCACACCTGTATACACCACACACACACACACACACACACACACACACACACACACGCACGCACGTGCACGCACACGCACACATGCACACGCACATACCACACATACAAATAAATACTTTTAAAAGAAGCAGAATCCTACTCTAATCCCTTCACTACTCTACCACTTCTCCCCTCCCATGTTGGAGTTACTAAAGGGGGAGGTCCTGTACCCACAGACCCCTCAGTACTAAGTTGTCAACGTCCCAAGGGATATCATCCTCTGTATTTTACTTCTAATAATAATTTAAAGACACTTATGCTACTTTAGATACTGCAAGCAATATGAAGAGCAGTGTCAAATGAGCGTGGGTGCCATGAGTAGGATCTACTCGCTTTGTACAGCCAAGTAGGTTTCTCTAAGCTGACATGCTACCCTTCAACAGCTACACCCCTGACTCACTATATTTCATGCACTTGATCCTTTACACATCCTACACATCCACTGAATAGCAATATACATCTGTGACGTCCAGCCAGACTCTCTGCCAGAAAATGGCAGCAACCAAAGCAGTTGTGGTCTCTGTCCAAGGCGATTGTGGTCTCTGCCTTAGGCAAACTTGGTCTGGAGGGAATGGCAAACTTAATAACTCATCAATAATTACAGTTGGATGTTTACAAATATGATAAAAGTAAGGGGGGACAGTAAGCACACAATGGGAATATATCCCTTCATTGAGGAGCTACCCCAGAGAACACCCAGCCTCAACAGTCAGAATGTAGCATTCCCTTTTGCTTTTGTTCTTTTCTTCAGAGGCAGAGTCTCACTGTGTAGCCCAAGCTGGCCTCATCTTCTCAGTACCCCTGAGGTTCCAAAGCACTGTGGTTACAGGCTTGCCTCACTGTGCCCAGTGTGTGAGCTTCTTGAATCTCTCTACATTATCAACGTTGCTCTCAGCAGAGTCTCTGCTCTATTCAGTCAAATAAAGGGGTTCTCTTGCTTCCTTGTCACTTTCACTGAAATTCTAGCAACACCGATGGCTTCCAGAACCATGCTAAGCTCAGACTTCTGTGCACCTTCCCTGCCAGAGGACAGTTGGCCTCCAGGGAAGGTGCTAACCCTGGGACTCAGGTGAGAACGCAGGTCTTTCAGAGATCAGACCTCGCAGGAGAGCACGCAGCTGCAGTAGCAACAGAGCTTCTTGGACAGGGTCCCTTTGGGCCTTCATCCTCAGCTAGGAGGCAGAGCTGAGCACCAGACCTCTGTGCACCTTCCGTGCCAGAGGAGAGCTTGCCTACAGAGAGTGCTTTGAACCCTGGGACTCCCCAGAGTACTGACAGAGGCTAACAGAATCACAGGAGCACAGGAGGTACAAGCTCCAGCCAGAGACAGCTAGAACATCTGACAGCAGAGATTACCAGATGGTGAAAGGCAAACATAAGAATCTTACTAACAGAAACCAAGACCATTCAGCATCATCAGAACCCAGTACTCCCACCACACCGAGTCCTGGATACCCCAACACACCTGAAAAGCAAGATTCGGATTTAAAATCATATCTCATGATGCTGGTAAAGGATTTTAAGAAGGGCATTTATAACTCAGTTAAAGAAATACAGGAGAACATTGCTAAACAAGTAGAAGTCCTTAAAGAGGAAACACAAAAATCCCTTAGAGAATTACAGGAAAACACAACCAAACAGGTGATGGAATTGAACAAAACCATCCAAGATCTAAAAATCGAAGTAGAAACAATAAAGAAAACCTAAAGGGAGACAACTCTGGAGACAGAACCATGCTAAGCACACGTATGTGTTTTCAAGTTTATTGTCCAACCACAGAAGAATGACTGTTTAAACATATTTTTGAATGGATTTGATAAACTGAGGTTGCATGTTTGTTGCTGTTATCTTCCTGAGGTCCTCTCTCCTAGGAAGTTAAGGTCCAACCATGCAAGATGAAGGCCTAAGTGGGCTTCAGTGCCTACTGAAGGCTTAGTTAGCATAAGCTTGCAAAGTGCTTAGCCAAAGGAAGGGCCATGTCTTAGCTGCCAGGGCCTAGGAAGCACTGACTGATCACAGCCATGCTCTCCTAACGTCTCAGATAATTCTGTGGTCCAATCGTGGGTTCCATTTCAGTTTGAACAATCCACATCCTCCTTTAATGTTTTTTTTTGGTCAAATCATGAAAAGGAGAAAACACTGTAAAGTCTGCCTGTGTCAAAAGGTCTATCTATATAAGAGCATTTGCTCAAGTCCCTCTTTAAAAATGGAAGTGTGTAATAAATGAAATAATCCTAAATGGTCCCTAAATTATAATTTTTCATCTTGCATATGCCAGGCAAGAGAATTCTCCCTTCTTCTGCCACTAGAGTAATGGCAACACACTTGTAGCCTCAGTCCATAAAACCTACTAAAAATCTCATTAGTTTTCAAAAGCTTACTTTTTTGTAGTTAGACAATAAACTTGAAACCTCATGAGTGCGCTGGCTGTTAGTCAGGTACAGATAATGTCATTAAATATGAACAAGCACATCATCTCACAAGTACAAGATGAGTTTATAAAACAGAAATGCTCTGACAGTAAGAAAACATACTGCTACATTCAATTACATCATCTGCCCAGAATACAATTGCTGCTGTGTTTCATAAATACAGGAGATCCAGGTCACATTCCTGCATTGCTCTGAATTTCTAGTCACTCCCTTTTCTTAAAATCCTTGAGCTTTGTTTCTGCATGTTCTTAGGTGTCATCATTTATTGCTATAGGCATGACGGCTATATTTAACTAATAATGACAGTGGTTGTCACTAGGTTTTAACTCAGTAACACCAGTCTGACACATCATTTGAAGTATTCTTCAATTTAAATTTGATTAAAATCATAAACATGCCATCCACTGTGCCAATCAGAATGCTGACATCCTTTCCCTGAACTTTTCTATGAACTTTCTTCAAATGAATTACAGTAGCTAAAAGGTAAGGATCATGAACATGTCATAAAATGCAACTCTTAGAGCAGAGTCTTTGGGTCTTGACTCTTACCTACATCTCAGACAGAGAGAATTCAAACCTCCTCATTAGATTCCCCCATATCATGTCATATGAGCAACTATACGGTATGTATTTCAACTTGGTTGCATTTATTTCAAGATTTCAGATCTGCCAAATGCCTTGGTCATAAGACCAAGCAAGTACCTGTGACAGGTATGAGAGGCTTGTGGAAACAAGCTTACCTAAGGATGGAGCAAAGGACAGAAAACAGCTGAACACCAGGGGCCAGAGTGTTTTCAACACCTTCCACGTGCCAAGTTTACACACACCTTATCCTATTCGCTTCTCACCTCCAAGGCCTGAGGCCTGTTTCATTATGCTCAATTTGTGGATGAGGAAGCTCAGGCTTAAAGAGATTAAGTGCTTTCCCAGGTTCCTGGTGTAATTTTCTTTCCTGGCAGTGATAAAGAATAAAAGAATTATTATTGTTGTTTTCCTGAACCTAGCCAGCCACCTATTTTGAGAAAGTGGGAGTGGACACAGGGTTCTGATGAATAGCACTGGAATCTTAAGTCATATTTATAACTCGTTATCCTCCTCAATCTCCTATTTTCCACATCATTATTTTCTGCAAGGGATTTGCAGACATTTGGTTTTCAAGCAACTTATTTTTTATTTGGAAAATATCTAGGGATTTTAAAGACAGTATTACCCATATTCACAGATACCAGACCTGCTTGTCCACAGCCACACATGAGGGATGAAAATTGTACAGATCAAATTATCTCAACTCCAGGGGTCTTCCTACTAAACACTACTGTTTCTCACATCTCTCCTTGAAATCTGAAACTTCAAAACTAAACAGCTTGAAAGGCAAACCACTCTGGGAGAGTAACTATCAAATGTATAAATTAATTCTCATGGCAAGTAAGAAAGAGGGCATAGACAAATTTGATTGAACAGTTCTTGATTTTTATGACATTATTATTATTATTATTATTATTATTAAATATTTATCTCCTTAATAGCACTTACTTGTCTCCTCTATCTCATTAAAACCAAGCCTTCATGAGACCACCGTCTTAGTCTGACTACAACTTCAAGCTTTGGATTGATGTCTGGGACATTGTAAGAGGGACATGAAGAATACCTGTTGAATTTGTAACAGAATGAAGGAGTCTTCCCTTCTCTATCACTGGTCCTTCTGCTTTCTTACAGTGAAACAAGATTTGGGGTGGAGAATTTTCTTATGAACTTTCTCAGCTGTATTTGTGGAGCTGAACTCACTGTGTGCATTCATCCATGCAACAATTTGAGGTAATAAAGACAATATTTACAACCCTTATGAGTTATTGTCCTAGTAAGCATTAATGTTTCTCAGAGTTCTTTGCAGAGGACAGAATAAAATTCTCTAAATTATTTGAGTTCAAGTGTGGCTGCATATGTAGAAATTATTGGAATTCTAAAACATTAACATGGGCTTGGGAAATGGCTCAGTTAATAAAGTGGTAGCCAAGCAAGCTTGAGGATCTGAGTTCAGTAGAAAGTAGAAACTGGTGGATCCGTCAAGTACACAAAAGAGCCAGTTTAGCCAAATGGGTCTGTGAGAGACCTTGTCTCAGAAAATAAAGTGGAGAGTGACTGAGGACACTTGAAATTGACCTCTGTTCTACATTCACACACACACACACACACACACACACACACACACACACACACACACACAGGAGCACTCACACACACATGCATGTGTATACACATGCATACAAAGTTTATTAAAGTTAGTATAATATTTATATCATAGAGACATATTTATGATATACTATGGGATTTTCTCAGGAAATCCAAGAGTGGGAACATATAACCTCAACAACACTCTTGACTATTTATGCAAAATAAGGTGCAAATACCAAAGGAGTAATGAAACAATTAGAAGCCCACAATGTTGGAGTTTAGACCCACAGATAAGATAGGCTGGGTCTGTAGCACTGACTCGGGTGTGATAGTAAAGAGTGTATTATATACTCAATGCACATAACCAGGTGCTTGGCACATACAACCATTATTTAGATTGTGTGAGTCTCAATAGATTTGTAATTATTTATTTTGAGAAGCATAGCTTCCATATAAAGACACAACTCAGTATTTCATGAAATTCCTAAGAGTTCATGTGTTTCACAATAACTTTGCATTTGACATAAGAGATGCTTCCAGACGTACACACATGGGCTTCAATTTTTCCATCACCTAGGGGTACATTTTTTCTTTCCTGAAATGGATCTTAAATACATATTAATCTATATACCTAATGTTTTAAAAGTTGAAATGGGAAAATGTGTGAAACATATGACTATAGTTTTATGCTCAGTTACCAAAATAGAAGAATCTTTTTCTATAATGCCATTTTCCTACTTTTGAGTATATGCAGCTAAGTGGGAGATAAAATAGAATAATGATATCATCTAATATATACACTATTCAAAGAAAACAATGAAAAGTGTATGAGAGAACTAAGCCTAACTCTGAATCACGGTGTGGCAACCCAATAGGTATGTGTCACAAAGCCCACTTTTTAGCTTTGGCAAAACGAAGCAGCCATGGGAGTCAGATTCACTAGACATATAATGAAACAATAATGCATGATTCTGGGTTCATTAAACTAATGCATTTTTTGAAAAACAAAATATGACAGAACATTTCATTATTGACGCAGATATGAGAAAAAGTGTTATGCTGTTATTTATAATGTGTCCTGTGTGTCGTGAAATTGAAATATTTCCAAATCATCAATAATTAAAATGATGAGAATCCATCATTTCACTGACATTTACTTCTACATGAAGAACTGGCCTGTTTTAAATGTGCTCACACATATTCTTGTCAATCACAAGCTGTCACAGCAAATTATTTCATTTTGTAGATCACATGGCAGCTAGCAGAAAATCTCCAGGTTTAAATATAGATCTTAGGTGTAGTACTGAGAACTCCTTTCATGGGTAATTTTTTTTCTGTGATTATCTTACAGCATGTAAAGGATGTACAGTCTTACCCATAATATTCACCTTCACTTTCCTTAACTAATCTCCTGGCAGAAAGGAATTTCTATAAATGATAACTCTGAGCACCAACTGACAGACTACCATATATAAAAGGGTGAAAACACAGGACAATAAACTCCCGGCAGCAATCAGAATTCTTGCACTTAAACTTGGCCTCCATACTCTTTATGATATTTAAGTCACACCAAGGCACTGCCTGTAGCTTTAGTAGACATTAAGAGGCTGAACTCTTACAAACCACATGGATCAGATACAGGAATTTTCTCTTTCCTAACACCAGTCAGGAACTTAGGAAAAATGAATAAAATTTAAACAATATAACCATGCATCTGAGAATTTATTGAAAGGCTCATTCAAAACTTCATTAACGAGTCTGCACAGCTGACGTAATCGTTAATAAATGTCAGAGTCATCACATGATGGAATTGTAAGAACTAATAAGACAGCTTCATCAATAGCCTTTATATAAAATATTTCTATTTTACTAATTGTTTATATCTTTTTTATCTTTCATCATAATCTTACTGATTAGATATTCAATTACAAATATGGGAAATAGTCTAATTCTGCATTTTGACAGGGAATGCTTCCAGTCAGTCTTGACCTTGACTTGACCTTTAAATAACCATTGTATATTTTGAGGTATGTGGACAGCTCTCTTATTCTCTCAGAGGCAGTGATACTGGATGTCAATGATACTCAAAGAGACAGTGAACCGTATAAACCACCAGAGATGAGCTGAGGGCTTTTTCTTAGTAAATTTGGGGTTAATTTCAATAATGGGCAATTTTCAGCTACCTATGCTTATTTTCAAAAGCTTAGTTTAAAAAAATAGAAATAGAATTACCAAAATATTACACTGACTTATTTCACCTTCTTGTGAGGGAAATACAGTATTTTTTACTTGGGAAATCCATTTGATGTACAATGTTGAATAGTGTTTCTACTACTAAGTATTCATATTATGACTTACAGAACTTGTTAAAATCTGCAAGGTCCTGGACTTCTATCCCTGTGCTAAGCATGTAGTAGGCACTTGATAAAAAAAAATGTTTATTGGCTAGAGTTTTTATTGAACTGAAGTAAGCTGAATTTAAATCAGAGATGAAAGAATGATTAAAAATAAAAAGTAACTATATGGCCTTTAGTCCTTACTTTCGCTGCCTCTGATCTAGCTGCCTACTGGCAGGCACATAGAAATCTCCTATAAGCCGCTTTGAGAGTGAAATTAAGCTAAAATAATATAAAGTCACTGCCTCCTGAGCCTCTGTGCTGGCTGTCACTAGAAGGCACATGCAGATGGGAAAACTGTGCCCCTAACCCTGACGCCGGCCAGTTGCTTTCCTGCTTAACCTTAGCAACGCTTTGCACCTAGTGCAAAGCTTGTCTTCTGTCTTCAGAGTCATTCAGACATGCTTTATTTTTGCAGTATATTTACAAGTTATACATCACCCCGTATATGTGTGTGTGCACGCATACACATATATACTTACATTTATGTTCTCAACATTTTGAAGGTAAGCAATTGTCAGTATTAAGGCTTATCTGTGACCATAATTAGATGGTGGCTTTCCCCCATTATACTTATCCTGTGTCTTTGTAACAGACACATGATGTGCTAGTCTGTGTCCAAGCTCACCTACAATTTCTTCTCTCAAAAGACAAGACACATCTGCCACCTGCTCTGCTCCATGTCCCAGTAACAACTGTCGAGCAGCGTAAAGATTGATTATCAGTCAAAAACCATTGCACAACACCAGATTTTGGTGGGTTAAGCTTGCTGATCCAGCAAGAGATGGTGTGAAATTTTCAGGAGTGTGTGCCAACATTTTGGTGCTAAAGGAACAGCAGTACATGTCACAGTGAAACACAGCCAAAGATGTGCAGACAAAGCCGAGACGTTGCTGTTGTTGTTCTGGACTTGGCTGTTAAAAGGATAAAATGGAGGAGGGAGAAGAAATTAGCTTGTACCCTTAAAAATCATCCACAAAATGTAGGTTGTGACATTATTATTTTATGCATACATGGCCAGTTTTTTTTCCCTTAGTTTACCTACAAGTGATCTTTATATATTTCTTTTGTGATACAGTTGTTCACTAGAGAACAAGCATTTCTTATCTGTATAAAACCAATCAAGGATTTTGATGAAGAGATCATGTATAAATTATATGGAGTTTTTAAACCATAGAAACATCTTTGCCTACTGCAATCGTGTTGCCTGTAAGCAAATGTTTCTATGAATACAACATAAAACACCCACCATCTAAAGTTAAAGTAAAATCTGCAGGTATGTGGATCTGTACTATCACACAAGGAGGCTGCAGAGTATCCTACAACAGCAGCTTCCAATTCAAGAAACTGCTTGTTTTCTGATGATCAAATGTTACAAACGTGATAAGCATTCTAGTGTCATCTCACACAGTAACACTAACGCACAGGGGACTTCCGCTGTCTCTTATGTAATGAACTCTAGAATTCGTTTCCTTGGCTCACACAGTTACTGCCCAGGCTTGCCTTTGCCCCACCAACTTTATGGGAGTGGCAGAGAAATCGCTTCTAATGAGGTGGGCGAAGCATTGGGAACACAGCAGTCAGACACACTGGATTCTAATGGTGAGGTTATCTCTTTTGTTATTTAAAGCTATCATCCTGTGGAACCCTGGACACTGGACAACAAGCTATCCAAACAATATGCTCAGAAGAATGTTTTTTAGATATTCCTACTTTTTAATTATATTAGTTCACACTAAGAAAAGGCTTTTATTTTCTTAATTTTAGAAAATCTTTACATGTCTAAAATCTTGACCAGAAACTGTTTGAGATTCTTTGTATAATACGTACATATAAATATTTAAAGGGTAAAAAAAAATCGAGCTGTAATGTACATTAGAATAGCATGTACATAAGAATCACTTCTTCATTACTTGCCACAATTTCATAATTATGTTAATACAATCTGAAAAAAGACCAAGAATATAAATGGAAAGATGATCCTGGAAACTTTGAACTGTTTTCTGAAAGCATCCATCTAATGAATTGTGTCTGCTGAGTGTCACAGAAACTAAACAGTAAATTCAATAATCTCTGATTTAATTTATTATATTTTCACCATTTAACCTCCTGCAGGCTCCCTAATGTCTATTCAGATCTATATTAAATTAAGCACCAATGCTAATGAAGGGCAATAAACGTGCTGTCAGTGGATTTTTCTTTCATTAAGCACGTTATCCTCTTACTGAGCTGTAAATGCGTAAACATTAGTTTTGTTAAACCATGCAAAAAAGACAGGAAGAAAATCATTTTTTAATTGCACCCCTTAAGCAATTTATTGTGCAAGAGTGTGGTGTTTCTTTTTCTTTTTTACCTTTAATTTTTTTTTTTGAATGGATCTAAAATGGGCTGTCCTGTTGTAACATAAACGTTGGCTTCATGGGGTAAATCTTCGGGTTTGAGGACTTTTGTGCCATCTGCCAAGAAGACTCATTGTACGGCCATGTTCAGACTCAGTTCGTTTGTATACTCTTCCAGCAACTAGAAGAAACTAACAGGTAAGAAGCAGTGATGTACAAAGAAAGAAACACATTCCCACAGAACAAAAATAGAAGGCCAATTGAGTCATGTGTCGGGTTCTGTAACTCTATCAGTGCTGTGGTTGTTTCCCAACAGTGGAAAGCATGGAAACAAACAAACAAGAAAAACAACAAAAAAATCAAATTATAAACATACCTTATTATTGTCAAGTATTATTTACAAACACTCTGTATTTTAAAATGCATAACCATTGTATGTAATTAATCTGCCTAATTACTAATCAAAGTGCTTTATAGACTTAAAAAGAGAAAAGCAGTAAAATTTCTACGACTATATAAGCAATGTTGGGATTTCTAACAAGAAGATTTTCACACAATGATTATCTTTCTTATTTGTTTGTATTTTAAAGAGAGTAAGAGATAAAGAATTGATAATGTTGGGAGTTAGTTACCAAGGCGATACAAGGTTGGTACAGAAATTTTGGCAAAGGCTGTTTCAGATCCATATTTGTAAGCTGTTACTCTAATAACTCCTGGTTGAAGTTTATATCTCTGAGACAATCCATGGCAATTATGGGGTGACTTCAATTTCAGAGAGGACTCTGATACTCTAAACGGAAAACAAGAAAGAAAGAAACATAAAACTTGGTACATATTAATTCTTTAAAACTTGTTTGAAAATGTTAGCCCATACATTCTCCAAAATAAACACATAAAATTGTGTCTACAGATAAGATCCTACAAAATTTTTGATACAATGAGTTCAACACTGTTTAAAAGTATCCAAGCATACAATAAATGTTTGCCAAGACTGTTCCTCTCTCAGAATGGATTACTTGGGACATTTTACTGTAAAGCCCCAGAGTGTTCTGGTTTTGATTCTATACATGAAGAATTGGAGCCAGTCAGACTCCTGCTATGTTCTGACAGCCAAAACAATAGCAGGATGTTAATATTACAGGATATTAAATAGCCAAGAATTCTCCACAAGTGTTTAGATTTCTGAAAGTTCTCAAATTTCTAAAGGATATGAGAAATTCAAATAGGTTTATTATGATGAAAAGTTGAATTCAAAAATCAAGTCTATTGCCTCTATTTTTTACAATTTCAAATTGTGTGGATGGCAATAGGAGTTGAGATTTCAGGTTTTATCTTCAATCAAAACTAACTTTGATTTTTTTTTCCAAAAGAACATGGTAAGCTGCCAAAAATATTTTATTTGAAATTCTCTAATTGTATTAATTTACAAGGCCATTAAAACAAAGTCAATATTTAAAAATAAAAGCTTGAAGTAAGACAAGTTTAAACCACTATGTACCAGTATATCCAAACCCTGAAAGCAATGGATGCATCAATGCCTGAGTCTGTATTTTCACCGCATTCCTTTCTGCCCATTAACTCTTGGGTTAACAGCTTATGCTAATCTGAAAATGTAGGCACCAGATGGTTTCATAACTATGTTTCAGTTTGATTCTGTTCCAAAATATTGGTTATATAAGAAAAGCACATATTTCTATTTTAAAATAAATGTCTTGTAAGCAGTGTTGCTGTCTCCAGTGCTCTTTTCGTAGTTTTGAGAACACGGGTTGGAGGGCAATTCATGTTTTCTAAAATGTAATTAGCAACATCGTGACTCCAATGTTTTCAAAGTAAAAATATCCAATAACAATAGAAAACAGAACCCAAACCCAAATGATACGCTGTGTTTTAATGTCTGAAATGGTCAATGGAGTCACTATAAATTCTTCTCAAATAAAAGAGCTTCAACAGTTGGTTAAAAAGAACAGTGAGTGCCTTTGATTACCTCAGCTGACCCACTGGCACACTGACAGCTCTGTTTCTCTTGGATGCTAACATAAAACAAGAATTGTTTTTACTCTTGGATTTGTAGCTATCTGGATTTGATGGTTCCTCCTGGCTGTGATCTGTTTGATGTGTAGAACAATCCTGAAGGCTTGACCCTTCTGATAAAGCCGCTGAATGCAAAAGTCGGCTGGGGCCAAACTGAAGCTGCAAACGACCGTCAGTAGTTTTAATAACTGCTGTTTCCTAGTTTGACATAAATTCCTAAAAAAGAACCACCCTGTGGAAGAGTACAATGGATCCATTGTGCTAAATTCTTAATATCTACCCCATAACAAGAGTTACTTGGCCGGGATTTTGAGGTTTGTAATACTCCCAGAGGAAAACTTCCCTTTACACTTAAGTGTAAACTCAGAAAGGTTAAGTAAATAAACATGCCATCAGTAGAGACAGAGTAGAAGTTTAGACCCAAACCTGTCCTACCACTAAACCTTATTACTTTGTTTAGTTAAACTAAAGCTTAGAAAACTAAGAATTTGCAATTTTATGATTTACTTTATTAAGCATGAGCAATGTAAGTACCAGGAAATACACACACACACACACACACACACACACACACACACACACACACACACATGAGAGATGCAGTCCTTACATGGATAAAACTTGCAAACTATCCCTCAGTAGTGAAAATATATTTAAACATTTTACAAGAACTGGCTTAGCATAGTTGCTAGGCACTGCAGAGATGGCTCAGTGTTTAAGATCACTAGCTGTTCTAAAGGACCTCCACCAGCATGGCAGCTTACAATCATCTGTTCCAGAAGATGCGCGCCTCCTCTGGCCTCTTGAGACACCAGGCATACGCATGCATGGTACACAGACATAGAAGCACACAAGATACACTTTTGGTTTTGGTTTTGTTTTTTAAAGAAAAGTTATTGAGTTAGTACTGGGATGACTTAGTTTATCCAGTATGCCTGGGTTCTGGAATTGAAAGTCACATGTCTCTGAAAAACTGGAAGATGTCTACTCATGACCCAGTATTCCAGGGCAATGAGTGGCACTGAGATCAACAGGAATGTGTAGTCACAGTGGTGAGACAGGTACAGGGTTTGCCTGTTTAATCAAATTGGACAAGCTTCAGCATACTTGAGAACATACAGCTGTGGGAGGATGAAGCGCAGAAGATGCTATGGTCTTACACAGGCCTCTCACACTCCATTAACTGGAACCATTCATACATTTACCAAGTCCATTTCTCCTTTCTTCTGAAAGGACACTTGTTAATGCTTTGTTTTGTTTTGTTTTGTTTTTTTCTTTTTTCTTTTTGGTTTTTTGAGACAGGGTTTCTCTGTATAGCTCTGGCTCTCCCAGAACTCACTTTGTAGACCAGGCTGGCCTTGAACTCAGAAATCCGCCTGCCTCTGCCTCCCAAGTGCTGGGATTAAAGGTGTGCGCCACTACACCTGGCTGGAAGGACACTTGTATTAGTCAGGGTTCTCGTTCTCTCTCTCTCTCTCTCTCTCTCTCTCTCTCTCTCTCTCTCTCTCTCTCTCTCTCTCTCGTGTGTGTGAGAGAGAGAGATGATAGATAGATAGATAGATAGATAGATAGATAGATAGATAGATAGATAGATAGATAGATATTAGAATATCTTATGGGCTTACAGACTGTAACAATGGCTGTCTAACAATAGAAAGTGAGTCTACAGGGCTAGATGTCTCAGTTGGTTTTCAGTAGATGCTAGAAATCCCAAGAAGTGGGTCCTAATGTTAATGAAGCAATGAGCTTGCTAGTGAGAGTGAGGGAAAGCAGGCAAAGAGAAAATATGCTTGCTTCTATTACATCCTTTATCCAGGGTGCCAGCAGAAGGTATGGCCCAGATTCAAGGTGGATCTTCCTACCTCAGAAATCTTGATTACATTGTGTAAATTTTCTACCTCATAGATGTGGAGTAGAAGTGAGTCTTCCCACTTCAAATGATTTAATTAAGAAAAAATATCCCTCACAGGTGTGGGATTTTAGTTAATTCCAAATATAGTCAAGTTGACAACCTACCTCAGTCCAGCTCCAGCTGCAAGGTTCAGGTCCTGAGACGGGGAAGGGGAGTCAGTGAAAATGAAGACACTGACCACCTGTTGACTCTCAAGCAAGTGGCCCCACATAGCTTGAGCCATCTTTATTTAGACAATCACAATCTCACATTGGTTATTTTACTAAGAGAAAGTTTAACGACAACATGACAAAAGCCCCATCATCACAAAAAGCCCTCAATAGCTTCTCTTCCTCCTTGCCCCCTTCTGTGGGGACAATCACCCACTAACCTCATTTTGTACTACAAAGCACAATTTTGGCAAACCAAAAATAAATGTCTAGCTAGGCATGTCCTGTAGACATGAGCATATGACTACTACCCCGCTAGTAGCAAATTCAGTTACACAGTTATAAAAGGTGAGAGACAGAATTTAAACATTTGTAGGTATGGGTCCAGTCACCAGATAGAACTTCCCTGGCATAATCCTTTTCTAATTGCAGACAGAGATGGATTTATTGTGCCAAGCAACCATTCTTGACATGTACCTATTAATTATCTTTCTAAGAACCATTTTCAAGTCTCTATTGATCAGACATAACTTCCCCATTTTAAGTCTCTGTCGATCAGACATAGCTTTCTCAGAACAGTTATGTGAGTAGGGCCACCACTCTCCACGGCTGCCGTAGGCTTACTCGGTGTGACTGTAGTGGTTTCTCTACGGGCATGATTACATGTCCCCAAATACCCAGGGTTAGTGGTCACATCTGGAGGATCAATAAAGGCAGAAAGGGGAGAGGAGGCTTTTACCCCTTAAGAGAGTAATGATGGAGAAAACAGAGAACCATCCCCAGGGGGTTCATCCTGCATGATCCAGGCCTTGCCCATGACCACCGACAAAGTAAAACAATTTTTTTTTTTCTGTGAGAACAGACAGCACAGTGGAAGCAAGGAGAGCTCATAGCACATCTGATCTAGGGAATAAGCAGATAGGCCACCAAATTTACCACAGGTCCTTGCCAAGTGGGAAGGGGTCTCCATGAGCCGTGCACAGTAGAAACCCACTGGGAAGCACGCAAGTGCCATTCCCTGCAGACACTGAATGGCCACCGCCAACCACAAAGAACAGATATCATAACACTGCATCTTTGGGGATCTTTGGAAAATAATGAACTAACATTATTTTCATCGAATTATGACTCTAGTATATTAAATAAATAAATAATATAATACTTGGAAAATGATAAAATACAATTACATTTAAATAAGTAGGTCGACTTGATTTTCTTTAAAGATTTGTGTCTAAAGGCAGAGAAAGGGTAGTTGATAAGAATGATCTTCCTTCTCTCTGTCTCTATTTTAATAACATAGTAAACCTTATTGGCTTATTCTAACAATTTGAGAAAAACTAATAAAAATGTTACTTTTCAGTTTCACAGTTAAGGATTTTTACCATAAGTGCTTCCATGCCATCCACTAAATCTCTCAAATGTCACTGCAATCTGGAGGTCTTTAAACCAGTGGAAATCATCCAGTTAACATATAACCATAACTGCCAATTCTTCAAGAAGTGCTCAGTGCTAATCTGAATTCAGAACTTATTTTCTAGAGCCTTTTGTTAAAATAACAATGTAACAAAGACCAAAATGTTTAAACACACACACACACACACACACACACACACACATATATATATATATATACACACACACACACATACACACACATACACACACACACACATAAATTTACAGTTGCTAATTGTTAGTAACTATAAAGGAAACATCCTGGTTATTACAGGAGCAAAGTCATGTATTAGGGGATGTGGCAACTTACTCTCTCTGCACATGGGTTTGTAAGCTGCCTGATGTGGGTGCTTGAAACTCAGTTCAGATCCTCTGTATGTGTACACGTACTTAACTGCTGACCCCTTTCCCCAATCCCAAGGATTAGGATTTTAAATGGCTTGATCTTGTACAGTACTGGTGCCGGTGACCAGAGCTGCTCTGAGTTCATGTGTGAAGAAGACGGTGATGCACAGCAGGCCCCCCCATCCTCTGACCCGGACATTCTTTCCACCCATGCATCCATGCTGTTCCCTGAGCCTTGGGAGGGAAGCACGGCCACTCCTATTTATAGAGGTGGCTACTGGCAGGTTGCCCATGCCCTAGTGGAATTACCACACCCGTGTGCAAATGGGCTGCACTCAATGGACTCGGTGGGCTAAAAGTAGGGTAAGATAGAAAATAATTAGAAATAAGTAACTGTTTATTGGATATTTTATTTATTTACATTTCAAATATTATCCCCTTCTCAATCCCCATATCTCATCCTCCATTCCCCTGCTTCTATGAGGGTGCTCACCGGACCAACGATCTCTCTTCCCATTGGTGCCAGGTAAAGCAGTCCTCTGCTATATGTGCATCTGGAACCATGGGTCCCTCCATGTGTACTCTTTGGTTGGTGGTTTAGTCATTGGGAGCTCAGGGAGGGGGGGTCTGATTGGTTAATATTGTTCTTCCTATGGGGTTGCAAACCTCTTCAACTCCTTCAGTCCTTCCCCTAACTCCTCTGTTGGTGTCCCCTTGTTCAGTTAGCTACAAGCATCTGCATCTAGTATTGGTCAGGCTCTGGCAGAGCCTCTCAGAAGACAGCTATATCAGGCTCCTGTCAGCAAGCACGTCTTGGCATCAGCAGAAGTGTCTGAGTTTGGTGTCTGCAGATGGGATAGATTCCCAGGTGGGACAGTCTCTAGATGGCCTTTCCTTCAGTCTCTGCTCCACTCTTTTTCACTGTATTTCCTTTAGACAGGAGCAATTCTGGGTTAAAATTTTTGAGACGGGTAGGTGGCCCCATCCTTTATCCGGGGGCCATGACTAACCTCTGGATATAGTTTCTGCAGATTCTTTCCCCTTTGTTGGGTATTTCAGCTAATGTCATCCCTGTTGGGTCCTGGGAGCCTCTTCCTTTCCTGGCATCTGGGACTTTAGGGATACAGCTCAGAGTAGATCACTTGACTAGGAAGCTTAAAGTTCTGGGTTTGGGCTTGAACATGAAGGGAAGAAGAGGGAGTTAAAGAATTTGTATACTTCTATGTTTGCTTGCTATATTGAGATGATTTCTCTTCATTCTCAGAAAAGTAAAGACACCAGCTTTTATATCTTTCTGCACACTCAGTATGTGCAGAAGTTAGTCTTTGCCAACTATGGCACAATGTAAAAATATATTATAAAATGCCAATACAAAAAATAATTTAAGGGGCTGGAGAGATGGCTTGTCAGTTAAGAGCACTGACTGCTCTTCCAGAGGTTCCGAGTTCAATTCCCAGCAACCACATGGTGGCTCACAATCATCTATAATGCAGTCAAATGCCCTCTTCTGGAGTATCTGAAGACAGCTACAGTGTACTCACATATAATAAATAAATAAATGTTTAAAAAATAATAATTTAAGAATAAAATACTGAAAAGTTCAAACTCCAAAATATATCAGATGATGCTGATTACTGAACTAACCACTATTCTTCTATTTTCCTTAGATACAAAACCTCAGTCAGGCTGGGGAACTCAGCCTTCTACTGTCCTCATGGAAAGTGTCCTCTGATCAGATTCAGTGTGCAAACACCCAGGTTTACATCCAGCCAGGAAATTCCATTTCCCTTGTCCCTGGCGGGTTAGATAATTTGCTTTTCTATCATTTTAGTCAATAAGACATGAGCTATCTGGGCGATGTTCTCTATTTGTTTGGTGGGTTTGGGTCATCCAAACATCCCTCTTCTTTTTTTCAGGTACTGTTGAGTTGAACATGTGTTGAGCTGTTTGGCCAGCAGAAGGGGGCAAGCCAAACAAACTGACCAGAATTTTGGGGATTGCAAGGTAAAGGTACAAAGAGCCAGTCTCTTTGATAACACTGCTAAACAACTGAAGTTAACACTATATTAACTCTGTTAGACTGTGAGATGATAGTTCTTCAGTGACATAGTAAAAAAAAAAAAAAAAACTTCCTCATATTAAAGTCTCTTTCAGTAACCCAATCACTTGATATGCACTCACTGATAAGTGGATATTAGCCCAGAAACGTAGAATACCCAAAATACAATTTGCAAAACACAAGAAAATCAAGAAGGAGAACCAACATGTGGATACTTCATTCTTCCTTAGAACAGGGAACAAAATACCCATGGAAGGAGTTACAGAGACAAAGTTTGGAGCTGAGACTAAAGGATGGACCATCCAGAGACTGCCCCATCCATCATGGGGAGATCCATCCCATAATTAGCCACCAAACGCAGACACTATTGCATATGCCAGCAAGATTTTGCTGAAAGGACTCTGATATAGTTGTCCCTTGTGAGGCCATGCCAGTGCCTGGCAAATACTGAAGTGGATGCTCATTGTCATCTATTGGATGGAACACAGGGCCCCCAATGGAGGAGTTAGAGAAAGTACCCAAGGAGCTGAAGGGGTCTGCAACCCTATAGGTGGAACAACAATATGAACTAATCAGTACCCCCAGAGCTCATGTCTCTAGCTGCATATGTAGCAAAAGATGGCTAGTCAGCCATCATTGGGAAAAGAGGTCCCTTGGTCTTGCAAACTTTATATGACCCAGTACAGGGTAACACCAGGGCCAAGAAGTGGGAGTGGGTGGGTAGGGGAGGGNATAGGGGACTTTCAGGATAGCATTTGAAATTTAAATGAAGAAAATATCTAATAAAAATTAAAAATTTCTCATTTTAAAGTCTCTTTTGGTTGAAATTTCTATAACCATCTTCTTGGATTTCTTTTACTTTCACAAAGGAAAGTACATAAAACATAATGCAAATTTAATGTAGCATACAGAAAATCACCTGAAGTATACTTCCTTTGTTTTTAATTTTATTGGATATTTTACTACTATTGAATTAATTAGAGAATAAAATGTAAATAAATCTACTATTTTCTAAAAATCTAATTTTCATTTAGTCAACATTTCAGGGAAGATTTTAGCATAAGCATAAAATGGCAGGGAGCTTTTATCCACCACTCCCTTTAAAACACAAAGCATCCCTTGGAAAACTTAGATTCTTATGGAGTAAATCTGCATGTGGCTAATAATTCTATTCATACGTGAGAAGTGTGGCTACTTTGACAGAGCGTGGCTCAATAACAAATATGCAGGTCTAACTTATCACATAGTTTAGATGTGAATTCACCAGCAGGATAATGACAGTTACCAGGGATTTGTGCTTTCTGTCACTGCAGCCTAGTGTTGCCTGTCAAAATGTCTCCTTTTCTTATACTGAAGCCATAGAATTTTTATGGATAGCAATTACTTATAGTATACAATGAAGTACATCAAATCTAACGACCACTCTTTAGTCCTTCATTATTTGGTAGAGTCTTTGTTAAATGTATCAACCATTTTCATCTAAATTATTTATTTATACTATATATTTGACAAGCATATATTTCTTGCTTTATATTCTAATGGCATTTAAACCTTCCTAGAGGGCTATGTGGGGCTTTAAAAAACATTTTCATTGTAAAACTTATCTTTATCCTATTATCACTTTAATGATAATTAAACTCTCTAATTGGAATATATGCAAGTAAGAGTACATAAATACGAAGGGAAATGACCATGAGCAAGCTTGGAAATACACCACATTCTTAAAACACTAGAATACAAGCAATAAATGAACAGGTTAAACATCTGTTTAGTAAGTGGAGGTTTTTGTTGTTGTTGTTGTTGTTGTTGTTGTTTTTAATAAAACCTCTGGTGCACACAAAACACAAAGATTCCTTAAACTTCCTCCTGTCCTTTGCTCAGCCTGCTTAAACAAACAGCCTCCAGAAATACAAATAACTTCCTTCACGTTTTTTGATAAGATGTTATTTAACCATCATAGAAAGTGAGTCATTGCTGATAATAATAAAAGAGAACAATTCTGTGCAGAGTTTATTTCCAGTTCTAGAAGGACGTATAAACGTAGTGCAGCCTGTGTGTGTAGATGGAGCTTCTCCGGCTGAGGAGCAAGTTCAGACTGCCTGGACATATGCTACAACATGCATACTGCAGAGAGGAACACACCTTACTCCACCCTACTCCCTGCATACCTATGGCTGCTTTGATACAGGAGGACACTCTGAGCAGGAACAGTTCCCAAGATTAAGGACTTGTGTGAGTTTTCTCATGACCAAGGGAATAAAACATTCCACGCAAAAGTCTTCTGTGTGTTTTAAAGGAAAGGATAAACTAATATTTAGCTAGTGCTATTGAGATTGTTTTTAAAGGCTTGAAGGAAAAGATCTGAACAAAGCTATGAACCAAGGTCCATGTAGCCTGGGTGACCATGGGATATTAGTGTTCTTGAAATCAAGCTTTTTTAAAAAAAAATTATTATAAATAATCTTCAGTAAAACCTTCTGATGACCATATAACTAACAGTATACCTATTTAGGTCCTCACTTAAAGTACTAAAAGGAATTCACCTCCTTGGAGAATTGCAAAAGTCAATAACACGCCAAGTCGACAAGAGATAAGATATGGTATAACTTTCTATTATGAAATCCCTAGCAGTATTGACAGCTAAAGATCATTAAAGCAAAGTACATTATATGTAGGATAGTAGATATTACTTAAGACATTGCTTGCTACAGTACTCAAGGTACTTTTTAAAAAAACATTGTTTGTGTGTCATCTAAGTCTCAAAATCTGGTGGCATGCTCTGGGTCAGTTGGGAATATATCAGACCAAAGCTGGGCAAGAAAAGCCTCCCTTTGCACAGATGTCTGGAAAGTTGCTGAAGGGTGGCCAACTGTTCTCTTGTCATCTAACCTCTAAGTCATAAAGTATTATCTGTCCATGTTCGCACCATTGTTGTTAGTTTTCTGGTGCAAGTGGGATCCAAAGCGTAAGATTTGTTACAAACAAACATGGATTGAGTGGGAACAGAGGGACACCATCAGAGCATCAGGAGGAGGGAAGACAGCTGGGAGGGGAAATACCCCAGAGGATAAACAGGTAGCCTAAGTAAATAGCTGGAAAGTATAGAGACTTGTCACAGGACAGCTGCTATGAATAAATGAACTTATTAAGTTTTATAAAAAGTGCAATGTGTTAATTAGTGGAGAAATTAGGAAGAGTATAAGCAAAAATAAATCACTATGCTTTAATAATTATCTCTCATAGTGACAATAAAGATTGCAGGAGAAAGGTGGCAAGAAAAACAAGAGTGATCCAGAGAGGCTGAGCCACAGTCAGAGGGAGATTTTCAAGATTGTCCCTTTACTCACCAAGAAAGTGGAGTCATCACAGTGTCATCACAGATCTCAGGTCACCATCACCTTGTGGATGTGACCCCTTTCAGTTTGAAGCTCATCAGTTTCTTTGTCACGAAGGTAACAGAACTCTGGGAATCAGGTCCAACTTTCCATTCCAGGTACATGATGATTAAGGTGATAGCAATGGGCAAAGGGGACAGAAAGCAGTTTAGAGAAATTATGCTTTAAAGCAAGAACTGGAAGATGTGTGCCAGGGGTCAGGAGAACTAGAAAAACAGGCTACAAGGAAATGTTCCACAGAAGCAGCACAGATGCAGCACAAAAGTTAATGCTCACAAAAGTTAATGCTGTGATCAGATGAAGGGAGACACAGATGCTGAATAATCAAACATGCACATATCTCTACCAGGAGAGAAGAAAGCATCTAAAACTGAACAAAATTGGAGTGATAGAAGTGGAAAACAGGGGCTGGTGAGATGGCTCAGTGGGTAAGAGCACCCGACTGCTCTTCCGAAGGTCTGGAGTTCAAATCCCAGCAACCACATGGTGGCTCATAACCATCCATAACAAGATCTGACGCCCTCTTCTGGAGTGTCTGAGGACAGCTACAGTGTACTTACATATAATAAATAAATAAATCTTTAAAAAAAAAAAAAGAAGTGGAAAACAGGAAAAGGTATGTTTTGAAAGCAATAAACATGTGCATTGTACATTAGAATTCATTCTGTGTAAAGTAAATCAAGTTATTAAACACACCTTTTTGTTTTCATCAAGAATGTTATTGCAAGCATACCTGTGTTCCTGTAATAGAACATACAGGATTTATGTATCTAGACATACAGTGACTGCACTATGTAAAGGACCTTGGACTCAGCTGCATGATGTCAGAGTTCAGGCACCATCATACATGCATGGCATTTTCTCGAAGTCTACGGTCCTCTTTTGTCTCAATCTAATAACTCCATAAAATAAGCAAATATCATGTTGCATTATGCAAATAAACATGATGCAGAGTTTCTACAAGGAGATGAGCGTATTTAACTCATGAATCATTCTGGTGACTGCCTCACAGTCTCAGTTTTACAACAAACATAAAGATGATGGCATCACATTCAGCCAGGCAATAGTTTATCAGCATTTGGAAAATATTTTAAAGGTATTACTGGAGATTGTCACGTTAAGCAAAATCAGTCAAGCTTAGAAAGAAAAACTCTATTTTTCTTATACAAGAAATCCATATTTTACAAATATGATATGAAAGTAGAATTATTTGATAAGTAATGAAAAAAGGGACCAAAGAGACTAGCAAGGCATGTGGATATGATCAAAGCAGGTTACATGCATGCATGAAAGCACCATAATGAATCTCATTCATTTGTATAACTAATATATGCCAATAAAGCAATCACAAAATAAAAGGAAATCTGTTAAACACGTGAAAAACGATGCAGCATTGATGACTCTTATGTACCATTGATGGCTATGAATCCTGATCTGATTTCCAAATGTACATCATCTGGGAGTTGTATATAATAGGGCATTTTGATTTTCACTATATTCAAATGCCATATAAAAACCTGGTGCTTTCTATACTAATCTAAAAATTACTAATGAAAATATGGTTTCCAACCTATAAATTTATCCCAGCATGACTACTCTTGGCAGTGAGACTTTGGTGTATAATGAGGACATGGGAGCCTTCACAACACTGGTACAATGAACTGTTTTGGGGGAAAATCCATCGAGTCAGTAAAAGGCACTCCAGCCAAGCACAGCTTTGAAGAAATTGAGTGATGGTTTTGATGAGCCTCTTTGGCTATGCCCAGATATCAGTGTTTTATGTGAAGGTACTTTCAGCTGGACCTGGAGCCAGGTTAAATTTCTAGTCACAAGATCCAGTAGAGCCAGTCAGATAATATATGTGATAGAATCAAAATTAGTGTGATGGTTTGAGAGTTTGGCCCTTAAAAGACTCACATTGAAATTAAATTGCTTCGGTAGCAGTACTAAGAGGAGAGACTTTTAGAAGTTGATCAGGCCAGCAGAACTTTCCCATTACAAGTGGGTTAGTAATGTTAGTATTAGAAGAGTGGGCTCCTTTAAAAAACAGGGTGAGTTAAGCTTCTTGCTTTTCCACATTCTCACATGCAATTATATAGGAAGAAAACCTTTGCCAAGAGCTGGATTCTTAAAATTGGACTTCCTAGCACACAGAATTACAAGGAATAGTCTGACCTTTGTGGATTACCCAGTCTGGTAGTTTTTATAAAGCAGCTGCAGTAACAGAGAACAGGATGGTGACAGAGATCTACTTATTTGGGAGACAGCACATGAAAAGACTTCCTGTCTGATTTACAGTGAATTCCTAAGTTAGTAGATAATTTACAAGTGTTCAAAAGCTAGGTATTGCCTTGGACTCTGTCTTAGCCAGTGTTCTTTTGCTGTTATGAAACACCATGGACACAGCAACTACTAGGAAGGAAACATACAGAGTTGGTGGTGGCCTAGAGTTAAGGCGTTTAGTCCATTATCATCAAGGCAGGGAGCTTAGTGGCACACAGGCAGGCATGGTGCTGGAGATGTAGCTGAGAGTTCTACATCTGGATCAGCAGACAGCAGGAAGGGAGAGAGAAATTGGACCTGGCTTCAGGTTCTGAAACCTCAAATTTCATCTCCAGTGGCACACTTCCTCTCAAAAGAGCACACCTACTCCCAGAAGGCCACACCTCCCAATAGTGCCACTCCCTATGAGTCTATTGGGCATTTTCATTCAAACCAACACACACACTCCATGTTAAGTAAACATAGAAAATAATTCAGAAAATATGACTCAAACCTAAAAATATCAAGAAAAAAAATCCATACCTCTTATCTGTAAAAGATCATGCCTTTCTGTGACACTTTCAGAATATGTGAAAGCTTTCTGGGTTTCAATTTTCTCATCTGCATAACAGGGTCATCTACATGGTGATGAGAATAAAATTAACTGGTAAAGGTACAAGCAGAATGCTTGGCATATGATGGACTTCCCACACTGTTAGATAAATCCACATCAGTGTTGAATGAGACTAGGCCTACCCATTATGCAGTGTAATAAAAGAAGAATAAGACTAAGTCTACCCATTATACAGTCTAATAAAAGAAGGTGCTTTGCGATGACCAGCACTCTGCAAACCAAGAGGGAACAGGACCTCTCTCTTCCTAAGCTTTCCATAGTAAGAAGATGGAAGTCCAACCCTTAAGACCCATTATCCTCTTGAATTCTTTCAGAGATTGAGTCCTTCTAAATGGAGAGGGCTTCTAAGCAAACGTCCCAGCCTGTGCACAGCAAGACAAAATTATAACCAAGAGTAAGTCATCTTGCAGAATGAAACCTCAATTGTCTTGAGGTGTTTAGTATTATAGTCCAATTATGTAAAAATAAAATTATACCTAATTATGCAAAATTATCTCTTGGAATACCACAGTAGTTTTACACTTTCCTTACATCTGATGATAATCCTAATTTTCAGTAAAAGAGGTAATAATTTCAGTGATAGGTATAGTTTTTGTCTGTAGATTGGTTTCAACATGCCGTTAGTGGAGTGAGTTATGTAAGTGTGAAGTCATTATCATTATTAAATGCAGTATTTCTCCTGTACTGTTACTATAAAAACAGTGTCATCTTCACTAAAAGTAGAGCGCATTCACAGGTTAAGTAGAATATGCAGAATACAATGGGGCTCCGAATAACATTCCAGTATGTTACTAATTAAATGAGAACTAATTGTTAATTAGAAATTAAAGAAATAAAAATGTGTTAATTTTAATTTGACACTAAATACTATGGAACTTTAACAGAGTACAGATAAAGGCATTGCCTTATGTTTTATTAATATGTGCATAGTTTATCCATTGACACATTGAAAACCCATTTTTAAACTTCCTCATTAATCATTTTACATGACTATGTAGCCCCTCTTATTCTTACCCCAAAGTCAGCTCTGGCTTTACCTTACAAACATCTGTACAAAGTGGTCCTGAGCCTGTTCTCTGACAGGCAAGTGTGTGGATCTGCATCCTGGCTACACACCTTCTGTGTCACTTAGGACCAGTCACATAATCTCTGTGTTTTGGTTTCTTTGGCTATAAAATGGGGATGAAAAATAGTGGCTGGCTCATAAGGCTGTGTGCTTAGCGCATATCAGGTGTCATGTGTCAGCTACCTACTACAGGACAGTCCAGTGGTCTTCAAGGTAGGATTTTAAGTACCAGAATTACCTAGCACTAGTTAGTACTTCATGGAGATTTTCCATTAGGCGTCTAAGAGTGAGTAGTTTTTTAGAAAATTCATTTCCAGACTGTTTTTTTTTTTTATTCCATAAGCTTTCTTAAGATATATCTGCCAACTATTGGGAGGCTATGCCAGTGCCGGGCAAACACTGAAGTGGATGCTCACAGCCAGCTATTGGATGGAACACAGGGTCCCCAATGGAGGAGCTAGAGAGAGTACCCAAGGAGCTGAAGGGGGCTGCAACCCTGTAGGTGGAACAACAATATGAACTAACCAGTATCCCCTGAGCTTGTGTCTCTAGCTGTATATGTAGCAGAAGATGGCCTCATCGGCCATCACTGGGAAGAGAGGCCCCTTGGTCTTGCAAACTTTATATGACCCAGCACAAGGGAAGGCCTGGGCCAAGAAGTGGGAGTGGGTGGGTAGGGGAGCAGGGGCGGGGAGGTTATAGGGAACTTTCGGGATTGCATTTGAAATGTAACTAAAGAAAATAAAAAAAAAAAACCTGCAAAAAAAAAAAAAAAAAAGATTTATCTGCCAAGAAGCAGCTTGTCCTAACTATAGATTGTCACAGACAGTTTCTAGTTGTCTTTTGTCATTTACACCCATACAGGACCTTAAAGCAAAAGAAAGCTTCATAATTCCTTACCTCTGTCCCTACCTTCCCCCCCCCCACACACACACATATCCTGTTGAGTCAATTCTTTGTTGCTCTTACATATATATATGTGTTCAGGACTGACCACATGGGTGTGGATAGTTGAATAACTGATTAGGTCACTTGCCCTTAGTGACAATTAATATTACCTCTCTTAGCAGCCATTGATAGTCTGTAGCTTTTCATGTAGGGATAGGACCTTATGGAATTTCCCCCATCCATATTAGAATGTCAACTGGTGTTGTTACTGTGCGGGTCTTGTTTGTTTCATGATATAGGTCCCTGTCAGGCACATAAGACACTATCTCACAGCTGACTTCCTGATCCTTTGGCTCTCAAAATCATTCTTCCCCATCTACTGCAATGTTTCATGAGCCATAGGTGTAGGGAATGTGTTGTAGATGTACCCACTGGGGAAGGGCACCCCAAGTCAGTTGCAATTTTCCTTGAAGTAAGGACCTATTCCAGGAGTAGGCTATGGATTCTGGCAATCTCTTCACAGTAGACAAGGTTCTTAAGATTACCAAGAGAGCCATAATTCCACAGGACCCTTGTAGCTTATTTTAATTCCTCTAGCCAGACAGAAATGACTGATTATTAGTGCAGCGTTCTGGATTGGGAGGAGGTTCTTTACGTTCATATACTGCCAGGAAGAGAGTATGTTCGATACACAGTAGTCTGCAAGTATACTTGCCAGGTAAACTAACCTAGAGAGCTCAGAAATCATGGAACGCACTCCAATCATACAATGTGTCCAATAAGTTTAAAACATTGCAGTAATTTCAATTCACGCAATGTCAAGTAAATTTAAAATATTGCAATAAACCAGAGGAAAGAAAGGAAATTGGTTGAAACTGGTAAAAATTGGTAAAATATGGCTGTGATTGGCAGGACCATGCTATTTATATCACAGGTTTCATGGTGTTGATGTGCTGTGCTTTCTGAAGGCAAATCAGCCTTCCCTGTGAATATGTGAGGAAAAACCAGAATTGAAATCTGAGCTATGTGGCTCAGGAAGAGCTGCCAGGGACAATGGTGTGGGCATGCTGGTGAAGAGACAAAATGTACATGACTGAAGATGTAGCTGGCCAGCTCACGTGTGGGAAATATATGGAGTTTATTTGCATTCCACAGACACACTATTTTGGGGCAGAATGGGAACTGCTAGATGTTATCAGGAGGTGACGTGAGATAGCTATCTACCCAGAAGTGACAAAGTTATGACTTGATCTTAATACTTTTTATCAACTGATAAAAGGCCAATGCTATCATAGTCTACGTTATTTTGTCTTACTCTATTTTACAAACTATTAGCAATGCTTACTATGTACACATACTTTATTTTACCGACAAATTATAAATGTGTACATTTATGTAGTATAATATAATAAAATGTAAATGACTAAATAAATCTAATTAACATATCAATCACCTATTTGTCATTTTTGTGTTAAAACATTTGAAATTGACTACTGTTTTAAGCTATGAAATACATTAACTCTCTGATGTATGACAGATCTTCAAACCCAGTCCTTCTCTTGCTCTGAAACTTCATACATCTTCTGAATTTTAATTTTCTTACTTGTTTTAATTTTTTGAGATAGTGTCTCACCCTGCATCTCTGGCTGGCCTGGAACTCAGTAGTGTCCAAGACTCACCTTGACCTCATGGGGAATCCTCTTAAGTGCTTGGGTCGCAGGCCTGTGCTACCAAGTCCAGCTTCCTACATTTTTCTAACCTCCTTACTTGGACCTAATGCCACCTTCAATTGTGCCTCAGAAGCTCCAAGCTCACCTACTACTTATGCTCAGGATTTCTTACAGGTTGCACATGCCTTCTTATTTTCTGCATCAGACTCAACTATCTACATTCCTATTATGTGTTACTTCCAGCATGATAGGTATCAGAAAGCAGGAGAAAGTATGTATGTGGACGGACACAAGCACAGATGCAGAGAAAAATGGCATCATCTTCCAAGGCTTACTCAAAAAGCCAAGATTGATGAGAGAAGCCTGATTTGATGTGACTAGAGTCAGAGGTTACATGCCAGATATCAGTTCTAAACAATGGATATTTAGAAACTTTTATAGAGCTCTTAGCCAAAGTCTACCAATTCGGCACACACATCTGTAAAGTCTACCAATTCAGCATGCACATCTATCCTTGAAGACTGTGAAGCATTTCATTACAGAATGCCCCATTGCCTGCCATCTTGCTAGCTTTATTTAGTTGCTACTTTCTACTGATAAAGAAATAGACTCTCTACACTATGGTGGAAATCATTAAATCTATAGTTGGAAACTGCCTTATGACAATATATTACAAAAATAAATGTGAACTATTCAGGAAATACAAGTTGCAGCTACATTTAAACTTCCTAAGAGACACCAGGGAGACCACTGTTTCAGAGACTTGAAAGGACCTTTCTACAACAGAAGGCTAACTATTGAATTCAGTAAGGAATACACCTGAAGGTTTCACTATATCTAACTTTCTAGTACTGCATAAATAACACACACACACACATCTAGATTGCCAGTTATTCTTTAAATTATTTAAAGATATAGAAACACAGCTTAGTACAAAAGAAATCCTTCTGCAGTGTAATGGCTGTATTCTTGAAGAATCTTGAAATATCAGATTTATTTTGTTAAAGCAGTAGCTCAAGCTGCTAAGGGAAAACATGGACTGAAAAGTAGGTAAGACCTCAAAGTTAGAGTAAAAAAATAGAAGTAGACAGATGAGACTACACAAAAACAAACAATAGAGAAGTGGGGGGAAAAGTCAGCACTCTACATCTGACCAAGAGTTAATAGCCAGAACAGATGTTGAATTTTTAAAAGTTAATAGCCAAAGGGGGGGGGATTTAACTTGGCAACAAGGTTAGACAGACATCTCTCAAATGAAGATATCCAAAAGGCTACAAACAGGTATCTGGGGGGGAAAAGGTCAACATTTTGAAATATCAGGGATATGCAAGTTTAAAGTACAAGGACTTACTGGCTAACATCAGTAAAAATGGCTATTATTGAAATGACTAAGGGTGAGTACTGGAGAGGATGTGGAGAAATGGAACCCCCGTGCTGTGCTGGCAACACAAATACAACCACTATGGGAAAATATTACAGGTTAAAGATGGAACCACAATATGATACAGCAGACCTATATACTGAGTATATACTGAACAGAAATGAGGCCAGACTGCTGGAGAGATCTGTGGCACTAACCACAATATTCTAGAACCAGAAACCATCACATGCTCATCAACCAATGAAAAGGTTTTAAACACTGGAATATTACTTAGGAACAAAAAGAATAAGATCCTGTCCCTTGTAATGGTATTGATGGATCCAGAGATGGTTATGCTAAATGAAATAAGCCAGCCTGAGAAAGACAGCAACTGTGTGCTCATTCACATACAGTGTACAGAAGAATTCATAGTGTAGAAAACGATAGCTATATGTGATTGCTCAGTGATGAGGTATGGAAGAGTTAATTGTATACAGTTTTACAGGAGAGTGGTAGTTACCAGAGGCTAGGCAGGATAATGTGGAGGGAGAAAAAAGGAGAGAAGTAAGCCAGACCTGGAGGTGCATGCCTTTAATCCCAGCACTCAGGAGGCAGAGCCAGGCAGATCTCTGAGTTCTAAGCCAGTCTGGTCTATATAGCAAGTTCCATGACAGCCAGGAATGCACAGAATAAGCCCTGTCTCAAAAGAAAAATGAATTAAGTCAGTAAGTTATAATTACCTAATATTAAGAAGCTCTATCATGCTAATGTGCAATAAGATGATTAGAAATAGCAATAATGTTCTGTATGTTATAAAAGATATGACTCTGAATGTTTTGATCATATAAAATAAGTCTTTTAAGATACATATATTTAATTATATATATTTAATCTGATTTGAACAATGTTGAGTATATGCAGGGATACACACACTACATTAATATATGTGATTTTATGCTTTCATTTGTCATAAAAGTAATTTGCAGTAAATATTTTTGATGTGTAGGGAAGTAAAGGCTCTCAAATAAATCATTTCTTTCTGTTGGAATTTCAGGGACTTGGCTTTGCTCGCTTTAGTAGCTGCTGTTGTGCTATTACAAGCTAACCATCTAATGGTAGATCTAGCTCTCTTACTTCTTGTCATATCTTGTGCTAGTAAAAATAAAGTTAACAAACCAATTCTTGCATATTTATAACAAATCACTAGCCTGTCATCTACTGTTATGATAGACATACCAACTTTATTTAAATATAAGTAGGCATCTTCATGGCCCTTGCCATGTTTCCCTGAAAGCACCTTGGTAATGCCCGTCCGTTCCCATCAGCCACCCAACTAGTCATCAAATTACTTATTTATTGAGCACTAGGTTTTTGAAAGATGACAATGAATTCATGCTGAACAGGACAGTTATCTGAGTTGTGGATGCAGCTCAGCGGGTGCATGCCTGTCTAGCACATGCATTAGAACGCCAGCACTGCCCTCAAAGAACCAAATTGGCTGTACCACAGTGTGGTTTTTACCATAGTGTAATTATAATCTTAATTTTAAGTAATTTGCCTTATTAAATGATAACTAGTTATCCCAGAAATGTCTATATGGGAAGATGGAATATCTATCTATCTATCTATCTATCTATCTATCTATCTATCTATCTATCTCAATAGATAGATGTTTATATATCTATATCTATATCTATATCCTTACCACTCTCCTATCATTAGTATTCATCTGTAATAATTTTTGAATGCCTTAGATTTTCATTAAGATTTCATAGTCTTTGCTTTAAACAGAGGTATGGCCACACTGGACACGTAGCCCTTATGAGATTTGTTCCATTATTAGGTATGCTGATGATGTCTGTGTTCACATGTTTTAATACGCTTCCTACTATAACATAGCACAGTGGCTCTGCACACACCTCTGGTCACACCACTCGACAATCCTGAGAGCTCTGGAAGCTAAACCTCTTCACTGAAGTTTTTAAAGAACTTCCAAGCTGCTGTGTACTTCCAAATAGCATGGCTTTTAAAAAAAGGAAGAAATTCTAAAATTGCCAGAAATATTTGAAGCCCACCTAGCAGCACCCACTATCCAGGCAGACTTAAAAATTCCCAATTTTAGAAAAATGCTATTTTTTTTTTACCAAAAATATGCATTAAAATAAGTTTTTCTAAACAAAGCACCTACTACATTGTTCTGGCATATGTATGTCACTGCAAAGGTGTTCTGAATCTTACACAAACATAAGCACTGTGTACTGTGTTGGCTGCGAACAAAAATTATTCTAAACTTAACAATAAAAATGTAATGGTTTAAATGATCATTTTAAAAGTTTTAAAATGATATCAATACTCAAAGCATTACAGGGGATATTCATTGAGATCTTGTGGATTATTTTAATTCTGTTTAGAAAAGCATTTAATTAAAGAATTCCATAAATATGTGAATAAGTATACATGCGTGTATGTTAAACTTCTAAGTATTTTAAAGATAACTGAGTTCAAAATATCCAATTAGCCCAATGTCCCCTTTCCCATATACCTACTAGAACATATCCAATTATCTTGAAAAAGGCAATTAAAATTACAATTAATAATCTTAATACTAAGACGTGTTCTAATTCATTTGATAATTACATTTCCCACAGAGATACTGTCAACATCAACTGTGAAGCTGTAGCCCCACCCTGTTTACAACTCTGAGAGACAATCTGCTCCCTGCTTGGCGGTACCCCAGGGCCCCACTCCAGCTTTTCTTCACAGGCAACACACGTGAAAGCAAACATGTCTGCTTTATGCTTTATAACTTTAATCCTGATATTTGGCGTTAGAAATTATATTTATGTATCACACATGGCAGAATGACTTAAATAAGTAAGAGAATAGCAGCAGCCTTTCACTTCAAGTTACAAAGTAGAAGCCTTTTGTTCATAGTTGCTAAAGCTGTCTGTAATGGGAAGTTCAAGCTATTTCCCTTCCCTTGTTTATGAAGCAGCATTCAGTCTAAGCTCTCTGGGTATCTAGCTTCAGAAATTTTTCATGAATTAAACTAGGTCATAAACATAGGGAAGATCAAAAGACAATATTTCAAGGTTGACTCATGAGTCCTAAATTCTGTTATTTCTCTTATATATACTGATTTTGATAAGGAAAAGAATAAATGTAATATTTTGATTTCAAAACTATACTTTAAGTAAAGGTACCATTTAAACAAGGCTTAAGTTTACGTTATTTATTGCTACTTTTCTCAAAAATATGCATTAGAATAAATAGTTTTCTAAACACCAAAGTAAATACAGCTCTGGCATATTTATTTCACTGAAAAGGTGTTCTGAATTTTAGACAACATAAATACTAAGTAGTGTGGTGGTTGCCATAGTAACCAGTAAATAGGGGCATAAAAATACATGCAATTTTTCAAATGTAGCCACTTTTTCATAAATATTCATTTTATATGTAAAAGATTATTCAATTCTTGCTTTTGTTCCCTTTTTGAGAAAGAAACGTGTAATTCCTTCGGAATAAAAGATCACGATGTAGCAGCAGAACAGACTCAAAAGTTTGAAAGGCATATGAAAAATCTGAACATTTTTAAGGTTGATTTTCTAAAATAAAGGTAGAAGGTTTTTCTTTCATTATATATTACTTTAATGAGTAGATGTCTTCAAATAAGACTAAAAGTACAAAGTCATTTTCTCCCAAAGGTGAAATGCTCTTTTATTTTGCTTAAGTTTATTACGCACAGATCTTCAACAAATGCAGCATTTGACAATGGCAAGCTGGAAGCCTCTTCATGGGAGAAGATCAGGAGGTTTCAAGCTAAGTCAGGAACCTCCACTCAGTAGGTTATCCTTTTTTTTCTCTCAGCTGTTAAAATAGTGTTTTACAGGTGACCTGGCATACTAGTAAAATCTTATGAATTCTACTTATAGCTTAGTGGGACTCAAGGCATATTTGAAAGAGAAAAGCATTTCTGTGAAACACTGTTACTTCGGAATCTGCCAGAAGGTACTGCCAAGACAACCTCAGCAAAAGAGAAAATCCGCTCAACTATTATATGGAAACAAATCTCTTAAATTTGGTTATGTAAACTAATACTTCTGATTTGTTTCAATAAGAACTATTATGTAATATGCTTTTGGTATGAAATATAAACATTTTAGAGATGACTGCCTAGGCAGGGCTGACAAAATACTGCTCTAGGATTCATCTTGTTCCCTTCTTGTTAAAGAAGCCATGTGCTACTGACTGACTAGTCTTCCAAGGAAAAAACAATTAGAGGCACCCTCATCATACATATGCATGATTCTATACAGCTTTATTGAAACCATTACTTATGCAATGACAGACAGAAATAATTCTCATGATTTTACTAAAGTTTCTTCTATGTAAAAATTAAGCAAATCCAGTATATCCCATTTAACATATCTCAGGAGCCATAGCTACTATCAAATTCTACATGTGCTATTTGACTTATCTGTAGATGCACATGGAATTAATTGCTTCTCCATCTTAACTGAGCATCATGGCAAAACTTTATCAGTTTGAGCAATGACAGAAAATTAGCATGGATTTCTACTTTCTTCCTCATAATTTCAGGTATAGAAGAGTCATTCTTCTTTTTAAAGTATGTGTGTGTGTGTGTGTGTGTGTGTGTGTGTGTGTGTGTGTATACGCGTGCGTGATCTTGAAGGCCAGAAGCATTATATCACCTGATTTTGGAGTTACATTTATCTGTGAACCACCTGACACAGGTTCTAGGAACCAATTTTGGGTCCCCTGCAAAAGCAGCACGTGCTATTAGTCACTGAGGCAGCTCTTTAGCCCAGAAGAGTCATTCATATCTAAACTACACCCCACAGTTACCTGGCAATAGCCAGGAAGGTCTGACCAACTAGGCTTGCCCCCTCCTCTCTCTCTTGCCCTCTTGTTCTTCACTTCTTGCTCCTGCTGTGTCCTCTCACCCCCTCCCCATTCCCAACACCACTCTCTCCATGTGTTCATGGCTGGCCTCTTTTCCTCTACTTCTCTACTTTCTCTGTCTGCCTTTCTCTGCCTCTACTACCCTTTGACTGCTCTCCCCATGCCCTGAATAAACTTTATCCTTATGCTATACTGCCATGTGGCTGGTCCCTCAGAGGGAAGGGATGCCTTGGCATGGGCTGCTGAGACATCCCCTTCCCCCACACCTCACTACACCTCCATAGAACATATCCCTTCTCTCTTTATCTTTTTGTAAACGTATCATATGGTGCTGTGACTCTAAGAATATGATTTCATTTATTTCCCTTTCAAGTTAAAAGTATTTATCTCATCTAAAGGACACACTTTGTGGCTTCTCTTAAGCATACCTGTATTGCCAGCATCATGGTTCTTGCAATTTGGAACAATTATAAAGTAAAGGAAACTCTTCTTAAAACTTGGCAGTCACTCTAAATCCACGAGGCTCAGTTACAATGGGCAGATAAAGCAACAGCATGAACAGATGAGAAAAGGTCATGCGTGATGTCTCAAGTAGGCAGAGCAAGATGTCTCTCAACACCATCACATTCCTCTGTAGAGTATGGAATTTAAATTTGTGAAGTTCGATTATTTCCTGCTGTCTCCTCTTCTTGGGTGTGTTTGCTTCTTTTTGTTCTAGAACTAACAGATGTGCTTTTAAGTTGCTAGTGTAGGATCTCTCCAATTTCTTTATGAAAGCACTTAGTGCTATGAATTTTCCTCTTAGCCCTGTTTTGTTGTATCTGATAAATTTGGGTATACTGTGCCTTCATTTTTGTTAAATTCTAGAAAGTCTTTAATTTCTTTATTTTTGTCCCTGACCAAGTTATCATTGAGTAGAGAGTTGTTCAGTTTCCATGAATATGTGGGCCTTCTGTTGGCTTCGTTGCTATTGAAGACCTATGTTCATAACAGCCTTATTAATAATAGCCAGAAGCAACCCAGATGCCCCTCAACCGAAGAATGGATACAGAAAATGTGGTACATTTATACAATGGAATACTACTTAGCTATTAAAAATGAGGACTTGAAGAATTTTGCCAGCAAATGGATGGAACTAGAAAAATATCATCACAAGTAAGGTAACCCAGATCCAAAAAGACGCATACGGTATGTATTCACTGATAAGTAGACATTAGCCAAAAAGTGCAGAATACCCACAATACAACTCAGAGTCCATATGAAGCTTAACAAGAAGGAAGGCCCAAATGTGAATGCTTCAATTACACTTAGATGGGGCAACAAAATAGTCATTGGAGGCAGATGGAAGGATGCACTGGGTTGGAAAGAGGAGGAGGAGGGAAAAGGGAGGCAGGATCAGTTATGGGAAGAGACAGAAGTCCAGAGGGCCAGGAGAATGTATAGAAATATGTAATAGTGGGTGAGGGAGAGCAGGAACCACTAGAAAGTCCCAGACTCCAGGGATGCAAGAGTCTCCCAGGACCCACTGGGAATAACATTAGCCAAAATGCCCAACAGTGGGGAGATAGAGCCTGAAGAGACCACCTCCGTAGATAGACATGGCCCCTAGCTGAGAGATGGGGCCACTTACCCATCTCAAAATTTTTAACCCAGAACTGTTCTTATTTAAAGGACAAAAATGGAGCGGAAACTGAAGGAAAGGCCATTCAGAGACCACTCTACCTTGGGATTCATCCCATGCACAGACAGCAAACCCTGACACTATTGCTGATGCCAGACAGGAGCCTGGCATGGCTGGCCTCTGAGAGGCTTTGCCAGAAGCTGACTAAGACAGATGCAGATACTCACAGCCAACCATTGGACTGAGCCTGGGGACCCCAATGGAAGAGTTTGGGGGAAAGACTGAAGAAGCTGAAGGGGATTGCAACCCCATAGGAGGAAAAACAATATCAACCAATCTGACTCCTCAAAGCTCCCAGGGACTAAACTACCAACCAAAGAGTACACATGGAGGGACCCATGGCTCCAGTCGCATATGTAGCAGAGGGCTGTCATATCTGGCATTGGTGGGAGGGGAGCCCCTTGGTCCTGTGGAGGCTTGCTGCCTGCCACAGCATAGGGGGGTGAGGCAGGAATGGGTTGGTGGGGGAGCACCCTCTTAGAGGCACAGCGGGGGAAGGGGGAGTTCATGAAGGGGAAACAGGGAAGGGGGCATTTGAAATGTAAACAAGTAAAACGATTAATAAAAATAAAATAAAATGATGAAGTTCATCTAGAATTTTTTATCTATTATTTTTTTGGATCATAGTTAACTATGAGTAATTAAAATCACACAATATGAAATCATGGATAAGGGGAACTATTTTGAGTTCAACCATAATAGTATTCAACATGTACAAGATGAAAAAGTATCACAGCAAAATGTATTGCCTTCAGTGAGCTCACAATTGCTACAGCAGTGTAAGAGCTTTCAACTCTGGTAGTAAGCCATTAGCATACACAGCTTTATAATTCAAGTAGTCACATTATCCCATGTGCTTGGAAGGTACCATTTAATTTCCTATCTGCCAGGAACAGCTGAATCTCAGAAAAAAAAACTTTCAAAATTAAAATAAGAGTCTATTTAATAATGACAACAATAATAATAGCAACCCAACAATCTTTGGGGAAATCGTTTATCCATCTCCACTGATATTACTACATTCAGCTATCTTTGGGTATTCAAAACATAACTTAAAATCTGTAATGATCTAACATGAAAGACAAGAAACTGTCCAGTTTCCTAGAAACGAGAAAGAAATGTTACCACCCACCCATCTCAAAAGTTTTAACCCAGAATTGTTCCTGTCTGAAGGAAATGCAGGAACATGTAGTGGAGCAGAGACTGAGGAAAAGCCATCAGAGGCTGCACCACCTAGGGATCCATCCCATCTGCAGACGCCAAACTTTCTTGTTCTTAATGATAATTTAATGGCTTCAAGCCTTGTGGTTGATAGTTGTTGTAATTCTTATACCAAGACCCTAACACCTGCTGGCCATTAAGGGTAACTCCAAGCATGATTGTAATAAGCACAGGGAACTCTGTGACATGCTAAGGCGTCATGCTAGGTAGCCTGGCCCTCTTTGAAAAATGAGTAAGCAAGAAATCTGCCTTGTTTGCAGAGTTCAGTATAAACAGACATGTGTCTGACCATCTGAGAGGGGTGGTTAATTTAAAATTTTAGAATCTTAAAGAAAGATTCAAATACTGGTTAAATATTTATGACTACTAACATAAAATAGGGTAGGGTGTCACCCAGACTGCCCATACCATCTTCTGTTACCCTTACTGGTTTTCTTCAAAATATTTTCCTCTGCTTTCACCAACCTGAAGTGAGGGAAATTATTTATGGAGCCTGGAAGAGTAAAAACATACCTAACTCGAAAAGAAGGAAAGAAGTACTTTGACAATTTGACAGCTTAGTAACAAATTAAACAATCAATTAGTAGCATATAAAGTTCAGGGAAACAGCTATTGCAGTATCCAAGCTGCATAGTACCAAATGAGCTCAGCATTGTCCTGTGATAGCTGACAGGACACACACGTGTATGGAATGTGAGGAGAGTCATTTCAGGGCTGTAACGCCTGTTCCTTCCATTTTCTGGTTCAGTAGGGATTTAGGAAGAAAATAATCTAAACATTTGCCTTAATCTTAGACCAGCAGATATAGACCTATCTCCTCGCTTTTGAGGGCCTATTTCAGAAATGGATTGATTTATTTACTAGACTAACATCAAGAAAACTTGGTTTTATGTTTTGGCTCCTCACCAGATCCTTCATAGTTCCTTAACTAGACACACACACACACACACACACACACACACACACACACACACACACA
>NC_034592.1:90106095-90134945 GCF_900095145.1 Mus pahari | reverse complement strand
GAGAGAGAGAGAGAGAGAGAGAGAGAGAGAGAGAGAGAGAGAGAGAGAATCCTTTGGGGGAAAAAAATCATTTGAGCCTTCTAAATGCAGGAAAGTAAGCATGCATTGGGCTTTACACCAGAATATCTATTCAAATATGTGAACTATTTAAATGTGCAAAATACAATCATTAAAATGCTAGGCAACATGAAAGAATCACTTTATAAATTTGGAGTAAGCTACACAGTTGTTACTAGGACATAATTCTCAGAAACTGGGACTTAGGCTATAGCTCAGTGGTAGACCACCTGCCTAATATGCATGAAGTTATGTTTATTCTCTAATGCCTTCATAAATAGATAACAAAATAAATAAACAACATTTTACAGGAAAACATCAAAAACAAAACTGAAACACAATAAGAAACAAATACTTGCTATCTATTGCCCTTATAATAAAAAGACTAATTTTCTCAGAAAAATTAAATAAATAAAAACAGAACTAAACTTTCATAATACTCTCTCCAAACGATTGACATTTCTTCTCCCTTAGGGTCATAAAAGATTTCTTGATTCAGTGTAACTATACTGGTAAATTGTACCTATATTCAATTAGGTAGAAATTTTGAGAGGGTGAGGTGAGCATTTGAAAACAAGCGACCTTTATAGCTTTATGAGGTGATACAATGGTGTTTAGAATAAGTTGGTGGGGTGTGGGGATGAGGAAATGGCTCTGTAACTAAGAGCACCTATTGCTCATGCAGAGGACCCAGATTGCTACCCAGCACTCACATCATTGCTCCCCACCACAAGGCAACTCAGCTCCAGAGGATCCAATACCCTCTAGTTTCCATGGACACCTGCACACATGTGGTACACATAAACTTAGGCAGATACACTACATGCACTAAGTAATTTTTAAAAAGAAAAAGAAACTTCTTAGAAAATAAATACAAGACTTAAAAACAAACTAGGAATTTAATGAGTGCTAAAAATAATTGTTATTTGTTTATAGAAGGCAAATACTGTCAATAGGGAGAGGGGGACACATTTCTGTAGCCAGAGGTCAAGGATTTGAGTGCACATGAGCACATACCAGGGCATTAAGAAGATGATTATGGTAGAAAGAAGAACATGGGGACTGTGTCAATCAATCAGGCTTAATCTTGAATGATGAGGTATCACGTTCAACCAAAGTTCCTACTGAAAATGCATGGACACAATTGTTTCTATGAATTCTCTGAATATGTGGCGGTCAGAATGAAAATGACCACAATAATGTTACAGGGAGTGACATTACTGGAAGTGTGGCCTTGTTGGAGGAAGTGTGTCACTTGGGTTTGGGCTTTAGATTTCAAAACTTCAAGAAAGACCTAGTGGTTTATTGTCTCTTTCTGATGCTTGGGGATCTGGGTGTAGAACTCTCTGCTCTTATTCCAGCACTAAGTCTGCCTGCATGCTGCCATGCTTTCCACCATGATGACAATGGACTAAACTTTTGAACTGTATGCCAGCCCTAATTGAACATTTTCCTTTATAAGAGATGCCATGGTTCTGGTATCTCTTCACAGCAATAGAAACCCTAACTATGATACCACTTAAAATAAAGAATATGAATATGTTTGACTATTAAATTGCTATCTGATCTCAACTGTCTTTTGAAATAGCAGAAAAATAATCAATCATAGAAGTTCCCAGGTCAGAAAGAAGTGATCTTCAGACAGCATTTATACAAAGGAGGCAGTAGGACCAGTAACCAGCCCAGCCTCACTCACCTTCATTCTATCAACAACAATAAACAAACAAAAACAACCATATAATTCTTTTTCTTTTAACTTGGGACATTTCAAAATGGTTAGAGAAGACACCCATATCATAAAAGAGTTTCATAACTAAAGCGATGGAACAATAACACCAATAAAGTAAATATATTTCTATTACTAAGTCAAGACTATAATCACTATTTTATTAAACAGCTTGAGAAAATACAACTAAAGAAAATGGTCCCCCAGATTTTGAAGACATGCAGCGTGTCCCATGTACAAAACTGTCTGCAACTGGGTCAAGAAGTTCTAAAGTTCTAATATTACTTTTAGGTCATGGATTCATTTTTCTATCGATCTCAAGCATGCAGATGGAGCGGCTGCTGAAAATAGAATTCTGGAACCACTCTCTATATATATCTCAAGTCACAGAGGCTCTATAAGAAGTTTAGGGTCCAGTGCCTCAGGTTTGATGTTATCTCTGTTCCTTTTCATCTCATCTGCTTTGTGAGGATGCTAAAAGCATCTGCTTATTTATCCAACAGGATGAAGGATTAAACAAGAAGGCATATGTGGAGTGTCTGATAATTATAACCCCTAGCCCCTGGTTATTTATACTTGTGTCTACCCTTGCACCCACCATTCAAGAAGTTGTAGAAGTGGTAGAATATACCCAAGGGTTTCTTTGGCATCAGAGAAGATGTAGTTACACATGAGCTGCCATTGAAAAGTGTTTATTTCCTTGGTGTTGGATTTCTAACCATGCCATAGTTGGACAGCTTGAGTTGCTTTGAATGTAGTATGGGTATGTTCTCTGTCAGTTAGATAAATAGTTTTCAATCCAGTTCTTCAAATAGAAGTCAAACATTGGCCCAAAGCTACACATCCATATTAGTCAGTGTTTCCGATGGCTTGGATGGGGTTTGTCCCTCATGGATCCATGTATGAAAAGCTTGGTCTTTAGGAAGGCCTTGTTGCTGTGTGGGTGAAGATGACATTAATATGTGGAAACTGGAGTTAGGTCACTGTGGGCATCTGCTCAGAAAGAATTGAGATATTTTTTAGGAGACCTCTCAGTTAGGTCTACTGAAAACCAGTTGTTATAAAACCCTGGATTGGTTCCTGCATTAATCTCTGGAGCCCTTCCTTGTGATGCCCTTTGGTTTTGTCACACACACTAGCACTGTGGAGTCTTGCTGTGAGGCCTTTAACAGAGCCACTGTGAAAGTGGCACTGGTGTGATGTCCTCAATCTAGCACTGTGAGGAAAATGAAACGTCTTTATGAAGTTAATCCAGTCTCAAGGTATTTCATTATAGAATAAAACAAACAAACAGCAACACTCCAAAATGTTAATACAGTCAAATCTTAGAGGTATAAGAGAAACAAATGACAACTGTTTCTAATTTAGAAGATATAAAGTTTGCATTCGGACTTGGATAATGGATATCGGCAGAAAGAAATGAGGCTCCTGGAAACCACTCCACTGATTCTTTAAGGTCTATTAGTTGGACTGATTCTGAAGATGAGGTGATTGCTACAGTACAAAATGTTGGGAAGTTACCAAGCATAAAGAGTTAAACACAAGGGGCTAGGAATATAGCTCAGAGATTAAGATTGCTGGCTGCTCTTCTAGAGCACCAAGGTTCAATTCCCAGCACACACTTAGTGGCCCACAACAATGTAACTCCAGTTTCAGTACACACAATGCTTTCTTCAGTCCTTCATGGCACTGCATGCATGTGGTGAACAAACATACATTCAGGTAAACTCATACACATAAAATTAATGTTAAAATTTCAAAAAAATTTAATGAGCTACAGAGAACTCTCAATTTCTTAGAGCAAAAAAAAATGTTCATTTGTAAATATCTCAGAGTTTTGCTTTCAGTTTTTATAAATGAGAATTCATAAAATTACATATAAAATAAAGAGAATAGTTTCTAAGCATCATATCAAAATGTTATTTTATTAATGTGTGTTCATTATATAGATTAATGTCTTTTCCATAAATGTACACCCAAAATAACATATTTTTTGCACTCCACAAAGCAAAATACATAGGCTAGAAAGACAACCCTGAGTGCAGATGTGGCCTTTTTGCACGCTAGAAAGCAGTTTTGTTTATCACTTCCCAGTTCACAAGTCATACCTTTGCTGTGGGTAAAACTGCTGCAAACCCATGATGAGTTGTTTAAGATAATTTCTTAAGCTTTTTGCCTCTCGAGAAGCACTCGTTCTCTTTCCTGAGGCAAAATTTGCTCCAAGTTTAAGGCCAGCTTAAATAACAAATTATATCTGCATCTGGAGGACAGTTAGCTCCCTGCTGAAAGTGAGGGACTGCGGGGCAATGCCAAACTTTATCTAGAAAATACAGAAAACTCTAACACTATTCCTCAGTACACCTTGATCTGGTGCCTTTTCTTAGGCAGGATCACCTAGCTTTAAGACTAAGACAGGACAAGTTCCTAGGTGTTTCTTCATCTGTACATGTGATATGTGTTAATATCATATATATGTATATACATACAGTCAAAAGTCATTCATGGCTCCCTTCCGAAATTTAATGTTAGCTTAAATACACACATGTGTGCTGCACTATGGAATATGTCTTCACTTTTCTCATATTCAAGTAAGAAAGTATATTTAAATTTCTCCACACAAACAGAGAAAATAAAAAAAAACACTTAGTTTAATATTCACAGGGAAATGAAGAGTAACACTGCAGACCAGGATTCTCACTACAGACACAGATTAAAAAAAACATCCAGTCTTTCAAATTAATATATCTGACTGACTTTCTCTAACGTTCCCACTTCACCTGCAGCACATCAGACAAGGTAATAATTTATGATAATCATATGAAAATATACAATTAATATTCATCACCTCTCATTCCTCATCACTTTAGATGATCAGTAATGCAGAGTGAAAATGCTGTCAGATTTCTAATTGCTTTGTAATGGGCTTGAAACAGGGAAATCATTAAAGGCAAACAATCTGTCATTTGTCTGTTACTTTAACTATCTATCACACCAAAAAAAAAAACTCATTAAAGAAATTGCTAATGAGCTACAAAATACTGTACTCATAGTGCTTCTCCACAGATTAAAAAGTAATAGTATAAATTGCTCACCATATCTTTAAAAATATGATATTTTCTGGAAATTCATCAGAAAGGAGCTATCTGGTCTATTTCAGCTGTGTGCTCCCATCATCCTGGCACTGACTCCATCAGTGCTGAGAGCCCATTAGCAAAGGAGACCTGCTTTTCATTCATCTCTAATGATTAAACTGGAGGGTTGCGAGTTGAAGCTGCAATGCTAAATATGTTTATCGCTAGTAAACTGGTGTAAGCAGTAACAAATAGTACCATAGCAAGCCACATGCTGAGGGGAAGAACATAGTTCAAAATATGAGGGGTTTAACTCATTCCTTTGTGGATCTGAACTGTGAAAGATGCAATGCTGTATTCTTGGGTCAACTTGAATTCAACTACTGAAATTTATGCATCATAACATTAAGGTCAGCATAATAAGAACTGTTTTGAAATTTTGATGGTATTAACCAATACAACAATGTCTCGTAACATCATTGTGGGCAGTTTTACAGAAGAAACCATTTATTTAAATCTTCATGCCTTTCTCCATTCAATGTTTATTGATGCTGCTGAAATTTTTTTAAGGACAAAGAAGCAAACAAACAAAAAGCTAGTAATGCTTCCTTGGTTACACAGTGCAGATACAGTTTATTTTCCAGGAGCTTATCAGTAAGGGAGGCAACTATGCTACTAATCACATGTCCATCTTACTAATGATGAAACAAATGGTGTGTTTCATTTCCCATAATAAAAGATAATCACATTAATAAAGTCAAACATCTTCTACATGCACACACCTATTCACATGCACTTGCATTTTAAACCAGGTGCTGCAGTCAACATGCACTGGTGAATTCCAAACTAACTCCAAAAGGTTCCCTAACACCCTGGCAACATCTTCATTATATACTCTAATTGACTTAAACAGACTTCATATCAACTATTTAACACATTTTAACCCACAAATTAACACCCCTTGATCATTGAGATTAACCTTTTTTCCATGAGTCAATTACATGACAAAAATGAACTTTTTCTAAAAAGTAAAAAATGGAAAAGGAAGAATGCTATAAAAAGCAGCATATAGCTGCATTTTCTCAATTGAAAGTGGTTGCCTTGTATTCTAGGGAATCTAGGAAATAAGGAGACACCAAAGTGGTGACAAGAAGAGACAGATATAAAAGAGTAAGATGCTGAAAGTATGTTCTATGATGGGCGAAGATGGTTTAAGGACAGTATCTCTAATGGGTTCTGAGATGGTTAAAATACAGGTATGAAGAGTACAGGAACAAAAACCCAAGGTAAGGTAAAGACTCCCCAAGACACTATAATACAAATACAGTACAGCTAAACAAGAGGCAACAATAGCAGGTGTGGTGACCAAATGTACTGCCTGCTCAGTTATGCTCCTACTAAGTACATGGCTCTGTGCAAACCTTGAATGTTCATCAATAATGCTGATGAGGTGACAAAACAGTAGAGCAAGTTTAGCAAGTTTAGGGAAGAAACAAAAGCTGGTCTGAAAAGAAAAGGCAGAACTGTTGTGCCAGTCTGCTTCCTGTTACTACAATAAAATACTGGAGATAACCAACTTGAAAGGAAAAAGCATTTGTTTTGGTAGGTGCTTAAGTTCCAAGTCTGTAACAAGGTGGCTGGGGATCACGGGCAGAGAAAACTACTCCCTGTGTGGCAGCTGAGAAGCAGAATGATACACAGGAGAGCAGAGGTGGAGAGAATCCCAATATTTCCTTCACAGACATGTTTCCAGTCACTTGGCCCCATCTCCTGGCAGCACCATGAGCTGGATACTAACCCACTACCATATGGGATGTGGAGGGATGTGCTAGATAGAAATTATAGCAGTTGTTCATTAGATTGATTTAAATGTTGTATAAGCTTTTATGGAAGTCATCCAAAAAGAAAAATAAAGTTTCTCTAATTCTTGTCACATGTTTTCCCCCTCCCTTTAACATATTACTTAAAGCTGAACACATCCACACGTCTTCATGGTTTAGTTTTATCTTGGTAGAAACTTTTACTAACTCAAATAGTTTGTTCTGTATTATACCCGCCAGTTACTAACTAAGTGCTTGGTACCCCTCATCGGGTGCTTGCAGTTATTTCAGCTGCTTTGTCGTCTGGGTGTGTAAGTGAAGGCTCCTTATGTGCCATATTATTGCTTTTAAAATCTCATTGTTCCCTAACTCTTAGTGGCTTGCCTGTCTTCCTAGTAAGGTTTGAGGATGCTTTAGATGCTGTCTTAGTCAGGGTTTCTATTCCTGCACAAACATCAGGACCAAGAAGCAAGTTGAGGAGGAAAGGGTTTATTCAGCTTACACATCCACATTTCTATTGATCACCAAAGGAAGTCAGGACTGGAACTCAAGCAAATCAGGAAGCAGGAGCTGATGCAGAGGCCATGGAAGGATGTTACTTTCTGGCTTGCTTGCTCTGGCTTGCTCAGCTTGCTTTCTTACAGAATGCAAGACTACCAGCCCAGGGATGGTCCCACCCACAAGTAACCCTCCCCCCTTGATCACTAATTGAGAAAATGCCTTACAGCTGGATCTCATGGAGGCATTTCCTCACCTGACGCTCCTTTCTCTGTGATAACTCCAGTTTGTGTCAAGTTGACACAAAACCAGCCAGTACAATTGACCCCTTGTAAACTTGACACACAAACACATCACTATTAAGCCTCAACCCTTACTTTCTTATTCATCTCCAAGATCTAAATAACTTTAAAAGTCCCACAGTCTTTGCAAACTCTTAAAATTTCAATCCCTTTAAATTTTTCAATCCAATTTTAAATTCAAAGTCTTTTTATAAATTAAAAGTCTCTTAACTGTGGGCTCCACTAAAATACTTTCTTTGTTCAAGAGGGAAAAATATCAGGGCACAGTCACAATCAAAAGCAAAATTAAACTCCAATTGTCCAAGGTCTGGAATCCAACTCACAATCTTCTGGGCTCCTCCAAGGGCTTGGGTCACTTCTCCAGCCCTGTCCTTTGTAGCACACAGCTTGTCTTCTAGGCTCCAGATGCCTGTACTCCACAGCTGCTGCTGTTCTTGGTGGTCATTCATGGTACTGGCATCTCCAAAACACTGCTGTCTTCCCCTGTAACTAGGCTTCACCAATATCCTCTCATAGGCTCTCTTCATGGTGCAAAGCCTCAACTCCTTTGTATGACCCCTTCAAGTCTTGGGTCATCAGTTGCAACTGAGACCTTCACCAATGGCCTCCTGAGGCCTCTCACAATGCCAAGCTTCAGCTGCTCTTCATGACCTTCATGCCCCCCAAACCAGTACTACCTGGGTGACTCATACATATTACCAAGTCCTGCTGCAGCAAGAGGTACAACCCTGGCTATCTATGGAACATAGCTTCGTTGTGCTCTCAGAAAACACTTACCAGAAGATGTCACCTCAGTGATGCTGGTCTCTACTTAATCACCACTAATTTCTTAGCTCCAGCTAACCAGCATCAATAGTCCTAGTAATGCAAAGGTTTTGTGATAGTAGTTAGTAGTTAGTAGTTAGTAGTTCTGGAAACTTGTTAATCACAACTGATTTTTAAGCTCCAGCTAACCAAAACCACAGAATCCTCACAATCAAAACAGCAAAGGCCCTGATAAGAGTCTTTAATCTTCCCTCTGAAATTTCACAAGCTGTGACTTCATCTTCTGCACTGTTCTCAACATTATCTTCCAAGCTCCTACAGAAAATCCCACAGAGCTCTTAACATCCCAATGGCTCTTCTATCTCAAAGTTCCAAAGTCCTTCCATGGTCCTCCCCCCCCAAAACCTGGTCAGGTTGTCACAGGAATAACCCATTATCCTGGTACCAATTTGTCTTAGTCAGGGTTTCTTTTATTATTATTATTATTATTATTATTATTATTATTATTATTATTATTATTATTTTTAGATATTTTCTTTATTTACATTTCAAATGTTATCCCCTTTGCCTGTTTCCCCCTCCCGGGAATGCCCTATTCCATCCCCTGCTTCTATGAGGGTGTTCTTCTACTGATGCACCCACTCACACCTCCCTGCCCTAGATTCTCTTACACTGGAGTATCTATCGAGCCTTCCTAGGACCAAACACCTCTCCTCCCATTGATGCCTGACAAGGCCATCCTCTGCTTCGTATGCAGCTGGATCCATGTGTACTCCTTGGTTGGCGGCTTAGACCCTGGGAGCTCTGTGGGGTCTAGTTGGTTGATATTGATATTCTACCTATGGGGTTGCAAACCCTTTCAGCTCCTTCAGTCCTTTCTCTAACTCCTCCATCAGGGACCCCACACGCAGTCCAATGGTTGACTGCAAGCATCCACTTGTGTTTGTAAGACTCTGGCAGGGCCTCTCAGGCTCCTTTCAGTAAGCATTTCTTGGTATTCACAAAAAGGTGACTGTATATGGGATAAATCCCCAGATGAGGCAATCTTTGGATGCCCTTTTCTTCAGTCTCTGCTCCACACTTTGTCTCCATATTTGCTCCCATGAGTATTTTGTTCCCCCTTCTAAGAAGGACTGAAACATCCACACTTTAGTTTTCCTTCTTCTTGAGCTTCATGTGGTCTGTGAATTGTATCTTGGGTATTCAGAGCTTTTGGGCTAATATCTACTTATCAGTGAGTACATACCATGTATGTTCTTTTTTAATTTTTAACAATTTTATTAGATATTTTCTTCATTTACAATTCAAATGCTATCCTCAAAGTCCCTTATACCCCCCCCCAACCCTGCTCTCCAACCCACCCACTCCTGCTTCCTGGTCCTGGTATTTCCCTGTATTGGGGCATATAAGATCCAGGGCCTTTCTTCCCAATGATGGCTGATTAGGCCATCTTCTGCTACATATGCAGCTAGAGACATGAGCTCAGGGGGTATTGGTTAGTTCATATTGCTGTTCCTCCTATAGGGTTACAGACCCCTTCAGCTCCTTGAGTACTTTCTCTAGCTCCTCCATTGGGGGCCATGTGTTCCATCTAATAGATGACTGTGAGCCTCCACTTCTGTATTTGCCAGGCTCTGGCATAACCTCACTAGAGTCGGTTATATTATGGTCCTGTTGGCAAAATCTTGCTGGCATATGGAATTATGTCTGCGTTCAGAGGTTGATTATGGTATGGATCCCCTAATGGGGCAGTCTCTGCATGGTCCTTCCTTCTGTCTCATCTCCAAGCTTTGTCTCTATAACTCCTTACATGGATATTTTGTTCCCCATTCTAAGAAGGGACAAAGTATCCACACCTTGGTATTTCTTCTTCTTGAGTTACATGTGTTTTTCAAATTTTATCTTGGGTATTCTAAGTTTCTGGGTTAATATCCACTTATTAGTGAGTGCATANCATGTGAGTTCTTTTGTGATTGGGTACCTCACTCAGGATGATATTTTCTAGTTCTATCCATTTGCCTAAGAATGAATTCATGAATTCAGTGTTTTTAATAGCTGAGTAGTACTCCATTGTGTAAACATATCATATTTTCTGTATCCATTCCTCTGTTGAAGGACATCTGGTTTCTTTCCAGCCTCTGGCTATTATAAATAAGGCTGCTATGAACATAGTGGAGCATGTATCCTTGTTATATCTTGGAGAATCTTTTGGGTATATGCCCAGGAGTGGTATAGCTGGGTCCTCAGGTACTATGTCCAATTTTCTGAGGAACCGCCAGACTGATTTCCAGAGTGGTTGTACAAGCTTGCAATCCCACCAGCAATGGAGGAGTGTTCCTTTTTCTCCACATCCTCGCCAGCATCTGCTGTCACCTGAGTTTTTGAACTTAGCCATTCTGACTGGTGTGAGATGGAATCTCAGGGTTGTTTTGATTTGCATTTCCCTGATGTTGAACACTTCTTTAGGTGTTTCTCTACCATTCGATATTCCTCAGTTGAGACAAATTCCTCTTCTAAGTAATATGTACAGTGTTTTCTTTAGTAGGCTACATCTTAAGCACTGAGCCATCATTCCAACCCAATAGTTTATATTTATGTTTGTGATGGGTTAGTTTGCTTCTGAATATAAGTCAGTAAGAAACAAACATATTTTAGAAGTTTGTTGAAACCAAGCTGATCCAAGGTTTTCCTCAGGCCTGAGGAGGAACTAAAACTAGGAACATGCTTGGCAGAGCAAGTAATGGTTTGGAGCCAGAGTCTTGGGAGTTCTTTCTTTGGGCACTGATTGTGGATAAGGAAGATAGTTCCTTGTCTAAAACCATGAATATGCTTGGTGGAGCCAGTAATAACCCGGAGACATGGTCTTAGAGGACCTCACCTAGAAAAAGGCTGTGGTTATCAGCCCCAAGGTCTTTGTGATACACTTTAGATAGCCTGTGTTCCCTTTGTGCAACACTGTTTGGTAAGCTTCCTGCTGACTTCAGCCTATTGTATGATAGCTTTCTGCTAAGTGTGTCTCATCTCCCTTAAAACCATATATAAGATGCTGTACTTCTTAGTAAGCTTAATAAAACCTAGTTTGTGCAAGACCTCCTGGCATCAGATTTCCTACCTTTTTTTATCTTGTCATTCCCTAGTCCACTTGGCCTTGGGTCTCTGTCACTGAAGTATGACCTTGCCCAGATTAGAAACTCATCACTCAGACTTGGAAATGTGAAGCAAGTCAGCTTCCAGTGCTTAGCTTGTCAAATGAGAAAGGTTTCTTCCTCCAGAAGGCTGGCAATCCAACGGGGGAAACAGTTTCAATACATACCTCTAGAGACAATAATACATCACAGAATTGGAAGATTACAAATGAGTATTTTATAAAACTTGCCATGGAAGTTGAAAGAAGTATTTTCTAACCATTCAACTATTATAGAAGGTAAATTAATGCCAGAATAAAAAGTTAGGACTTTAGGATGGAGATACAACTCAGAACATAAAACAAGTGCTACCAATTCTGACAAGCTGAGATCAGTCCTCAGGTCCCACATGGTAGGAGGAGTAAGGTGATGCCCATAAGTTGCACTCTGACCTCTAGTACATTCTGTGACATACCCACACACATAAAAATGCATAGACAATAAAAATCAATGCAATTGGAAAAGTTATGACTTCATTCTCTAAGCCTGCTTTGCTCAATGTGATAGCCATTAAAGATACGAGGCTATTGAAAACTGAAAACAGGTAGTCCAAACTGAGAGGCGCTCATTTCCATTATTCCATTTTATAATCAAACTATTCTGGATGTCAAATATAGTATTTTCAAAGTCGCACATACAGCTTGCATTTGGGGTTTACCATATTTCTATTGAATGACGTTGTTCTAAAATGGATATTAATGATTTGTGATCCATGTAACAGCCATCTCGAGGAGTTTATTCAAATGTTAATTATTTGGATTATAAGACAAGCCATCTGTTTTTCTTTAAATGAACTAAACACAACAACAGCAATAAGTTGTTAGTGAAGAAATGAGGTTTTTCAAATATATTTTCAGAAATAGAACCACCAGACTCAGTGCTTCAAGTGTTTGAATACATATCCAAGCAAACCACCTATAAGACATCTTTGAAACAATCAGAGAAAGTTAATGTATTTATTGGATGATATCAATTAAATATTGACAGTTTAGGTTGACTAAGGACACCTTGGAGATAAAGCAAAAAGTTCATCTCATTTAGTGCACAATGCTAAAGTTCTTGGAGATGAGAATGAAAAGCATTTGTGAGTTCCTAATATCAAATAAACTGGCTAAATAGAATAAATTACACAATAACCTGATGGAATCGTATATCAAAACTTTTGTTCTCAAAACTGGACTTCTTGAACATATTTCTGTATACAGAGAAGGGTCAAGAAGGATTATCTGAGGACTAGGAAAGTTAAATGGGGGCTTTCTTATAATATTGTACAGGGAGAGATTCACAATACTTACTTCTATTGCTTTATGTATCTTGGTAGGCTCACACAGTTTTCTAAGCCCAGGAATGAAGCTAGATCCTCCCACTGTATAATGGTCTTTCCTTTAAACAGGACAAAATCAACCCATTGGAGAACCTAATCTGTGCTTTTATATTTAGATTTTTAAAGTCCACTGTATCGGTCTGCAGTTTTCCCATATGTTATGCAATGCTCATTACCTTAAATAACTTGTCCTATTAGAATATTTCCTACCTAATTTTATCTTTGGTGCTTCTTGAATTGATATTTGGAAGAAATAAGACTAAAGGGAAAGTACATCTAAGAAAGTATCAACACCAAAACTACTTTGTATCTCCAAGGGAGATCATATCAAGGTCTCAAAACTAAGATGATTCTCAGATTCTCATCTAGAGAGAGAGAGAGAGAGAGAGAGAGAGAGAGAGAGAGAGAGAGAGAGAGAGAGAGAGAACACAACACAGTTCATTCTGTTAAGAACGCTGGTTCTACACCTGGATAATTATATATCCGGCCCTTGTCCTTCATTTGTTTCCTCATCTACAAAGTAGTTCTAGCAACATCTTCCGCAGCTGTCTCACTGGGATGAAGTGAAAGCGATAAAGAGATAGTAAATGGGAAAGGATTTGCAGTTAAAAATATTTTAAGTCAGTTGTTCAGGTTTAGCGGAAATTATTAGGCATAATTTGTTAGCCATCCTCATCCTGATCACCAACGGCCCGCCCCCAGTGTAAACAAAAAGGACCGGAGTTGCTCAAGGTAAGGTAAGAGGAACCTGGGATGAAGGTGCACCTTAGATGTGGAGGGATGCAAAATCGTGGTGTCGGAGCAAAGGAAGAATTAGAGCAAAACGAAGAAAGGCATTTCTTCACGACAAGATACCTCTCACTGTTAACAAACCTCACAAACCCAGACGCGTTACCATAGCGACCGCGTCTGGACTGGAGGCCCGGCCTTGCAGTTTAGTGCACCACCAACTAGGGCGCGACTGGAAACGCACTCCCGCTGTACTCCGACTTCCGGCGGAAAAGAAAGTGGGTTCCGCGCTCCGTCGTCCGGCTGCCGCAGCAAGTGGACTCCTGCTCCAGTGTGAAGCGCGGTAGGTCTGACGCTGTGTGGAGCCAGGGGACGGCATCAGCAGGGACAGCCTCGACTGGGTGGACGTCTGCGTGTGGACGCCGCCGGTCCCCAGGCTGCGGCTGCTTCTGGGTGAGCTGGTTTCTGAAGCCTGGAGGACTGTGGCATCCTGGAGTGCATAGCTTCGGGAGCGATGTTTTTAGGGGCTGTGAGGATCTTTGCCCTAGCAAGAGGACTCCCCTCTCCCCAGCCCGTGCTGTGCTGTCATTTTATGAGTCTTTATGTTTACTCTAGAAGAAAGAAGTGAACCAGGGAAATTGAGGAACTATGTATGTCCTTATCGTTTCTTTGGTATTCCATTCCTTTTATCTGTTCGTTTCATACATACTTATTAAGCTCCTGTGTGTTTCCTGAGCACCTGTATGCCAGTTTTGCCATTAGATGAGAAATACCTTCTTAGAAGCTCATCCAAAACCCAGGCTCATTATCAAGTTCTTTTATAACATTGTAAATTTATTTAGGTGATACGTATATTCCATGAAATATTTAATATCCTTGTATCCTTGTACATGGCATTTATGGGACATTTAAAATGGAAATATAGACTTTCTTGGGCTTGTATTATGATCGCAATTTACTCAAGTAGTAAGGAATCTAGGGAGGAATATTTCTTTATTCTGATTGTAATGAATTGCCGTAACATTTCTGCTGCAGGTCATCAGAGAAGGCTCCTTTCTAGTTCAAAGGGCGCTGATGGCTTTTGAGCAGACACTCAAAAAGGATTGGTACAGCATTCTGGGTGCAGATCCATCTGCAGATGTGTCAGACCTAAAACAAAAGTATCAGAAACTCATATTACTGGTAAGTCTTCTTTCAAATTTGAAACCATGATGGGGAAAACAGTTTGGTTGTTTTTTTTTTTTTTTTTTTTTTTTTATGCTACCAGAAATGTAAGCTTCAAAACATTTCGGCCAATAGGAATCTAGATATTTGTTCATTTGAACGTTTTGGTCGTAGAGAAAAAGGGTTTTGACTAGGTGTGGGATTGCATGGTAGTGACTGAGTTAGAATCCCCTGACTCTGTCAACCTCAGAACTTGGATTTCTTTTCTCTATTCATCTCAGCTAATTTTGGCTGAAATAATCCATGTTAGGTCTCTAAAACAGTTTTTACTTAATATGTGTTGAAATCCACTGGCCACGGCCATACTATTGAGCACTTGAAATGTGTAATTCTGTGTGTAAAATTGTAATGTGTTATATAGACTGTTCTCTGGATTTTGATAATTTGGTAAAACTAAGAACATAGAAATATAAAATTTTCTACACTGATTATATATTAGAATGATAGTACTTTTTATGTACTGTCTGATGAACAGAATGAATGTGCTTGTTTTACATTAATATTAAAATTTTAAGTAATATTTTTATAGTCTTTGAGAGTTTCATACAATTTTGATCATCTCTATTTCCCTTATCCCAGATATAATTCCACCTCCCTACCAACCCAAATTCGAGTTCCCTTCCCTGCCTCCTCAGCCCACTGAGTCAGTTTGTGTTCCCAGGTTCCCTTGGCTGTGTGGACTACCCTCATGTGTGGTCCACCTGCTAGGAGTCACCTTCAAAGTAAACTGACATCACATGCCAGTAGCTCCTCAGGTAGAGGTGGGACTTTGTGCTCATCTCTTCCCCTCCGTGCTGGCATTTATAATATCAAAACATTTTTAATATTGCTTGTGTTTAACATGTATGTGCAGCATATTTAATAGTCTAGATTATAGTTCTGTTGTATAGTGATAATATAAGCCTTTTAAAATGTTTTTCAGTGATAATTATTGTGGTATATAAATTATCTAGAACTTTTTAATTGCTTGTGTTAATTTATTCAGTGATACTATGATGTTCATAAGACAAGATCAGTAACCCTGTAATGGTCTTACTTCAGTTTTCAAAGAAAAGGTAAAGAATCATTATTTGCACATCATTGTTTATCTAGTTTGTCAAATATGATCTCTGATACTTTGCCCAAGTTCTGTTTATTGGAAAAGATATCTCCCCATCAGAAATCTCAGTCTTATGGAATAAAGACTAAATGAACTTTTGGTACTGTCTGCCTTGGAATTTTTAAGATCAGAAACATCAAGTACATATTGCTGAAACTTTTCCTTATACTAAATCATTCTTGTACTTTAGTTAATTGTAAGATAATGTTGGAGAATTGATGGCTAGACCTGGAAGTTCCTCCATGTTCTGTTGTCTGTTAATTAAGCAGTGAGAAGGCTCTGTGTGGTCCTATTTGTCAAGACTAAAGTGGATGTCCACTTTAGATGCACATTAACAATATAGTGGGCCTAATTTTTGTCTGTCTACTACTAAGTTTTATATATATATGTGTGTGTGTGTGTGTGTGTATTTCTGTATACTAGAAATATAGAGATATATATTTCTATATTTCTAGTATAGAAATTTTTTGTTTTTATTAAATAATATACATTTAGGCTTTGTTGTTTTATGTTTACTGTTTTACATGTTTTCTCTAATGTCATGAAAATATTCTCCTGTGTCTTCTAGAAACTTTATAGTTTGCTTTACTGATAGACCTGTGCTTTTATGTAGACCAGGATCGGTAGTTAGATCTTTATTTTTTCTCAGTATGGAGATTCAGTTCCTCTGACATCATTTGCTGAAAACATATTCTTTCTCCATTAGCCTATGCTGGCAGTATGGGTCTATTTCTAGGTATTATTTGAAATTCTTTCATTCTTCTTGAGTGTGTTTTTGTTTGCTTACATTCTTTTTTAAGAGTGTGTGTGCGTGTGCATGTGTTTGCCTGTGTACATGTACGATGTGTGTGTGTGTGTGTGTGTGTGTGTGTGTGTGTGTAGGTCAGAAAACAACATGAGAGAGTTGGGTCATGTGGGTCCTGGAGATGAAACTCAGGTCCTTGGGTGTCGTGGTGAATACTTTTAAAACCCACTGAGCCATCTTGTTAGCCCTTGCTTACATTTCTATAGAAACCTTAGAATCAACTTGTAAGATTATAACAACAACAGTTTTGGATGAGTCTTTATAAAATTCTATTAATATATAGCCATTCTAGCAAAATAGATACCTTATTAGTATTGACTTTGATTATATGAATACGTTATAGTCTTTCACCTACATACTTAAATAATTTCTAATTTATCTCAGCAGTATTTATAATTTTTAATATAGAGGTTGTGCTAGTTCAGTAGGCTTTGTGGAAGCCTCAATTTTTTTTTATTTTTCAGCTCTTGATTTTACAAAAGTAAAGGAAGAATTATGAGTTGATGTGTTCCTCTGTGGTTTTACCAATAGACTAGAAGTAATGGTACTGAAGATATCTGGCTTTCTTTCTGGAGTATGCCTATTTGAATTGGATGTGCCGTCTTTCTCTACCATCTGGTCAACTCTACTTCTGTCACCTGTTGTTCCATCTCTGAATTCTGTGGGAAAGCTGTTCTCCAAATATGGCTCTACTACATTTTTCCAGTTCCTCTCTTCCATCAGAAGGTTCTGCCCCTTCTCCTCAACTGCAATCACTGTTGTCCAGGAGCACCACTAACATCTCTCTTGCTAAAAGCTTCAATCAATTATAAAACATCATTTTGGTTTATTACTATGATGGCCGAATCCTAGTTTCCCCAGAGGAGTTCTGGTTTGTACCTGTTATTCTGGCATATTTAATAGCACCCCTTCCCAGCACACAAGTCTCTAAGTTTAAGTCAGCACCTGAGCAGCAGCTTTGGTCTAGCTTAGCACACGTTCGCCTTTCATTCATTGTCTTTTCTTGTATTCCAGGGCATAATATTTTTCTGAGGTATCTTCTGTTAAAAACCATCTCTGGAATGTTGTAGGCATACAGTAAATATTCAATAATGTACGCAAATTTATAGTTTCATACCTATGTCACCAAATTTTTGCTTTTTTATTTTTTTCATTTTTATTTTCTGTCTTATTTTATTATTTTTGAGAGGTTTCTTTCTATTATTTCAGCAACACAATATCTTTTAAAAATTAATTAAAGTTTTATTTTTCTTCCTTCAAGTTCCGGTTTCCCCCACAATACCTTTTATTACAAAGGCTTCTTTATGTAATTGATGGATCATGATCATATGTAAGAGTGAAACAGTAGGGCTGATTGTGAATTTTTATGTATGTGACCAGAGGTGTTCATTCAGTGAGGTCAATGATGCCATTTAACAATTTCATTTCCTTTTTAGCATTTGGCTCCCCAGAAAGGAATTCTTAAATATCTGCTGATGACCTGGTAACTTGGTCTCCTAGTACTCTGTTTCCTCCCTCCCTTTCTTCTTCCCTCCTTCCTTCCTTTTTGTTTTTTAGTACAGCATTTATCCTAGCCCCTAACACAGTGACTAGTATTCCTGAATTTAGATCCTCATTAGTCTTTATGTACACAGTAAAATTCTAGTTTTCTACTTTGTTGGAGAGAGTGGATACCTGGCCTTGTGATGAGGGAGGGTACTGGGGAACCAAATCATTTTGTTAAAGTCTCACACAGATAACTTGCTTTGTTCTGGGCCACAACTTCATTCCTGTAGCTGTATGAATGAGTTTGTATACTCTTGTTTGTATAGGCTTATGTTTTAGTGTTCTCAATTGGATACTGTGTCAGTCAGCAATCCGTTACCATGAGAAGTACCTAAGGTAAGACACTTATAGAGAGATATATGGCCTATCTTGGCTCATGATTTTATATGTTCTAATCCATAGTCATTAGACCCATTGCTTTTGGGCTTGTGCTGGGACAGCTTATGGTAGAACAAAGTTAATTTATCAATGGGTAGGGAGCAAGGGGAAGGAAAAAGAGACAAGGCTCCCACAATTATCTTCAAGGGCACCTCTAAGGACCTTAAGACCTCATTTAGACCCCACCAGCTTATTGAAGGTCCCATCACTCCCTGATGTCACTGATCCAGGGACCAAGCATTTGCTTTTGGCACATGGGCCTCTGAAGAGATTCCTGATCAGAATGTTATCAAGTACCATTTTCAGTCAGTTTTCCCATCTAAGTACCTTCCGGGCCCAACCCTGCTTATCTTCTGAGCTCTGATGAGATCGTGTGATATACAAAGCAGTATGGTCATAGACTATGATCCATTTTCCATCCCAGTTTTTGGTGTTTTTCACTTCAGTATGCATTCCTGTGCATTCCTGCTTTTTATTTTATATATCCATAGTTCTATAATTCCATTGCTGCTATAATAGAGTAATTTGGTGAGGAATCATGTATATATATATGCATATGCTGTTATTAGAGGCTGTGAGCTATTTTCTTTTTCTCTTGTGGGGAAGATACCCTTCCTTGGCATTATTGCTATCCTCATCTGTTTTGACCTACCCGCTGCCTGACCTGAGTAACTCTCACTAGTTGCTGGAAAATGTTCTTACAGTCCTCAGCTCCCTATGTGCACTCTTACTCATGGGGACCCACCCATAGTATCCTGAGTTTGGTGATAGTTCTGTAGGACACAGGTGGAACAGATATAAAGTAGAGAGGATAATAAGGTTAGCTGGGTGTCACAAAAAATGGTGTTGACATTTCTTCATTCCTGCTTTTCTTATGGGAAAGAACTGAGTGTGTTTGCATTTGATGAAAATATACCAAGAAAACTTGAAAGTTATGAAGGAAAAAATTGACAGGCTTTGGTGTCTTAAGCATAGGCAGAAAGATGAGCATTGGTAAAAAGGAGAGACTTGCTGCCATTTTCTTTGGAGGAAGAAGAAAGGTGAGTGTATGGCTGGCACACCCAGCCGTTTAATGGCAGAAGGGTGATGTGATTTCTTTGAACTGTCTACTGAGAGAACAAAGCAGCAAAGTAAAGGATGGTATGTCCCCTAGCGTCATTCTGGGTGATGGTACCTGAGTATACTGACATCCATAGTACAATCTCAGTTAATAGTTGTATGTTGGGAACAAGAGCTGTAAGCCTCCAAAAACAGCTAGCATTCTAGCCTTCTTGAGTCTCGGTTGCTGTTATATATGATCTGTCATTATGACCAGCACAGTAACTGATAATCCTAATATGCCAATGAGTTAAACTATGCTCCAGATGGTCTGCTTAAGAAAGCAAGGATGTAAATAGGATTTTGTGACCATGGCCTTGATGAATGCCTTCTGACAACAGATCAGTCACTTAAAGGAGAGGATGCACCTTGTTCTGCTGGTGCAAACAGAGGCCTGATTGTGGAAAAGTACATACAGTTTGAGAAAGGTAGTTCTACTTTAGTATGACCAGGAGTTGGATCTCTCATAGGGCAGAGGAGAGGATACTTTGGTGTTATGGTTGGCTCATGTGGTATGAAGTTAATCTCTAATGCAACAGTGTTGAGGAGGGATATGGAGAGGCAATACTATTATCACAGGTGTAGATTTGTTATGGGGAATTAGATTTCTGGTAAAAGGCTAAGTTTGGTCCCTTTTGCTTTGCATACAATCTCTTTTACCCTTTTGCCAGGGAGATCAACAGAGCACCCTTAAGGTACAGGCTACTTTCAGGCCTGTAAGAAACGAAGCCATGTTCTTTACAGATCACCTGGTTTCAGCTAATCTGTTAGAAAGTACACAATGAACCAAGAAACGGAGCAGCCTGGTACTGTGAGCTGTTGCTGTGTGAACAGATTCAATAACAGATAACCTATCCTCCACCTTAAACCCAGCATCCTAAAACATGCTTTTAAGTAAGCTGGTTAAGTTGCTGACTTGTTTTGTCACTTTTTGAGACAGGGTTTTTAGCCCAAATTAGGCTGGAACTTTCTTGGTATTCTAAGCTTTCACTGAACTCAAAGCAGTTCTCCTGCTTGATTGAGCCTGCTTGGTGCTGGGATTTCAACTTTAAGCTGATGAACTGTTAGCATATGGGTTCTCTGAGGCATCTTAGCTTGTTATCTCTTTGTCTTTGAAGTGTCTGTCTTGAGTCAAATGGGCTTCTGAAATTAAATTTATTGCCAAAGTGACTTTGAAAATAGCACCAGAGCATCTTATAGTCTCTGACCTTGGTCATCTAGTTGCTGGTGATTTTGGCCTTACTGTGATATAAACTGTTTGATGTGTTTAAGATTTAAAAAGTATCTTTGTCTTTAGATAAAAGATTACTATAAAGAACATACCTATAACTGCAAAATTTTCCAAACAGAAAACTTCCTATTAAGGAACAGTCTAATGAAATGGACAGTTCTCAAAGAAAGGAAAGAATACACAGAGAGAGGGGGAGGGGAGAAGAGGGAGGGGGAGGGGAGAAGAGGGAGGGAGGGAGGGAAGAGGAGTGGAAGGGAGGGGAGGGGAGGGGAGGGGAGGGGAGGAGAGGAGAGGAGAAGAGAAGAGAAGAGAAGAGAAGAGAAGAGAAGAGAAGAGAAGAGAAGAGAAGAGAAGAGAGAAGAGAAGAGATTAGTGTGTTAGTTAGGGTTTCTATTGCTGTGATAAAACATTGTGACCAAAAATCAAGTTGGGAAGTAAGGGTTTATTTGGCTTTATTCATCATCAAAGAAGTCAAGACAGGAACTCAAACAGGTTAAGAACCTGGAGATAGGAACTGATGCAGAGGCCATGGAGGGGTGGTGCTTATTGGCTTGCTCCTCGTGGCTTACTTGGCCAGCTTTCATGTAACACCCTTGACCACCAATCCAGGGATGGCACCACCAAAATGGGCTGGGTCCTTTCTCATCAATCATTGCAACCTTATGGAGATATTTTTAAATTGAGGTTCCCTCCTCTCAATTGATTTTAGCTTGTGTCAAGTTCACATAAAGCTATCTAATGCATTCAGTATTTTTAAAAGTTTTCAGCATCCTTAGGTATTAAGGGCATACATATTAAAACTACTATATTTCATAACTGTAGCTAGAAGATGCTGGTGATGATATGGGGCAAGAGGAACCTTTACTCATTGTTGATGGGCATGTAAACTAGTATAGCCATTAGAGAAATCAGTGTGGAGGTCCTTCAAAAATGTAAACTAGAGCTACTGTATGACTCACCCGTACCACTCCCAGGCATCAGAATTGTAAATATACCTACCAGGATAGCTGCATATCCATGTTAACTGCTGCGTTATGTACAATAGCCAGGGAATGGAACCAACCCAGTCATTCCTCAAGAGATACATGGATAATAGAAGTGTGATTCATATATGTAGTGAAATTTTACCACTAGAATCTGTAAAGAAAAATGAAATGATGAAGTTTGCTGGGAAAATGATAGCTCTGAAAGGTAAGGTGACACAGATTCAGAAAGACATATCTTATGTTCTTTGTCATATGTGGATTATATGGGAAGATAGGACATTACAACATGTGGAACAAAAAGTAGAAAGGAGGCCACAAGCGTTGGGAGAAGAGTATAGAGTAATCTGGGGGGAGAGAAAAGGGAGAGTGAAGAGTTGACCCCAAACAATTTGTTTTGAAAATACCAAGTGAAACCTAATACTTTGTATTGGAATAAATGAATGTCTAAGTTTTATCTGGGCTCTATAGTTGTATTTGGGGGGAAGATTGGTTTGAATAACCTCACCTGCCATCATTGGCAGTAGAAAGATCTTTTCCCATTCTTGCCCACTCCTTCCTCTCCAATGGTGGGAGGTACTCCTTCTGGTAAGGTACAATTCTGAGAGCTGTCATGAAGATATCCTTTAGTCAAAAACTCTCCTGTCTTCTATGATCTGCTGCTAAGCTGGAACCTTGCTAGAATTCTAGGAAGCATAGCCTATTTTCTTTGCCTATGCTTGTGGCTGTATCAGCCAAAGTGACTTCTCCAGAGGCAGAGATCCTATCCACTCAGATTTCTGTCCTTGGGGGTACCCTTTCCTTGAACTCTCCAGAGCAGAATGTCAAGGAGTGGTTGGCATCTTGACTACTCTGTACCGTGGCAGCACTGTTCTCCATTTTCTGTTATTCCTCTCACGTTCCATGATCATAGTAGGTTTTTCTTGACCCCCATGAGCCTAAGACCAGCATGTAAAGTGACTTAGCCTTTGGCAGTCTTTGAACCTATGGTTATTCTAACCTGTGCTCAGAAAGCCAGCTGTTACACCGCACCCATGCCTGGGACAGATTTTGGATTTGTTTTGTTTTTGAAGCAAAGCAATTCTCTCATGCAGTTAAAGTGGAGTTTTAAATAGAGGTGAGCCTTCACATTCTAAGATGTCTCACCTTAATCTTGGTTCTCTGTCTGCCGTGCAGTTCTGTTGTTTATAACTCTGTTATCTGTCTTATTTATCTGCTGTTCTGTGTTTGTAGCTTCTCTCCACCCCAGACATCCCCTCTCTAACCTTCTGCAGCTCCTCCATGGACTGACTCTGTCTTCATTACACAGCTCTCCTGACAGAATGAGCAGTTTGTTCATGCTGTCATCTTAGCACCTCATCGTAACCATTACATTATAAATGACCATTCCCATGTCTGTCCTATTCCATCGGACAGTGAGACCCTTAAGGGCAGCGATCTCTCCTTTGTCTTAAATATTGGCTGGCACAGTATCTGAGTTGTAGTGAGATGGTAATTAGGTGTCTTTTAAAGGATAATCACATCTTTGGGTTGGAAACTTTAACATAGATTACATTTTTTTCTAAGCCACAAAACCATGGAAAATTAAGTCTGATTTTATTTTTTTTAAATCATGTTGTATTTGTTAGTTGTTACACAAAACAATGAACTGTTGACTTTCTTTAGGCGACATTTTACTAAGCATTAGGTGGCAGTAGTGTGTTAGACTTGACTTTTACCTTTGGATTTCTTTCCCCTTTTGGCTTTCATAATGTTAATGTGGTATAAAAGTATGCAGGACACCTCTGTAGTCCTTGTATTCAGACGTTTTGTAACAGTCTTATTTGAAGCAGGCAGGCATCATGGAGATGGAGAAACAAGACAGCAGAGTCACTCAGTGCATATCTCTTTGTAAAGGGCACTCACATTGATTAAAGGATTCCTCCTACAGAGCCTTAGCAGACTCCCTCACCAACTGGTTAATGGCTGCTTTATGATAACTGTGATTTGCCATAATGAAAACCAGAAATGATCTAGAGGGATCTAGAGAATGACCTGTGTTCTGCGTGTCCCAGGACGTGCTATGTGTTCTAGATGTGCTCCGGGTCTCTGTCCATATCAAGTCACTCACTTGTTAGAGAGTCTTGTTTAGGTATATTTCTCTCATCAGTGAGTGGAAAGGATTAAGTATTGTCACCAGCACTCATCTTATGTGATTAACCCCACATCAAGTTTGAATTTGTGTGTATGAAAATGTCAGTGCTTTTTACATGCATTCAATTTTCATGATAGCTTCCTAAGGGCTGTAAAATTAGATAATCAGAAATCAGATTTAAGGAAACTATGCATTTTATCTCCACAAAAGCATCTCTACAAAGAAAAGAAACAGGAAGGTATTTAGAGCTGACTTGGGGGAGAGTGGCTGAGTTCATCTGCCACAGTCCTCTTCTCTGATTTCCTGTTCTCAAGGGTGAGGGAGGCACTTGGGGGAATTCAAGCCAGTGTGCGCATGTCATTAATATGGCAGGATGACCAGTTACTAGAGGAAGAGCAGGGGTACTTTGACAGAGCACACACCTAATTAGTACCATGTGGCCTTGGTGGCCCCCAGAGCTTCAGGTTGCTCCAGGAGAGCAAAATGGAGAGGGTTGCTGTCTGTGTATTACCACTCTAGACTTTGCATGAGGACTTTAGCTTAGAGTCAGTGTTCATGTCCTTAATTATGCCAACAACAACAACAACAACAACAACAAAAAGAACCTAGAAAACAGGGAGAGCCAGCAGTGGCCTAGTGGTGATCCTTGGAGGAGGCTGGAGGTCAGTGTTTCCTGTAAGATTTGAAATGTAGCTGTTCAGAGTGTACTGAGAGGTCAGTCTTCTACTTCCTTGGTTCCCATCACAGGAATCTACTTTCTCCAAACCCACCTCCTAGTGCTTCCTTTGAAAAACATCCACACCACAAATAATGCAAGCTTTGTTTTCTTCAGCCTCTTCCCTCTTTCTTCCTGATGTGCAAAGTCCTCTGTTCCCCAGCTCTGCTTCTCCCCTGTAATCCTTTCTGTAAAAGCCACATTCTCTTCCCCTTCCTCTGCCTGCTTTTCCAGCTTGCCCTGGGCCAACTTCCTCCTTTTTTAAGTCTCCCTCTTCTTTTTGTTAGAGGTAACTAATCTCAAAAATCAACTCTTAATTTGGTCTCAGAGGCCATTAATGTTGTACTGATGCATTGCAGAAGTTTTCAAATCTGTCAGGTAGATCAAATAGTGTCTTTAAAAACATCCTAAAATGGCTTTTCTAGAGGCTGGAGGATTAGGAATTCAAAGAGGCAGAGGTCCTAGAGTCTGGTCCTGCAGCCATGTATATAACTAGTTCAGTTTACTGTCAGTGTGGCCATGTCCTCACATCAAAGCCTCATTCTGAGAGCTACATGTCAGAGTCTATCTGAATGAAAATCAGAACAAACATATATACATATATGATAAGCATACATATTTATACACATGTATATACATATAAGCATACACATATATCCCACATCAAGTTTGAATGTATTTATATTAATAACATATGTATTATATATTAATAGATATTCTTTAAGTTCTCAGTTATTCTCAATATTCCCAAAGGAACTGAGAAAGGTGTATTTTTTGATACTTACAAATCACAAGTCTTCCTTTTGGTTAATTAGTATATGCATATGCATGCTTGCTAGTGTGTGTGTGTGTGTGTGTGTGTGTGTGTGTGTGTGTGTGTTGTTTTTGAGACAATATCTTCTCATATTGTCCAATCTGGCCTTGAGTTCATGGTCCTCCCATCTTGGCTTCTCAGTTGCATGGGATTGTAGCCACCACACCTGTCAACCTGAATTATTCCTCCTAAGTGCACAAATGATACTAAGCTGGGCCTTGCCCCAGGGGATTACTTGTAATCAAGCCACTTCACCATGAAGCAGCACTTCAAGTTTTTGCTCATTTCAGTAATGCCACTTGGTATTTTACCAATCAGCTTTTGCAAGTGAAAACATAAAGTTCTGTTTAAGTGTGTCCTAATTATAAGTTGTTACTAAATACAGTTACTTCATCACCTTTCAAAAATGTGTAGAAAAATATCTACTATGAGGGGGGTTAGATAGGAGCAAACTAAGGACAATGTATTTAGGAGAAAGGGGAGTTCTTCTTTGTCTTTTTTTTGTTTAATTCATCAATTTATAATCTCTCTCTCTCTCTCTCTCTCTCTCTCTCTCCCTCTCTCCCTCTCTCCCTCTCTCCCTCTCCCCCTCCTCCTCCTCTTCCTTTTCCTCCAAGAGCAGTTGGCCCTCCACACTTGGGCTCACTACTTTCTAAATGTGTGAAGGTAGTAGTTGTTACCAATTAGAGCAGAAAGTCACTAACAGTTACATCAGAATGAGGAGGACATATAGTAGAAAGGTCTGATTGTGCCTGAAGAACAGACAAGGCCATTCTGTACCCTTTTCTGCCTTTCCAGTGTCTCTCCTTACCAGTATTAACTCTTCTGCAGAAGTGCGATGGAAATGTGTTGCATTGTAGAATGGCAGAGGGATCCCAATCTACTCAACTGTCTGATTCACCCCGAATTACTTTTTGTGTTTAAAAAAAAAAGATAGTGATTGAGGTTATGTTTTCCACGTGGAAACTCACTTTAAAATGATTCAGACTATACAGAGCGTGGACCTATAGTTCTCACCATCTGCTGACTATGGACCTATAGTTCACACCATCTGCTGACTTGTGAGGCTTCATTTTCCTTCCATGTTTGAAAAAGATAAGAAACCAGCTTGTTTCTCAGACCCCATTCATGTAGTGTCAACTATGGTTATCACATCACAAAACAAAACAAAAAATTTAACAACCCAGTAATACATCAAGAATTAAATATGGCTTAAAGAAAGGAGGCAATAGGTTTAAGGAGCCCCATCATAGGGTCTTTAAGGTCTCTAGAAGCATGAAGACAGTGCTATCTCTGCACCTGAGAGACAGCAAAATGAAAATATTAAGTAATAATTACAGGAGACAGGAATTTGAACTAGATATATTTGGTTGTTATCAGCGACTACTATAGGCAATATTGTTCCTTTTTAGTCTTTTCATTTTACTTTGGAATTGCTGTTAAAACAAAGTGAGATTTTTAACATCCCAAGGTGACATATTTTTCTTCTTTCTACAATTCCCATATTACATTTTTATTAATTGTGTTTGTGTGTGCATGCATACCCATTCTACAGTTCTCTCCTTCTACCATATGAGTCCCAGGGGTTGAATTTAGTATGTCAGGCTTAGGTATATAACCAAAAGATATATAACTGGGTCATATGATAGTTTTAGGTTTTTAAGGAATCTCCTTGCTAACTTCTCCAGTGGCTGTACTGGTTTATATTTTCACCAGCTATGACTATGGGTTCCTCTGAACTCAGGAACTCTGGAAGAGTTCTTAATTGCTCTTAGTTGTGGAGCCATCTCTCCAGCCCTATAGTTCTTTATATAGTCTTTATATAGGTTCTAATAAGCTGTAGGGTTATAGTTGGGATTTTCCCATTTGTAGGCTGCCTCTTTACTCAGGTGATTGCTTTCTTTGCTATGAAGAAGCTTTTTAATTTCCTGGAGTCTCATTTGTCAGCTCTAGGGATTATTGCCATTTCTTAATGGAATGTATCCATGAACTGACTGTTGTAGTATCATATTGAATTCTAGTAGTTTAAGCCTCAGAAGGGAAGCTACTTATTTCAGTAGTAATCAGGAAAATACCAAGTTAGAGGAAGTTCAGATCACATTGACAATTATAGAACTCATAATAAACATTAACAGTACCTTTCAGTTTGGAGCAGCCAGGAGCTAATTCCTAGTTTTGTAGAGCTTTCTTCATCTGATTGGTACATGGTCACATCTATCAAATAGATTTTCTGTAGTGGCCTATTAAAATTACCAAGCTTTTAATACACATGGTTCTTTTCCAAGAAGCGTGGAATGATATTTCTAGGGTGTCATTTAATACTTATGCTGAGATTAAATGTTTCCACATGAAATTTTTCAAAACTTGTTTCTTGATTTTTGAAATGAGATTTTACTGTGTAGTCTACTCTAGCTTTGAATTCACCATGGATCTCAAGGTAGCCTTGAATTCACTATATGTCAGCCCAAACTGACCTCTAACTTGATAGTCCATCTACTTTAGCTTCTCAGAGTACTGAAACTGAAACTTGGAGCCACCACACCTAGCTTTGAAATGTATCTTAAATGTGCACTGGCAGCTTCTTTGGAGTTATACGCAATAACTCTGAGCAAAGTGAGCATTAGCTAGAGAGCTTTAATACATCTTGGCTTTGGAATTTTCCTTGACCATCTTGGAACTTTGAGATATTGGAATAGTGTTTATGAACACACATAAGCCCTGGAAGAAGACTTCCTTTCATTTCCTCAGATATAATAACAGTTAGTTTGTGTCTAAATGCTACTACCAGATGAATTTGACATAAAGAGAAAAGTGTGCTGAAGTGAAAACTTAGTTCTCCTTGTTTACCCCAGCATGCATGACATCTACTAGCTCTTCTCTTTAACCACATAGGAGAATCCCTTTGGCTCTTCTGATAATGGTCAGCAGCAGTGTCAGGCAGGTTACCATGACAGTGCATCCATTGCTAAAGCCTACAGCTAAAAAAAATTTAAACTTACATACTTTTGATTTCAGTGTGAATTAAAGTTATTTAGCTTCTTGTTTCCATGATTTGCTATGTAAATTTGAACTAGCATCTTGAATAAAAAGTGAGGGTGTTTGTAAGATCTTGTGCTCTTTTGGTATTTGTAAGGAAGTCAGTGGAAGAACCCAGTAGTGCCATTATGTGATTGTTCTGATGGCTTGTCTTCACCCATGCCTATTTGCCTGTTATATTGGAACAACTTGAAATAGAAAATGAGACAATTAGCCGGGCGTGGTGGCGCACGCCTTTAATCCCAGCACTTGGGAGGCAGAGGCAGGCGGATTTCTGAGTTCGAGGCCAGCCTGGTCTACAGAGTGAGTTC
>NC_034592.1:90089606-90105280 GCF_900095145.1 Mus pahari | reverse complement strand
GGTTTCTCTGTGCAGTCCTGGCTGTCCTGGAGCTCTCTCTGTAGACTAGGCTGGCCTTAAACTCAGAAATCTGCCTGCCTCTGCCTCCCCAGTGCTGAGATTAAAGGTGTGCGCCACCACTGCCCGGGTGCGAAGAGTCTTTTATAGTGAGATTGTTTAAAGTTATGGCTGTATAATTTCATAAGAAAACGATCTTTGTCCATTTTTAAATTGTATCTGCATTCAAATACATCCTGTAAGGAAGCCTTGATTTGGGTAGGTCCTGCTCCTCCCTTTTCGGGCCCTGCTGCTCTCTCTGCACGCACCAGTTTCCATTTGTGTTAGTCACCTTCTGTAGGTAAATTGTCCATGAGACCAGTGATTCCATGAGCAAATGATCCAGAAAATGTTGCCTTTGCACTTTGTGACAGATCATGTCACTGTGGAGCTGCAGCTACTGCAGTGGTCTAATTAACCTGGCAGTTGTCTCCTGTGCCCAGCACTGTTGTTTCAAAGCCTTGGCAACTTCCTTTCCATCTTCTCATTATCTTCATAACTAAAGCTCAGCTTTATGATTGTTTGTCTTGTGGGTTTTCTTTTCAAACCTACTCCACTCAACTGTGCACCACCTTTATTTTTGATTGGCAGTATCATCCAGATAAACAAAGTACAGATGTGCCAGCCGGAACCATGCAGGAGTGTATGCAGAAGTTTATTGAAATTGATCAGGCATGGAAAATTCTAGGGAATGAAGAAACCAAGAAAAAGTATGACCTGCAGCGGCATGGTAGGTACTTGTGGTGAAGAAACAGAACCCCAATGACAGCTCTTTAAAGCAGTGTACAGGCCACGTCTGGGAGCATTTCCCAGCATTTACATCCAGTTATTGCCACCATTATTCTTTGTTCTATCATTGTTTTTAATTGTGTCCTATTCTTAGTAGGGAGTGTTGTGTATCTCTTAAGAACTTAACAAAACTGCTGAAGTGTAGCTTCTTGGAAGACATGAAAGGAGCTTTGTAAACTACTAAAATGTTCAGATATATACCCCAAATTTTATGCCTAAAATTTCTTGTTATTCAACTTAGTTATATATGCATTACAATCTTAAGTGTGGTATTTGGAAGACTATATACCATAGCCATGGTCATCTACAGGAGGCTTTTTACTAAGGTTAGGTCTTACAACCCTCTGCTGGCTGTGCCCTTTGTTCTAAGGTAGGCTTCATGATTAGCTACTCTTGATGAAACTGCTGTCAATGGTGTCTTAGGAATGCACATTGCTTACATCATTTTAAAGGTCATTTCTTTTTTCCTTTTGAAAATAGCTCCTTAAAACAGTGACAAGCTGTTGGGAGAAAGAAGGAAAAATGTAGGTCAGGTTTGTCACACATGAACTGTAGTTACACGAAGTGATAGGCTGTCTTTCAGGACTGGCCTTGGGACAGGACTCCCTCAGCCTTATATTTGGACTTTCAATAAGCACCCTACATGCTAATGGGGGGAGTCAATAATCAGTTTTAGCCTGTGGGGAAAATACTCAGTTGCTTCTCCCCAATAGCACATCAGGCTCTGCACTGACTGAGATGTGCTCATAGAAGCTCATGGTGGCTGCATGATTATTGATTCCCCTCCCATGCCAACACCAGCACACTATACACCTCACCAAATGAACTTTAAGGTTTCTGCCACTAAGATTATAAAAAGTTAATTTGGGAATCAAGCCTTTATTTCTAAATGTAACATTACAGAATACAGCCAGCATTTGTAGAAATCCTTAGTATCTGAGGAAACTGTAGCAGTAAAATACATATTTATTTTTGGTGGTATTTAATGTTTTTCATTTTCATTTATTGAGACAAGGTTTTGTTTTTGCTTTTCTTGTAATCTAGACTGATTACCAGGAGCCCAGGCTGGCTTCTGACTTGCAACAATTCTGCCTGCTTCTGGAGTGCATGCCAGTTGTAGCATTTGTTTGTAATGCTGTTTAGTTGTTACTAATCATATCTGGGCCTTTCTACTTTTTAAAAGGCCAGTGTGTGGTTTGTTTTTGTTCTTTAATATTAGGACATGGTGAGTGTACCTTTTAAAAGGGATTTACATTGATTTTTAGATGTGCCTTAAATATCTGGTCTTCTTTTTGGTGTAAATATTTTTGTAATTAGATTGTATTTCTGGCAGAAAGAATGTAGACATACCTTCATTTGAAAACAAATTCTATCCATAAGTCCATACTTATAAACAGAGTCCACATGATAAGTTTCTGTGACTGTATTGGAGCTGATGCATCTGAGTGTGTTGTACTGTTGAATGTGAGCTGGTCTAGCTTTATAAGGCCACAGAGTTCTAGTGCAGATGAGAGTTCTCTGATGGTGTTTCTTCACAGTTTTGTTAATCATTATTAATATGGGATACCAGTTTGCTTAAGAAGAATTAACACAAAACTTTACTCTAAGGAGTATAGGACGGGACTGGAATTAGAGCACTGGCCTGGGCTCTATTCCCAGCACCCATATAGCAGCCCATAACCATCTACTAGTCCAGTCCCAGGGCAAAAGCCCTCTTCTGTCCTCTGTGGGCACCAGGCCTGTGTACAGACATAGATGCAAACAAAATTCCATACACATAAAACAAAAGCATATAGAGACTTGCTGTTCAGGGTCTGCATTTTTGCTGCTTGTAGCAAAGATCATGAAACTGGCTAGAAGTCCACTTTCCAAAGGGCAAGAAGAGAGCAGAAGTCTGAAGTTACTTTCTTTTTCTGTAGCATTCAGTAAGGAAATTGGAAAAGAACCAGGAAACTGGGTTTATAGTAAGTACAGTATTTCATAGAGGGGGGCTTAAAAGATCATATAAGTACAAATAGTTAATAGGGCCTAACAAGCTGCTAGAACTACATATTTCTTTTGAACTTTGAATGTGCAGTTTTAAGCTTTCAATAAGTTAGTATCTGTAGCTTAAGGTATCATAAGGGATTTTTGTAGGTCATTGATGATATCACAACAGAAAAATTATGAATCAGTTAAATAAACTTGACATTATGTCAGTTTGCTTGGCCACTTCAAATGGGTGAACTGATTTCTTCAAATTAAGTTGAGCTGTTCTAGGATAGAGATATAGCATTTAATGACACTTTCATATGCAATATAAAGTATATTCTTCACTAGAAGTTCTGAACATGAGTGCTCTGTTTCCATTTTAAATGGCCCCTGGCCTGCTGTTGAGAGCCCTCATATCTAAGTGTGATGTGCTATATTTAAACCTTTTATTCCAACCTGCTTTTCAAAAACTCTCATGATAAACCTGATACTGATACCAATTTCTTCTTACTCATCAATAAGTGGCTTTTCAAAAGCAAATGAAATGAACTTGAATCTCTAACAGGACTTAGATTTGCTATATGGAAACCTTTGAGGGTGCTAATTTGTTAAAGATCCGTGTAGGGTAGCAATAGGGAGAATTGCTCAAACCAGGTCAGAGCACTCAGCTTTTCTGGGTCACCCCTGGGGACATGGAAATAGCTTTGTGATGCAGAACTATTTGTGCATGTGGTGATGGTTAATGTAAAACCTCATTGCAGTGTTAAGTATATTTATTGCCTACCTCCTATTGACTTGCAGTGTAAGTTTATGCTGGACTCGCTTCAGTGGTTGATGTTCAGTGCTTTTCCGTATCTTCCAGCTCAGAGAGGTGTACTAGTTATCAGAAGAGCCTCATCAGTATCGCCTGCCCATAGCCATAGATGTAGCCAGAAAAGGACCCTTGGCATTCTTATTTCTTTGCTTCTCAAAAGAAACAACTAGATGAATTATTTCTAATGAAAATGTGGTAGTAGGGCAGATAGCCTTAAGTAAAACATATATTCTCTCTCTCTCTCTCTCCTTTCCTTCTTTTCTTGGCATTTTAGGGTAGAGTTGGTCAGGCAAAGGAAAACAAGTCTAAGAGGAGGAGTAATATTGGGTTTCCAGAGATCATACATTTTGAAAACAATGTTAACTAGTGGAAATAACCAATTAGTTCCAATTGGCATATTTACCATATTGTTGGTGAAGATGCCCCTTAACGCTGCTTGCAGCTTGGAAAGCATGTAGTTATCCAAGACCAGGCTTCGCATTTCAGCCAGAGGCATACTCTTTCAAGATGTGTAAAATGTTCACATGAACAATGCTATCAAAAAGATTTTGGTCTCTTTGTAAATCTTGTATGGGAACTTTCTTATATATTAAAAACATTAAAATAACAGAAGTATCTCATGGGAATAACAAGGAGCATGATTCAGTAGCTTTGTAATGTTTTATAGCACACATCTCAATGTCTCAGTGGATCTATAGAATGGCACAGCTATGAGCTATTTATCTGTTTACCTGAAGAGGAACAAATTTAAAAATGCAGTTGATCAGATCAACTAAAGCTTAAAAATAAGTGGACTGTGTTTGGAATCCCTGTTGATATCTTATATTAAAATTCATCTTGTTTTCAGTTAGTGTGGCTAATTGTGACTGTTATTCTATCAAGTGCCCAAGTGTGTAGATGCCTAACCAGCCTGGCTGAGGGATTGGCTAGAACATACAGCTAAGATGCTGCTTTTTGCTGCATATAGCAAGTTATTTCTGGTGTTTTATTATGCAATTCATTTTATTTATTTATTAGGATAAATATTTGAACATGGAAGATAAGGAAATAAATCTTGTACCAATGAGGAATGAATCTTTAAAACTCCACAAATATCATGTATTAGATCACCAAATCTTAAGTGTAAAATTGGAATTCTTTCTGAAAAGAGCTTTTATGTTTTAAGACAGATTATAAGAAAGGGGAAAATGTATTTTTTAATGTAAATTATATAAATTTGAGCTGGTAGTACTTGAGGCCAGTAGATAATTGTGTAAATTATGTCCTAACGCTGACCCGTACAAGATACTTGAAATTAGTCAGATTAGGAGTTAAGTTTGATTTTAGGAATTTCAAAATTGACTGTAAAAATTTGCTTCAGGTAAAAACTTGTAGATAAGCATCAAGAGATTTGTTTTTTTGCTGACTGTTTCTGGGAAAATAAGTATGTGAAGTGATGCAGAAAATCCATCTAGACAGTTGAGACTGGTGTCTTAGGATAGATAGGAGAGCACAAGGACTCTCCAGGAGGGTCCCCTGCTCATCTGAGTTGTCACTATTTTTACCATGTAAAGTATTTTAAGATTATTTGTTATTGATTCTGAATAAAAGTTAATGAGTTTCAAATAATTAAAAACCTGTTGGCAAAAAAATGTTTGTAATTGTGGTGTGGCACATACCATTGGTGGATCTGATTTAGTAGAACTGATCAGTGGGTTTTAGGAAGTACTTATTTTCTACTTTAACCACTCCCAATTTCTGTGTGTTAATTTGACCCCATTGAAGTTGGTTGGTTCAAAACCAAGACCAGTTGCCTTTTTCATTGTTTCATTCTGTGCTTAGCCCTGAGCTGCTTGCTGGTTCTCTGCCTTGCTCTGCTTACCATCAGTGGGTCAGAAAGGTCACATCCTCCTTTGTGTCCCCTTTTCCTGTATATTCATCTCCTCCTCACAGCTCCTGTAGTCTGTCCTCACTGTAGCTCACCACCTCATCACCTCCACAGCTATTGGGCCTTTGCATTTTGTGCTGCTCTCTGCTCCCACACCCCCTCTCTTTGGGGTGGGGGACAGGAATTCCTTGGCCTGTCCCTGTCACTTTCCCCATTTCCATATACCATGTATAAATGTTTGATATTAATGCATCTGTTTTAATGGGACAACTGTTATGAAACCAGATGAGGTAAGGAGTTGCTGCCCTCCTTCCTACACTGCAACTTGAAGCTTCCTCACTAACAGTGAACTGGGTTTTAGTCATTTTCTTATGCTCTGGCACACAGTTCAGTGGGAAAAGTATGAGATAATAACGGTTAAAATAGTGTTTATGCACACTGGAACTGTGGTAATTGCCTTTTAAATATTATTTCTATACCCTTGTGGGAAAGATAGCATTATCTGTTTTCAAGGGGAAGCCAAAAAGCTTCTTGTGATTAGCTAATTTCACCAAGGACACACAGCTAGTGATTGATAGGAAGGGATTCAAAGCAATTTTCTCTGAGTTTTAATCAAGATTACCAGGTTTCCAAGTTTTGCACAACTAGCATATGGTCCACTACTTTTTAGTCTACATAGTCAAAGATAAGGCATTATGATGATCTGAAAAAGAGAATGGGCATGTATCTGCTGCTGTTCTGTCTGTTCTATAGCAAAGCAGATGGACTTCAGCTTTAGTGTTTCATTTGGTACCCATCTTATCCTGCTTTCCCAGCTTTCCTCCCTTCCTCCCTCCCTCCCTCCCTCCCTCCCTCCCTCCCTCTTCTTCCTGCCCACCACCCTTTACTCTGGTCCTCCTTTAATAGCCTGGGGTGTCCTTGTTTTCCCTGTCTTCTGTCTCAGCCTTCAGAATGCTGGGTCAACCGCAGACCAGATTCATTTGTTACCTTTCCTGAGAACCAGTTTTACCTGTAGTTTGTAAAAACTCCACAGTTCTTTTCTTCAGTGTGGAAAACATTCTAGTTGTGAGTATAATCTCAAATGGGAAAAGACTGTAGGCTTTTTAATTTAGTAAACAATTTTCAAATTAGATGTTGCCCAATTCTCAGCCCCTAAGAACAGCAGTATAATGGCTAGAACTGAATAATCTCCAAATCTTCCTGCTTGGGAAATCTAATTTCTGTAGTGAAATGATTTTTAAAATTAGATGATTCTTAAAATTAAATTACTCGTCTAAAGATAGAAAAGTTCTGAGCTAGACCTAGATGATAACACTAGCGTTTGCATTTAATTTGTATGCACGCAAGCCTTTAGAAGCAAATATTTATTTTTATGCATTTGAAATTGCACAACACTAACAGTAGTGGATTAATTGCTACATGAAAACACTTGGGAGTGTGATTGCCCTTTGAATAAATGACATTGCCACAAGTGAACAGGACAGACAGGCCTGCAGATGGACTTGATCTCTTGACCATTATTCAGCTGAATGAGCCATTTAAACACCTCAGCCTTAGTCAACAGTTAAGTCCTGCTCCCTAGAGTCTCAGGTTGCTGCTGTTTTCAAATTTTACTTACTGGTTTTTCTTTTTTTTTCTTTTATTTTCTTCCTTTCATTTTCTTTTTAAAATTGTAGCTTTGGTTAGAAAGTTTACTGGGATTAGAAATTATTTAGATATTAAAGGGCTGTTTTAGAAGTATAGGCCCTTCTGACCTTGTACTCTATTGGGTTTGTCTGACAACAAGAGGTGAAAGAATTATCATTAGGAAGAAGTTTTTAAAGACTGGAATTCTCATTGTCTTATAAGAAGTAGGGAATATTTATTGATTCCCAAATGGGGCTGAAGAAACTTTTCCTCTTTACAAGGCTGTCAATGACTCAGCAAGAGCCCTGGTGAGCTTGACTGAACCAAGCTGCTAATAGTTATTTAATGTTATTCGCCAGTGTGAAAGGATCGCTGTAGATTTTCCTTTTAATCTCTTTGAATTGCAGGCTCATAAACCTCTCTGATGAGCCCTGCCAGTGTTGTCTTAGATCCCACTGTTGAGACAATGGAGCCACAGAATTCTTTCACCTCTTGTTGTCAGACAGACCCAATAGAGTACAAGGTCAGAAGGGCCTATACTTCTAAAGATTGAAAGATTCTTTTTCAAGTAACCACATAAATTATTTGATTTTTATCATTATATTCCTCGGGAACTTCACTCTAACTATAATGCACTGCTTTTGATACATAAAAGTAAAACTGGAAGGGGGGGGTTAGGGATTGTCTTGTCTCATTTGGCTAAGCTTGTCAGTATGACACAGGGTGTGAACAGACCTTAATATTCCTTGATATCTTCAAAAGAGTTGAACCCATTTTCTAATAAGCAAATTGTGTAGTCACTGCACTCTAGATAGAGTGAGCATACCAAATGGTAGCAGTGTGTTCTTTACAATTGGATGTAGGTTACTTTGTTCTTTTTGGTTTTTGTTTGTTTCCTATTTTTGTTGTTTCATTTTGTTTTTTTTCCAAAAGTTGTTGCCATTATGTAGAAAACCAAAAGATTGAATTTTAAAATATTGATTTCTTTTCTTAGTATTAGTATTTTATTTCCACAGGAGAACCTTGAGGTGGGATTTGCAGTTCTAGATCTGCCTAATATGTTTCACCGTAGTGAACAAAAAGTGTATGTCTGTGTGTGTGTGTGTGTGTGTGTGTGTGTTACTAAAACAAACTCATCTGTTTTGAAGATGCCATGCCGAATTAATGCAGAATTATCAACCTCCCTTACTTTCAGAGCCCCTGCAACATAACTTTAGTGGATAGGGAAGAATTAAGATTTTTAATTATAACCACAGTTGTGGACAAGCAGAGATCATTGTTTTAAAAGAAAGAAAGGAAGGAAAATACCCTGATTTGTTTGTTCTCCTTCCTTGTAATTGTAGTGGGGCTGGGTGGTTGGGTGGAATTTACTGTTGCCCCATCCTTGGACACCTGCCTCTCAACAAAGGACCATGGTTACCCCCCACTGACCACATTTAGATTCACCTTTTACTTTCCTGTGCTGGGTCTGCTCATTATACAGTTCTCCAGGGATCCAATTTTCCCCTGAGTTAATCACCCCAGAAGTTGTTAGATTAGTTTCCTTTCAAAGGACAATAACTTTTCTTTAAAAAATAACTTCTTATTTCTAGCTTTTAAAACCGTTTTATTGAGCACCGCTGAAGTCTCAATAAAACTGCCTTTAAAACTTTGTTGAGGTAAAACATGAGTAGATACAGAGAGTTGCAGAAATCTGTGTGTCACTTGATAGAGTTTTCACCATAAGCACACCAACTTAACCATAAAGCCCCCGAGACTTCTAATTCTAAGCCCCTGAGACTCCTTGCCCCTCAACGGCATAGGGAAGGTTTTCTGGCATGTTTCATACTCATATGTATGTCAGATACTGATTTTTAAAACCAGATTAATAATGGATTTTTATGCATATAGTATTAAATAGCCATTGAACTCCAATATATTCCTTTCAACTTGGATCTTTGGCAAAGAAGTAATCATTTTTGTGTTCTCTTTTCTCTTTCACCATGAGATAGGCTATGCTAATCTTTTAACCAAGAATAGGTGCTACTCTAAAGGCCCTGTGCACAGGGATAAAGACAAAGAGAAAATAATGAGGTGTGGGAGGAATAATAGAGTGGCACCCAAATAGTAACTAGGTCAGAGTGATGGCTGCTTCCCGGTAGGAAGGCAGAGCAGTAGGATACTGAATGGCTTGGCAGTTACATTTGCAAGACACTTCTCATTTATTATTTATTTTTAAATATAGTGGCGTCATGTGTGTTTATAATTGTTTATCCTTTTAATACAGTTAGTTTTTTCTAAGTATCCTAGATAGGTCAGGTTGCAAAAGCTGATTCCCCCAATCCGCTTTGCATCAGTTGTGTGCCAAGTATAGAGAAATACAATTTACCCTAGTAATTTGGTTGCAAATTGATAATACTGTTTGTTCTCCAGCTGAGTCTTTTCACTGTGAATTATCCTCTTTAGATAGTATTTTTTTTTTAATTCTAGCAAAGTTGACTCTTCTGAATAAGAGATTAAACCATAAAAATCTATTTCTTCTCTCCCTGAGACTCAGATTGAAATTAAAAAAAAAAAACAAAACAAACAAACAAAAAAAAAACAAAACAAGGGAAGAGCTATGTGCAGGACTAAAGGCACACATCTTTAATCCCAGCACTCTGGAGACAGAGGTAGGAGGGTCTCTGTGAGTTTAGGCCTGCCTGGTCTATATAGTGAGTCCAGGACAGCCAGGGCTTCACATAAGACTCTGTCTCAATGGCAAGAAAAAAGAAAAAAAAAAGGGAAGAAAAAATGGTGTTGGGGGGTGGCACAGAGAGATGGGGGTGGGGGGGAGGATTGGGGGTGGGGAGAAGCCAGAACAGGTAGGCAATTATAATTTGTATAGAATGTGGAAAATACTTTGTTTTGTTTAGGAACTACTGAACATACTATAAAATTATACATAAGCTTTTCAGTGGCCATACATAGATGGAAAGACCTGGACCACAAGAGAAAGTCTGTATCTGGGTTTTAGGGACAGTTTAATAGGCTGTTGGTACCCAGGAAATATGATGTAGTATAATATTTGACAAACCTTAATAGAAGAGTATGGTAGGTTCAAAATATTGTATAATCTTTTCACCTATTTTTAAATTGTGTACCTCACCAATAAATTCTGAGCAGGCGGTTATTAAATATAATTAAGTTGCAGGCATGCACACAACAGAACAAAGGGACTTGTTCTCAGCAAGTGAACAGGCGACTAGTGAGACAGCTAAAGAAATTTTCATTGGAGTTGGGGGAGGTTGCTGAATTTTAGTAATGTGTCACCCCCCCCAAGCATTATCTTCTAAAAGAACAATACACACATACAGGAATTATACAATGCCCTTGATAACAGAATGGAGGCCACCTATAGTTGCTTTCTTTGCTCAAAGTCTATATGTTTTAAGTGAGACTACATGCTTGCACTAACCAGACCATAATCATGGGATTCACAGCTCCCTTAGGCCCTCTATCTGTAGGGGAACACTTTGGCCCAGATATAAACAGAAGATGCATAGCACACAGTTGTGCTGTGGGATTGCCAAAGTAGTAACGTCTTCCTCCCTTTAGATTCTTACTATTCTCCTACATTCAGATGACCAACAGCCCCCTATGTTTTTGTAGATCTTTGCTCCATGCAGCACTTTAGGCATGATCTCATTTGACTTGAAGAATACTCATTAGTCTGTTTGAACTGCCATAACAAAACACTACAGGCCAGGGTAGCTAAGCACAGTTTATTTCTCATGGTTCTGGAGGCTGAGAAGTTAAAGATGAAGGTGTTGGCCAGTTCTTTTCCCCACAAGGGCTATTCTGGCTTGCTGATGTTCTTTATGGACTCTTCTCTATATCTAAGAGGACATGGGATATGACCTCTCTGTCTTGTGCTGATTGATGTCAAAAGCACTAAGCTACTTTGAAAATGGTTCATGATACGGGCTGGAATGGCTGCACAGGAGACACATCAGCATTTCTACCAAAACCATCTTACTTTATATTTTACAGAAGATGAGCTAAGAAATGTGGGGCCAGTAGATGCACAGGTGCGCCTTGAAGAGATGTCCTGGAACCAAGGTTAGATTTGCTCTAATTTTGTCTATCCACACTGAAGACATATATTAGGAGGCTTTTTTTTTTTTAAATTGTATATTTTCTGTTTACATTTCAAATGTTTTCCTCTTTCTGGGACTCCTCTTCAGAAACCCCCTATCCCATTACCCCTCCCTCTGCCTCTATGAGGGTGCTCCCCCACCCACCCAGTCCTGCGCCCCTGGCCCTCACATTCTCCTACACTGGGGCATCGACCCTTTCCAGGACCAAGGGCCTCTCCTCCCACTGATGCCAAACAAGGCCATCCTCTGCCACATATGTGGCTGGAGCCATAGAGCCCTCCAACTCTTTGGTTGGTGGTCCAGTCCCCAGGAGCTCTGGGGGATCTGGCCAGTTGACATTGTTACTCCCCCAATGGGGCTGCAAACCCCCGCAGCTCCTTCAGTCCTTTCTCCATCTCCTCCAACAGAGACCCTGCACTCAGTCCAGTGGTTGGCTGAGAGCAATCCCCCTCCTTATTTGTCAGGCTCTGGCAGAGCCTTTCAGAAGACAGTCATATCAGGCTTCTGTCAGCAAGCACTTCCCAGCATCTACAATAACATCAGGGTGGTGAATGTATATGGGATGGATCCCCAGGTGGGGCAGTTTCTGGATGGCCTTTCCTTCAATCTCTGCTTCACACTTTGTTTCTATATTTTCTCTTGTATTCCTACCCTCCCCCCCCCCTAAGAAGTACTGAAGCATCCACACTTTGGTCTTCCTTCTTCTTGGGCTTCATAGCGTCTGTGAATTGAATCTTGAGTATTTTGAACTTTTGGGCTAATATCCACTTATCAGTGAGTGCATACCATGTGTTCTTTTGTGACTGGAATACCTCACTCAGGATATTTCCAGTCTTCTCTTCTTTGCAATTGTTGTTACACATCATTAAATTGGAAAATGCCACTTTCTAAATGGAAGCCATGAGTATTATACTTCACTGTTTCTCTGGGAAAATAAAATTCTCATTTCCTAACCATTTTTTATATACTCTCAACTGTATACATTTATTTTTCAGCATAGGGAACAATTCCTATAAAGGTTTACAGAAGATCACTAGTGAGTGTGGTGCTGTGATAGACACAGAAACCTTCTTCAAATTAAGCTTCATTTTTAATGGCAAAGTCTTCAGAGTAACAAGCATTATTGTCTTAGAAATCATGTTTTGCCTATTAAAACCACTCAGTGTCTAGCAATCCAAATGAAGTTCTGGGGTAGAGAAGCTCTTATTTACCATAAATAACCAGAGTTCTGGGGTCTTTGGAGAAGTCACTGCAGTAAGAGGAGCTGCTTTTGTGGAAGCTACAGTGGCCTTCATTGCTAGCTTGTGGACAAACTAGAATGTAACATTCATTAGAGGTTTGACCAACTAAATATTTTTAAAAACTGTAATTTTGAGGCTGAAATATATATACCTGTGTCATCCATTTAGATGGTTCAATGGTTAAAAGCACTGTTTACTTTTGTGGAAGACATGGGTTCTATTCCCAGTACCCATATGGCAACACACACACACACACACACACACACACACACACATACACACACACACACTCACATGCACTCATACACTGGGTGGGGGAGTGGGGTGTCACTTGCCTATATGCAGGCCACAGGTTGATAGGATACTTTCATTTGCTTCTCCACATTATTTTTTGAGAGTCTTTTTTTGAATCCAGATCTCAGATTGGCTGTCTACCTGTTTCTACTCTCTCCTCTCCTATCAGCACTAGGGTGATAGGTGTGAGTGCCACAACTGGCCTTTATATGGGAGCTAGGGATTAAACTACAAGTCCTCTTGTTATTGAGTAAGCATTTTATTCATTGAGCTATTCCCCAGCCTCTTCTAAAATAATCTTCTTAGTAAAAGGAAGCAGAATTCCAGCTCCAGCTGATGAATCAATAAGAAGCATATACAGTTTATCTTATATACCTTAGGCAGGCGGGGCTGTAGCTCAGTGGTACAGTGCTTCCCTTGAATGACACCACTTGGTTTAATCTCCAGTAATGCTAAAAGGAGAAAGGGGGAGGAATTCAAATATAGAACATATTTGATGTTCATTTAAGGTAGGCTGTAAAGACAGAAATTATCATTATCCTCCCAAGAACAGTAACTATGTACAGTCTGGATTCTGATAGGAGCATTAAAAACTAATGTAGGTTTTAAACTAATTTTAGAAAAAGCAGCCTTAGAAGAATAAATTTTTTAAAAAGGAGGGGGCAATCTTAGTGTAATACAAAAGGTCTATCAAGTGGGCAGGTTATATTGTTGGGATTCTTTCAGGATCATTTTCACAATGGCCATAGGTGGTAAAGGTACAAAATAGGAGACGTTGTAAACATACATGTGAGAGACATGGCCTAATAGTGCATTTTATTATTCTGAAAACACATTTCTGGAAACACTGGGACACTGAAGACTAAGCTTTCTCCAGACAATAGCTTTAGTTGTTTTTGTTGATTTTTAAAGTAGAAATTTCTGGTTTCTCAGTTGTGTCATAAGATGTTTTTCTGGAATCTGTCTTATGAGATGTTTTTGCTGAAGCAGACATGTGGGAGAATGTTTTACTAAGAACAGACGTATGGTATTTTTCTGGAAGCAGTCTAGAAAAAGGGCATGTAATGTTTTGCTAGAACACATGATGTTTAAAAATATAAATATAGCCCAACAGACAGTAGATAATGCTAGATGGTATTGGTACGCCTTGCCATTCTTTATTCATCATCGTGGGGCTTTGCTGATGCTGGTCTTCACTGACAACTGAAGATTTTGTTGGTATGCCTTACCATTCTTTGTTGGTTATCATTTGTCTTCACTCATAGAGAGAAATGCACCAAAAAACTTCTGGTGCTGTTTTGGTGGCTTTTTGCACTTCTTCGGATCCAGGCAAACTGGCAGAGCCTTGGGGTTTCTTCTGGATCAACCTGCCATTGTTAATTTATAAATGCTGTTTATGAGTCCTGCTGTTACTGATTCATAAATGATGTTTGCTAGTGGATCGGATGCCATTGCTGATTCATATGAACTTAACTGCTGATATCCTGACAATGAAGATTAGATTTACTCCAAAGAAATAGTTCTAAACAAGCCCACATCCTCCTTTGCCCTATTAACCTTTCCTTCCCATTACTTTGGTGGGTGGTGAAATAAAAGGGACATTAAAACATTTAAAACCCTTATTAAAAATAGGTTTTAAAAAATCTAAACCTACAGATTTTCATATATTGTGCCTAAATTTGTTCAAATAAATATACTGCTTTAGGACCTCAGTGAAGATAAGAAATTTCAACAAGATGTGAAGATGAAAAACCGTGGCAAAACTCCAAGGTGACCCATTTGTGGAGTATGTCACCTCAGCTTATCTCAGTGTTCACTGAGGTAGTTTTTAAAGGCATATTTGCTATGGGGCCTTCTTAAGAAACCTAGTGGCCAATGTATATAATAAAGTAAGATAAAAATATATTCCAAAGGAAAGGAAGAAAGGAAGGAAGGAAGGGGAGAGGGGAAAAGGAATTGAAAACAAAATGAAAAGAAAGAGTCCAATGGCAAAGCCAGGCATAGTGGCTTCTTTATTTCTTTAAAACAGGGTCTCACTATGCAGCTCTGTCAGTCCTGGAACTCACTATGTAGGCCAGGCCTGCCTCATTCAGATTAGAATGCCTTTGCCACCCAAGTGATGGTATTAAAGGTTTGGGTCATCAGGCAAGGCAGGATGGCTTCTAATTTCAGTTTGTAATCCCATACTTGGGAGGCTAAGGTAATGTTGCATTTCAAGGCAGGACAGTAATAGCTATTTAGTAAGACCTTATTTCAAACAAAAATTTAAAAAAAAAAAAAAAAAAAAAGGAAGAAGGGAAAGAGTGAAAGAAGGAAGCAAGAGTGAGTGAGAAAAGATGGCTGAGAGATAGATCCCAGGGACTTACATGGTGACAGAGAGAACCAACCAATCAACATAGACATCTGTCTTCTGACCTTTACACACATGCTACTGCATGTAGGAACATACAGTAATAACATAAATAAATATCAACCTTCCATTTTTAGATAATGTAACTATTCACTTTGAACACATATCTTCACTAGTTACCTTAAACAGCGGGGATATTTGCATTTTTAAATTCAAAAGAATTTTTTTGTTATGGAGGAACCTACATTGTGATAAAAATAAAAAGCAAGAAGAGATTTATGTTTTCCTTATTGATAAGGCAACACATGAAGTTGGCTTGATTGCCCATTTTTCAAAGATTGCATTTTATTTATTTATTTATTTATTTATTTATTTTTTATTAGATATTTTCTTTATTTACATTTCAAATGCTATCCCGAAAGTTCCCTATACCCTCCTCCCGCCCCTGCTCCCCTACCCACCCACTNCTACTTCTTGGCCCTGGCCTTCCCCTGTGCTGGTTCATATAAAGTTTGCAAGACCAAGGGGCCTCTCTTCCCAATGATGGCCGATTAGGCCATCTTCTGCT
>NC_034592.1:90086783-90088506 GCF_900095145.1 Mus pahari | reverse complement strand
ATTGTCTATTAGTCTTCTATCAGATTTAGGATTGGTAAAAATCCTTTCCCAATCTGTTGGTGGCCTTTTTGTCTTGTTGACAGTGTCTTTTGCCTTAAAGAAGCTTTGCAATTTTATGAGGTCCCATTTAAGACTGTATTTTATACAGAGCAAATACAAGGCAATGAATCTCATGTCAGCCTCTTGTTTCCTCCCTCCTGCATAGTGATCTTTAAATGTAGCTAACTTTGAGACTCAGCTGAAGCTACTTCAGGATCCTTTACCTTCTGAGATGTCATTTGTCTCTAAGCTATGAGTTCAGTGAAAACAGAGTATAACCTGGTGAGTTCAGATAACAACACCTACCAGAGGGAGAATAACTAGAACAGCAGTGGGATCAGTGATTTTGTTTCAAAGGACAGTAGCATCTAAGCCTCCAGTTTCCACCATCACTAGCCTCTTAAATGCGCTGCTTAGAAGAATATTAAAATTTCAGGAGTCTTAAGAAAACGGAAAATTGTAAGTAAATCATATCGATTCCTCTGAGCATACTTCGCCCCGTCCCCACCCGTGAATACTCAATACAGAGTCAGAGCACCAGTCCATTGCTACTACAGAGAAAGAGACTCTTCCATAGGTACGTTTTTCTATGAATGAGAATTTTTCCAGCTCCCTTTTAAACATTTTTCTCTGTACCTGATTTTTTTTTCCCAGTTTCTCTGGAACATGCCCTGTATTTTGAAAGGTTTTGGCAGAGGAGATGACTGTGAGCATCTGAGGTGTTATTTCTATATTCTTTGCAGATGATGAGTCTTTCTCCCTGAGCTGTCGATGTGGTGGGAAATACACTGTCTACAAGGATGAAGCCCAAGAAGCAAACCTCATCTCCTGTGATACGTGCTCACTGATGGTGGAGCTCCTTCCTCAGAGCTGAGCTGTGTCTTCCGTCGTGGGATCCTTTACTACAAGGACACAGATGCTTTCTCCTTATTAGCTGTAAACTTTGTGAAGATAAGATGAAGTCTTCAAGCAAAGACCACTTCAGATTAGCAAATTAATTCAGTTTTTTATATGTATCTAAAAATGTAAATTATAGGATATTACAAAAAGGATAAATAATATTTAAAAAAACTTTTTTATATTTTTTAATTTTTAGCTAACAACTTTTGTTTTCTCTTTGGTACAAACTAATTTCCTTTTTGAAGTATAAATATCTTTTTCAAAAATCAGGTAAGAGTATTCTTTATAGTTACTACGGGCCTTCCTTTTACTTTAATCTGTCTGTCTGTGTGTGTGTGTGTGTGTGTGTGTGTGTGTGTGTGTGTGTGTGTAAAGGGCAGAGGACATTGAGAATCTGTGAGTTGATTCTTCACTTCTTCCCCAGTGTGGGTCCCAAGGGTCAAATTTGGGTCTTGAGACTTATGGTAAGGTCCAGTACTGGCTGAACCATCTTGTTCTTAATTATAAAGCTGTTCATCTAACAGGTGACTGTTTCAGTTGCTAAATTATATTTCTATTGTATACCTGTTTTAATAACTCAGGCATTCAATAAGATTAGAAATTTTGTGAATGCAGTATGAGCCCAGTTCTGCCCTAAACAAGGCTGGATATGGATCTCTACGAATCTATTTCAAAGAGTCAAAACGCGGCTCTTGTCCTGGCCTTGTATGTCTAAGGCTTGTCAGGAGCTATCTTAAGTTCAGGTGTAATTTAGGAAAAGAAAAGAAAAGAAAAGAAAAGAAAA
>NC_034592.1:90067125-90086703 GCF_900095145.1 Mus pahari | reverse complement strand
AAGAAAAGAAAAGAAAAGAAAAGAAAAGAAAAGAAAAGAAAAGAAAAGAAAAGAAAAGAAAAGAAAAGAAAAGAAAAGAAAAGAAAAAAGAGAAAAGAAGAAAAGAGAAAAGAAGAAAAGAAAGGGAGGGGAGGGGAAGGGAGGGGAGGGGAGGGGAGGAGAAGAGAGAAGAGAGAAGAGAAGAAAAAGCGAAATTCAACAAAACAAACCCCTAAAATTTCCACTTTCCTTCTTCTTAGATGGCCTCTGTTTAAGGAGCCATTCATTTCCTTATTGGTGTGGTGAAGTGGCTTTTCTAATGAGTGATTACAGACTACAATGGACTGTAGGCATCGGGTCTTATGTGACTCCCTTTGTACGTAACGTTCTGTCTGCCATGTAGACAGAATTCGTTTTATGAATACAGGGAACCCTTACTGAGACTGCTGCTCAGATGTCTCTTTTAGGTCTAACTCATGGTGTTGTCAGCAGAGCTCAGTCTTAGACTTAGACTGCTATGAAAAGCTGACATAGGAAGTACACGTGAAAACAGATTGCTTTCTTTGTATGAGAACCACCAAAATTCAAATATGAGATAGTCATCTGGATTTCTTCCCCAAGATATTTTTATATCATACAATTTAGAAAGAAAACTTGTTTTGGGTTAATTTTTATCCAAATACTTTTAGTTAATATATATTGCAGAGTGTGATATTTACTCTTATATTTAAAACATAAATAAAACTGAATAGCAAATAGTTTATTGTTAAGTTCATGGTTTCAACTGTAGTTAATAAATTCACTTGAATAGGAGACAATAATCAAGTTAAAAGGAAAAACTTATTAATCATCAGAAAATCTGTGGCCATTTGGGCTGTCACGCAGAAATCCAAAGTCACTGAAAGGCCAAATCTGTAATATGAAAATACAGTTGAATACAATTAATGAAAATTCTTTATCATCATCATGTTCCCTTTTCCTTTTCTCTATGTTAGATACTGCAGTACATTCTCTTCATCAGCTATTCTGAAAATGAACATGTATATTTAGTCTGAGGCATTCAGACATGACACCAGAATTCCGTTTGTTTAGTATATCAATATAAGTTTGTGAAGACATGGCTGTTTTCCTTTACTAACCTAAAATAAGTTACACTACCAATCTATGCTACTTGATATTTTAAATGCTTGAATATGGCACATTTTTAAGTATAAAGTACCCTGAACAGTATCCAGTTGGCTTAGATATTCATGCAATTTTCTTCTAAAGCCTTGTGATTAAGGGGGAACAGGTATACTAACAAATGCCTGTAATCCACCATCTGTGACACTAGCACTTCTGAGGCAGAGACAGGAAGAGAGAGTTAAAGACCTGCCTGGAATACAGAGTGAAACCCTGTCTTAAAATTATATCAACCAATAATGGAAGAACCAATGAATCCAAGAACCAATGTCATCTAAGGCTTACTGTACATTCTCTACATTCTCTACACCTGCCTAAGGCTTGCTGTATTTAGCTGGGTCCACCTGCATTCCAAGTAGACTGAGCCTGTGCTGCTGTTGTAGAAGTGCTTGCTGGCATGATGTGACTATGGCTGTAAAAGTCACACATGGCAGAATTTGATTTTTGTAAACTCAAAGGTTCGCTAGGCTACTATTAATTAGTTTGAATTTTATTATAAAAATTCTCAAAAAATAAAAAAAAATAAACCTCCCTCGGGCAGGGCGTGGTGGCACACGCCTTTAATCCCAGCACTCGGAGGCAGAGGCAGGCGGATTTCTGAGTTCGAGGCCAGCCTGGTCTACAAAGTGAGTTCCAGGACAGTCAGGGCTATACAGAGAAACCCTGTCTCGAAAAACCAAAAAAAAATAAAAAATAAAAAATAAAAATTCTCAGTTATTCCCCTTAGGAACAGGAAGGGGAGAGGATAATGTTTTGTCCATTGTTCTTAAGTAAAGGTAAAATGTTCATCAAATGCAGTCACTGCAACAGTTAAGTCAACTTGGAAGCCATGGATTTCAAATTAGATTTGATTTAATTAGAGAGATGCCCTCACCCCCGCCAGCTCATAGAATAAAGATGGTGTTTTAGGCATTCAAGCATACCTTAAAGAAGATACGTCCTCTTATTAGTCCATATGGTATAGGTCCGTAATACCTGGAATCGGTAGAATTCTGTAAGTTATCACCTTCTAACCAAACATGACCTGTTGGCACCTGGAATTAGTAAAGAAAAGCGGGCCATTTAGAAACAAGAAAAGCCAACAGGGGACTATGACTAAAAATAAAGGCACGGAACTGTGGTGTACAACTAGATTCTCCTCACTTGGGAGACTGAAGCAGGGAGATCATGGACTCAAAGCTAGCATGAGCTACACAAACCCTATATGAAAGAAAGACTTCATTTGGAGGAGGAACATGTCCTGATGTCTTCCTTTATATGTGTCATTTTTGCTTTCATTTCTTACTAAATAACTAAATATCAAAGGTGTCTACATTTTAAAAAGATCTCTTATCTGGGTCCCAAACACTAATTTGTAGAAACCTCAAACTAAGGTTGTAAGAAGTGAAAACAGTGTGCCAGTGTCATTAATTTAATAGACTTAAAAAGAGGTCGTTAGGCTGCTGACTGAAAATGTGCCCTCCTGTTGAAGTAACAGCATAAGCAGGGCAGCCAGTCAGCAACATCCTGGGGCCAGTTCTGAGGCCAGACCTATTAGAATGCTCATGATGAACTAAGTGGTAATGGATTGTGACATCAATTACAAATAATCTCATCATTTTATTGCAGTGGGCTTGTCAGAGTTCTAATTAAGACCCCTGTCTTTCCTTTGTGCTGGCCATATCGTCACTGCCTTATATGTTGATAATGACCATCAAGAACCAGAAGGACCTCTTATAAAACCATCAGCTGCAAATTAATGACAGGGACCTTCTACTAGATAAGTCTTGTATATTAACTAGTAAAAGGTATAAATGTTTACTCAATTATAATCCTTTTTCAAAGCTATACTTTTCAAAAATGCATTCTTCCAATATGAGATATTCACCCACTAATAATCCATTCAATAGAAACTTAGAAGGTGCTTTCTAACAGCAATCTGTACACTGCATTTTTATGTTTTTATTTTATAGTTTTTGTTAATGCAAAAATAATGCAATAAGTTGACTTATTGACCAGACCAAAACAATCTATTGGGAAGATTTCATTGGATTAATAAGATATACCATAATATTATTTTGTATTACAATGCTATTTTTGTATATTATGGGCATTTAAGTTTCTGCAATGCAACTTGAAATTGGTGATGTGATAACTTCCAGCACTGTCCCCCACCCCACAGGTCTGCTTTGACTATAGAGGATCTATATGAATTACACAATTACTTTCTCTTTTTCCATAACAAAAAAGTGGTGTTGGAATTCTGATGGATATTGCTTTGAATCTATAAGTTGTTTTTGGTGGTATAGCCATTTCACTATCCTGTGTTGATCCATAAGAAGGGGATCATTATATTCCAACACTGCTCATCATATTCCAGTATTTTCTTTCGTGTCTTCAGGACTTGGAACTTCTCAGTACGGAGTTCTTTCACTTCCTTTGTTAGCTCCATTACTAAGTATTTTTTGGTGGGTATTGGTTGTTTGGCTTTAGTTTCTTTTTAAAGCTATTTTGAATAGGATTAATTTTTTGATTTTTTTTGAATGGACGTTGATTAGTACCAGAAAAGCATTGTTTTGTATATGCAATTTCAGTGGGTAAGGAGTATAAGTGCAGTTTACAAATAAGAAAAAAACTAGGCTGGGAATACAGCTCAGGGTTAGAGGGTCTCCCTAGAATGTGAAGCCCTGGGTTTAGTTCCAAGCACTGCAAAAGATAGTAAGTACTACATTTTCTGACTAAGCAAACATGGTTATTGATGGTGTTCTTTATATTGTTATGAACCCACACGTGTAGCTCCTTTGCCTTTCAGTTTGAGGACTGTCCTTTCAAGTTTTTTGTAAGTCTCTTTGCAAGAAAATTTTCAACTTTCCTTAGAAGTTCTCTCCAATTACTATGTGTAAATATCTTTATTTTGTCCATTTTTTTGAGAGATATTTCAAAATTACTGATATTTTGTAGCTACAATTCTGCTGTCAAATCCAAGTGAAAGAATTTCAAACAGGAAGAGTATTGTTTCTTCATTTGCCATATTTTCCCCATCATGTTCACGTATGCTCTGGTTCCTTGAAAACAATTACAAATGGCATTTTAGAGTAGTTTCTGGTGATTTCACCATCAGTGTCTTTCTGGGCTAATGACCAGATTCCTCTGAGTGTGGGTTCCCTTTTACTGCTTTCTTCATGGAGCTAGTTGTTTGTGACTTAGCTAGACACCCTCTGTTGCGTGCATTTGCTGCCAGTCTTCAGAAATAATACCATGCTGAACGGGTTACAGCAGCTGCACATCAGCCTACTCACTTTAAGCCTTATACTGAAGCTGCCTGGAGGAGCTCCTTCTCACAGTACTACGGGGTACAATCTTTCCAGGTTTGTCTCTGGCTTGTGCACACTGGCTTAGGAAACTCAAATGTCTCCTGGTTTTGCATGCGTTCTAGGAACTGAGTCTTGGAGCTCCCTAGTTAGTTGTCTTTGTTTATTACTGAATTCCAATAAGTACGATTTAGTATTTAGCTGTCAACCAAAGGAATATAAATGTAGATCTCTGGATCTTTTTGTAGCTCCTGCCTTCCTGGCAATGTGATCCACAGATTTCAACCATTTAAGAACCTAATCTCTGCCTCCTCAGCTAGCAGTCAAGCAGTGCTTTCATGATGACAGAGGCAAGGGGTTGGAGTGATAGCTCGTTCCACAAGAGGTCTCTAGCATGCCACCACGCCCTGAGTTCTAGCTAATGAACAATATAAAATGGATGGTGGTGCTGCACACCTATGATCTCGGCACGCAGGAGGTATAGGTAGGAAGCTCATAAAGTCAAGGTCATCTTTGGGTACAGAGTCTGAGGCCAGCCTATGCTATGAGACCCTGTCTCAAAAACAAAACAATCAATCAAAAAGACACAAATAAAGGCAAATGTTTACTCTGCTCTTTCTCTTGTCTCAGACAGGGCAATAGTATAAATGTTGGTCAGTAAACAGAGGCTAAATAAAATATAATTCATTTATATAATAGATGATTAAAATACAAAAACCAAAGTATGTTAATAAAGAACAAACTAATGGAAAGATTTCAACAACTGAATCAATGACAAAGTAACTTTCACAACCTTGTGTATAAAAGCAGAAAGTCCTTGTTTTTTATGCCTCAAATTTTATATTTTATAATAGCATGCATTACCCTAGAAATCTAAAATATTATACACATACATGCATGCTTATCTTAAACCATTTTACCTTTTGGGTGATTCGTGTACTTTAGTTTTTCACTTTGTTTGCCAGCCTGTCCTTGAACTCACAATACTCTTCTTCAGCTTTCAAAGTGCAGGGATTTCAATTATGCACTATCTACCACCATGCCCAGCTTGACTTTATTAATGCTCTGTTTTTTGGTTTTTGTTTGTTTTGTTGAGACAGGGTCTCACTATGTAGCCTCAGCTAGACTAGAATTCACTATTGTAGAACAGGCTGACCCTGGAATCACAAGACATCTGCTTGTCTCTGCCTCCCAAGTGCTGGGATCAAAGGTGTGCATCACCATGCACAGCTACCTGATATTTTTTAAAGATTTATTTTTAATGTATGTGTATGTACATTTCGTCTCCATGTAAGAATGCTCACATGCACACAGGTGGTCATGGAGACCAGAACTGGGCATCAGATACACTAGAGCTGGTTACAAGCCATGGTGAGCTCTTAGCCATGGAGCTATACCTTCAGCCCCCAGCATGATACTGTTCAAAGATGAGCCAGGGAAAACTTTACTGACAATTTTTTAAAAGTGTTTTTGTCTCTGGTAACTACAGTGAGAGCAGGCTAGCCTCTAACCCATACAATAGATACCTGCTGCTTTCAGTAATGCATATAAAAACTACAGTTACATCAGACAACATAAGAAGTTTACAGCAGTCCTATACTAAAGTATGAACAGGAAAAGATAGCAGAGTAAAATATATTATGTTTTTAAAAGCTATGATAACCTTATATAAGGAGGGCTAGAAAATACTCTAATAAACAATGTTTCACAAATTCTGAATTCTAGTTATTTTTTTGTGCTCTTTCCCATAATCAACATTTTCTAAGTCAGATTATCTTTCTTTTGAGACTGTTGTGAGTCTGCAATGTTTACTTCATGAACCATGATAAAAGCTAATCTCAGGAATGGGAAAAAGGATCCAGCTTGCAGTTCTTGGCTATACTCACTGAGGTCTGCTTAAGTGCCTCCTTTTTAGTACAAGCAACAAACGTAATTACCCCATGGTCTGTGAGTATCTATCACAGGCAGCTCTGCACAGCAAGCCACAGGTGGTGTGTTTCTTGATTCAAGTGAAATCTGGTGAGAGCTTAAAATATCAAATAACACACACGCTAAACACTAATCATCCACTTATTTGATTAAGCAAAGAACGCCTAGTTTAAAATTTTTTTGACTAAAAAGTGAGATATTATATATTGATTTTTCAGATGTTTCAAAACTGAAAATTATAAGAAATTGTTTTTAAGCTAACCCCTTATTTACTATAAATCTTATACTTTATAAGCATGGTATGCATTGGCCCTATCTATGGCTTATGCATAATGGTTCTTCTAATAAGTGCATTAAAACATGAAGGCAAGAAGAGGAGTGGTCCTTTAGGAACTCTTTTTGCACATTTTCTTTCGTGTAATATACAAGAAACATACATTTTCTGCAACCATTCAGATCAGGCCATTTTGTTTCTGTTTTAGCAAATGGAATGGGAGTGATACAGCAAGGACACTTTAGTCTCAAAAGCATTTCATTTTAAATCTCAGAACATATAATGCTTAATACCTTGCCTTGGGAAAAAAAACTCCACATAATGTAGACTCATGGATGTCATTTAATCTAACAATTACTAGACATTTAAGTTTTATGTTACTGTCTTCCAAATAAGCAGTATTCAGTCAAATATCTATACCTCTATGTATATAAAGCTTATTCTTTTGCTTAATTATGACTTAGACATCCAAAATGCAGCCATGTTATAGCCCTATACACCAAAACAAAGTAACTTACTAATAATGCTGTTCCAGCTGAGCATGGTGGCACACGGGATAATAAGGAGGGATTGCTAGAGGGTCTGAAGTAGACAAGGTCATGAACTGAGTTCCAGGCCAGCCTGAACTATAGTGAGGCACTGACCAAACAAACAAACAAACAAACCAAAATTTGATGCAATACAAGTTATGAGAATACGGTAATATGTACTAAATAGTGAGTATTTTATTCTTTGGGGGGAAATAACTTTTAAATAGTTGGCAAATCAGATGCACATTATAAAAACTCATCAACTATGCTTCTGATTTTAGGTACTTTTAGGGGGCTAAAGGGTGAGACTATCTCTCTATGTACCCCTAGCAGGCCTGGAATTAACTATGTATATTCCAGGCTGGCCTGAAACTAGGTGTGCACTACCATGGCAGCTGTATTCTCAAAGAAAGAAAAGAAAAAAATTAGACTTGTGTTTTGCCTGGATGTATATATACATGCACTACATGCGTGCCTGGTAGCTGTAGAGTTCAGAAGAGGGCTCTCAATTCCCTGGAACTAGAGTTACAGATGGTTATGAAGTACCACGTCGGTGCTGGGAATTGGACCAGGTCCTCTGCAAGAGCAGCCGGTGCTCTTAATTGCTTAGCCAGCTCTTCAACTATTCTTGTCATGTCACCTAATTCTTTCCAAAGCCCAAACTCATTTTGGTATGAATTTATTGCTGTAGAGGAATTTTTGTCATTCTTTTCAGTCTCCTATTGTACCTGTGTAGCCATAACTGTTTCATGAGAGGATTTGATTAAGAAACAAATTTATACTAAAACTGATGGCACCCAGTAGGAAAAAAGTCCATTCTCTTAAAAGTAGAAATGATTAAAAGTGATTATGTAGGTCTGCTGTCTTGATATTATTTATGCATTATTTACAAAGGCATTTTGCATGCTTGATTTTGATAGACACTCCTACTTGTATCTTATTCATCAAAGCGCAATTCTAATAAATCTTTCAAATTATTTAGAATGAAAGCTTTATGAATACAAAATAGTAAATTATGGGAATTATGGGAATGGATAACAAATAACAATTTTATGTTGTTCTCAGTCAGAGTTTTACTCCATACCCCATATTAGCTTCAAACTGACAATGTTTTTGCCTCAGTTTCCTAAGTGCTGGAATTACAGATACATGCCACCAACCCTAGCTCAGGGGGTATTTTTAAATCTATGTTTTTTGTTTGTTTGTTTGTTTTGAGACAGGGTTTCTCTGTATAGCCCTGGCTGTCCTGGAACTCACTTTGTAGACCAGGCTGGCCTTGAACTCAGAAATCCTCCTGCCTCTGCCTCCTGAGTGCTGGGATTAAAGGCGTGTGCCACGACGCCCGGCTAACCTATGTATTTTTAATTAAAATATAATTACATCATTTCCCCTTCCTTTTCTTTTCTCTAGCCCCTCCCAAGTCAATCTTAATCCCTTTTGAACTGAAGGCCTCTTTATTATTTTTACACACACACACACACACACACACACACACACACTTATACACATACACAAACACATGAATACAGTGTGCTGCACTTTTGATGTTGGTGTGTATATGGTTTCAGGGATGAGCACTCTGTATTAGATAATTGTAGAGTGAGGAGCTGATACTAAAATCTGGTTCCCTAATTGGTTCTTGATTCGGAAGTCAATTGCTGGGTGAAGGGTAAAGATGAGACTTTCTGTCCCAGGAAGAAGAGAAGAGACACAGCGAAAGAGGAGGTCTTTCAGCCAGGCTTTGGAACAAGAAGCATGAACAACTGTGTAAGGCTTCAGGGCACCTAGGGTCTGCAGCCTCCACCAAGGATGGGGAACAAGAGAGTTGGCTGGAGCTAGTTGCTAGCTGATAAGATTAGGGCAGGAGATTCAGTGCCCGGCAGTTGGAGTAAAAATAAAGCTGTCTACTGTTTTCCATCTAAGGAGCAAAGGTGGGCAGAAAAAGAGAGCGACATTATCTTCCTTCTCCCAGCAGCTATCATCTGCCATAACTCCTCAGTAAAGCATGAGGTCTGGAGATCATCTACCCCACCTCAGCCATGAGCTTGGCTGGCTTATGGGTCTTATGATGATAGCCATAGCTGCTGTAAGTTGAATTCGGCAGCCATGCCAAGGTCAAAGCCATTATGTCATAGCATTCTTCCTCATCCTCTGGCTGCATTCTTTTCTTATCTTTGGAGTCTTAGTAAATGCTTAAATTTGTGTGTATCTTCTAATTCTGAAGTTATGAATGGTCCCCCACAGGACCATTTAACCTTCTGCTAAAGCTTACATATTAATTTGAAGCCTTTTGGTTTCCCTTTCTTCCCAAGTACAATCTGATCTTTGTATTTTCTCTATTATCTCTGTGATACTGTTACTACTTTCCATTTTTCGTGTTACAACCCTAATTAGATCTCATTTGCAGCCTATTAAACAGGTTCCACATCTCCAGAAATTTCCATTGAAAACAGTCTTGATAGTGTTCATCAATCCTAGTATGATATTTTATAAATTAAGTCACTTCCTGTTATTCTTCTGCTTGAGAAATACAAGGAACTGAGTTTGTCTTTTCATTTTCATCTCTATCATATGGTGCTCCATTCCCCCCCACCCCCACCCCCCCATACGTTTTGCAGTTACCAAGAGTATAATGCTCCACTTTTTTCTCCTAGGTCTCATGATAAAGTGTTCTCTGTCATTTCACCCTTCTGCCCTCTCTTCTAAGTTCAGGGACCTGGCTGTTCCTGAGGCAGCCTTATTAAGGCAGGGACCAATATTGGTTAGGGGCAGAAGTCCTTTTTAGTGTATGTCCCCAAAGCTACTTTGGGAAATCAGGTCAAATTTGAGGTCACTTCAGATGCAGATACAAGAAGCCGATGAGAATTTTCAGTTCTGCCTTAGATATCTAAATTACTCATCTATAGCTATATTTTCTTTATACTGTTCAGCTGTCTTGTCCTGCTAGCTTTATGTGCACACTTGGCAATGATACAAGCACTACTGTGTCACATGTAGTGATGTGTTATTCTCTTGTAGAACCTCTGAAGGAACAGGAGAAAACCTTTCACCTATCTAGATTCTTCTTACAATGACACAAAATGCCAATATTTTCTTCCTATTTTACTATGTGCAACCACTTTAAAACATGTACATTTATTTTTATGTTATTCTCCTTAGCTATTCTTATTCTGGGTAGAAAAGAGTTTAGTATAGTGAGAATGCTTTTATCGGCTAAGATTCTGGGTCAAAGAAACTACATGTAACCTGTCAAAATTTAATTTTCTAAGGAAGCAGGGCAAGAACTTCATTAGTTGTTTCTTCCAAGACATTTGAACCTGTTGTCTTAGCAACAGTCATTATATTTCCCCAGCAGACAGTAGGAGGCCATCTGATAGGTGGAACATTTATCTTTAATCACAACAGAGTTTGGAGTGGAGTTCAGCACTTGTGTTGACCAGCTGCATACAATTTCGGTCTTTCTTATTTTTTCTCAATTACATTTAGGCAACATTAAAGTGAAGAAGCATCAATTAACTTATACACTGAAACACATATAACTGTACTAGATTAAGTCTCTATATTTTCACCAATAGTATTATTACTGTCTAAATATAAATCACTGAAATACTTTTAGTGTTCAATATTCACCACAAATGCTGATCTTGATGAACATATTTTCAGACATACAAGAACAGGACTACAGAGCTGGAGAAATGGCTTGATGGTTTAGAGCATTGTTTGCTCTTCCAGAGGTCCAGAGTTCAATTCCCAGCAATGACATGGTGGCTCACAACCATCTATAATGGGAACTGATGTCCTCTTTTGTTGTGGAGTTATACAGGAAGACAGAGTACTCATATACATATATAAATCTTTTTAAAAGACTGTAAAATGAAATTCTAAAATAATTGTTAAGTTTAAACTATTGTGAAAGTTTTCAGAAAAGGCACCAGAAACACTGAAATTAGAGGTCTATGAGATGATTCTTTACTGTTAACATCTAAGCGAAAAAATACTTCAGACTAGTAAACTATTAGTGATATTTATCTTCTGAACTGTGTTAGCTATAGGATGAAAAAGCCATGTCATCTCCATAGTGAATTTCACTTTAGCAAGAGAGTAAACATAATCCTCCATACCAGCTGCAATTAAGGCATTAGGAGTGTGCCCTAATTGATTACTTGGAGCTGTTGCTGAGAAATAGATGTGTGGTTCAGCTTTTATCACCAGAGTTTGCAAAAAAAGCAAGTCTCTTGCTTAGATAGAGTGTAGTAAGTGGTATTATTAGGTACTCCTTCTATCTAAATGACCTAGAATTTAGTGTATCAGCAACTTATAATAAACAAGCCCTTTCACCTGATGGTTCCTCTCCTCACACAGAAGTACTTTTTCTGTTAATGATATAACTGGTTAATACAAGACCAGATGGTTGCAACATTTAGCAAAGGCAAATGACACTTTAACAAACAGAAAACCAGCATTAGGATACTCAGGGGGTTCAACTGATTTCTAAACATATACAGTCTCCCTTATAGGACTATTAGCATTAACTATATAAAGTGGCCATTTTCCAATGCTATCTAATTGATGAGGCTGTTTTGCTCATTGTCAGTTTGATTTAAATATTTCCTAGCTTTCTTCCTGCTTGCAGTTGCATTTTCAAGTACTAACACAATTCCACCAATGCATCCTGAGTACACTTAGTTAGCTCTTTCTGAAAAAAAAAAAGAACTCTTTTATTTTAATCAGTAACAGAAATATTAACACACCTAAGTTTGACAAAAAAGAGGCACAAGCAACATTACATTCCTTATTCAGCCTCTATCACTCAATCTTAATTATATATTACAATTTGGTGAGGATAACTTTCTGTGTACAATACTGGAATCTTGTATTAAAGACAACCAAAAAGTTTTGCCTCTTTTTCTTTTTTTGATAGCTATAAATTAAATGTGAAAACATACATTCTTAAATTTTTTCATTAATTAATTAATTAATGTATTTATTCACTTTACATCCTGATCACAGGTCCCCTCCTTCCTCTCTTCTATTCACCACTCCCCCTCCCCCTTCTCAGAGAAGGGGAGGCCCTCCATGAGTACCACCCCCCAGCACACATCCTCTCACTGAGGTCAGTCAAGCATGCAACAACCGCCTCAGAAATGCACCGAGGTTTGCATAAACACATGTAAGATGTTATGGTTCAGACACTGAGGCTTTGCTTGGAATATCTGAAAATGGGGGACCACAATATGGCTCAGAAGATATGGGCACATGCTGCCATGCTGAGTTTCATCCCAGAACTCCCATGGTGGGACAAGAGATCCTACAAGCTGTCCTTACACACACACACACACACACACACACACACACACACACACACACACACTGCATAAATAAATAAATGCAATAGTATTTTTAAGAAATGAAAAGGATTCATAGTTTTACACAACTACAGGAAAGTAGATGTTTTCTGTTGAAAGACAAGTTTACAAAACCACAGGCAACAACTTGACTTTTTAGTAATCTGTCAACCAAGCAAAGATCAAAAGAACAAAGTACCATAGTTGGTTGATAAATCTAAAGGGCATATTCATGTATTTCAACGTAAATGTGGAAAGCTTTATTACCACACAGCCTAGTGAGCAGGCACTGAGCTACACGGGGCAATTCAGCTGCCGCCATACTAACGCACCATAGCCTTTCTAAGGCAGCAAACCTTTAAAAACGAGGCCAATGTAGAGAATTCAGTTTCACCATATCTTTATGTGTAATTTAAACTAAGTTCAATATACATAAACATTAGATAAATAAATAACTTAATTCTGAGACAGGTGATTTTTGGTGTGCTTATTAAACGTTCTAAAACTTACAATCCACTTGAGATTGAGTTAGTTATGCAAACATTTACTCAGCATTCTGTTCTAGCACACAACTTCTGTCAACTTGTGATGTGGTGAACTTATTCTCAACTTCTGTCATTTTGTGATGTGGTGGCCCAGCTTTTACATGTTCTGTGAAGATCACACCAAGCTGAGATTAGCAGTAACATGGTGTTATGATGTACAAAAAAAGCTACATTTCTGAAAGCTGTATCATTCACTTCCACAATAGAAATTAATGAACAAACTAGACTAGAAGGTAAACAGAATTAGAGGACGACCTACTTATGGTACATTTTTCCAACCTTCAAACAGTTTGAAAATATCCAGATGTAGTGCTACATATCTGAGAACCTTACACTTGGGAAGTGTCAGTAGGACAATCAGTAGTTTTAAGACAAATCTCGTTTGTAAAACAAGTTCAAGAGCGGCATAGGCTAAATGAGACCCTACCTTTAGAGGGCTGAGGGGGTTGTTATTATTGTTATTTTTTTTTGTTTGTTTTGAGACAGGGTCTCATGTATTCATTCCAAGCTGGCCTTGAATTCCCAATATGGCCAAGCATGACCTTCAACCTCCTGCTTCTGCCTCTGAAGATTGGGGTTTACATTCATGAGCAAACATGGTTAGTGCGACCCTGTCTTCAAAACAAAACAAACAATAACAAAATCCCTACTATTCTGATAGAAGCTAATAGATGTGAAATTATAGTTGCATACTGGAGAATCAGCAACAATCAAAAGAATTTTCTGGCATTAACCTTATCTAGAGTAGGCATCAACAAACTTGACAGCGAGTAAAGAGCTGAGACCCTGCACAACACTGTCCCTGTCAACTGCTCAATTCTGCTATTCTGGTGAAGGTGAACACAGACAATATATAAATGAATGAGTACCACTATGTTCCATTAAAGCTCTAATTACAAGAAAGACAGCAGGGGAAAGGAGTAGTAGTGGGCTTTGTAGGCACTGCTAAAACTGATCTATTGTATCAGGAAAGGGAACCTGAGGGTCTTTGAGCAGAGAATGACAGCTGGTCTTAAAAAGCATCAACAGCTAATAGGACAGACTCAGTTACTGTTTGGGGAATAGGCCATGAAGGAATAGAAAAGCAAGAACATGGGAAGAATTTTAAAGGTGGCAGTGCAGAAATCACTTCGACAGCAGCAAAGGTCAGCTTGTCTTTCATGAGCATGAGAGCAGTGACAGTGTCAAGACACAATCTGAATTATTCTTAGACATTAGAGCCACAGTTTCTAATGAATTTCACAGTAAGGTGAAAGAAGAAAACTCAAGGATGAGTCCAAACTCCATGGCTTGCAAAAGCAGAAGAATAAAATGTGTTTACTACAGCTGGTATGTAGAAGAAGGCACCCACTGGGCCAAGAAAATAAGGATTTTAGTTTCTGAAATACTAAGTTTGAGATGACTACTGTAGTGAGAATTTTGGTAGTTTTTAAAACACAAAAATATTATGTGGATATGTTTTTGTTTTCATCGCAGGTGTGGGATATGGAGCTGCTTTAGACTGTCTACAGCAGCTAAGATTTGTCTCATGCTCTAGCAGGACTGTGATTTTTGCCAGATGAACATAGTCTATGTTGGGAATTCTGGGAACTCTTCAGAGGGTATATAAGTATCAGAGCCCTAAGAAAGGTGTTGGCTGTTGCTCCTGCTGAGATATCCTGGACCACAAAGATTGAATGTACCCCAAGGAACTTGATGATCCTAATAAGCAGGAAGTATAGTCTATAAATATGGATGCCCCTTTCCCCTCTACCTAGTCTTGAGGGGTTAGAAGGCATAAGGGTGGAAAGGGGTGGTAAGAAGAACCCAATGAAGGAGACAAAAAGTCGGGGTATAGACTACTATCTATTTATGTTAGATATGAGATTCTGGAGTTCAGAAAGCTTGTTGTATTTCATGTAAGTTTGAAAGCAAACACAGGAAGAACAAGAATTCCTAGCCAGTCTCTGCTCTAAGAGGCTGTCCTGAGCCAGCAAAGACCCTTTCTCAAAAGTAAATCCATTACTAGTTAGAAGTAGAGCACTCCTTTAGGAATCTAAATAAAATGGGTCCATACCATTTAACCAAGACCTGCTTAAGTTAAGGTTTTGCCAAACTTACAAACAACACGACTTCTCTTGTATGCCACACAGCATGTTCTAGGCATCACTGACAATGTGGGGTTCTGCTGGCTAAGCTACCTATATAATAGAATAGATGGTTTTACCGCCAATAGAAAACACGCTTCACACTGATATCTTTACTGTGTAGTTCAATTGACATTAATAGGAATGGTTTTCCTAAAGGAATGCATAGATAAAATAAGAAAGCTATCTTACAAAATACAATACTAGTGTAGTCCCAAGATAGCCTAAAACGCAACAATACTCTAAAGGGGCAAACGTCACAAGCGGCTTCGGGTATGTTTAAAGAGTATTCCACACAGGGATGAAGTTTTGTTAGAAATCACCTGATCAATAGGGCACACCTACTAAAGTGGTTCTGTAATAGCTATGCAATTCTTGAGACATAAAAAAATGAGCCTAGAAAAACCTCAAAAAATATTGGCTTCTGGTGCTGGGAAAATGGTGTAGCACCCACAGCAAGCAATTCATAAGCACCTGTAACTGTAGCTCCAGAGGACCCTACTCCCTCTTCTGGCCTCCACAGAGACCTTTACACACAGCACACAATCACAGACAGACAAATAAGAATAAAATTAATTTTAAGCACAAAAAAACTACCTTCTTGAACAACTAATACTATTTCTGACCAGAAATAATTGCCCTTCTTTTTTAAAATAGAAAAGATGAATAAATTTAAGAAAAAGAATAATTTGATGAGATGGGAGTTGAAATAATAGAAAAGTAGAGCCTATTCTGTGAGATGTAATGACCTGGTGGGGATATATATCTGGAGACAAGATCCTGGCATTTAAAACACAACTCCTGCTTGAAACAGGTAGAGGTGGCACACTCGTTTAATCCCAGCACTCGGGAGGCAGAGGTAGGCGGACTTCTGAGTTCAAGGCCAGCCTGGTCTACAGAGTAAGTTCCAGGACAGCCAGGGCTACACAGAGAGACCCTGTCTTGAAAAACAAAAAAAAAAAAAAAAAAAAAGAAAAGAAAAGAAAAGAAAAGAAAGAGAAAGAAAGAAAAAAAGAAAAGAAACAGGTGGTCTATTTAACCTCCCCATTATGTAGTTTTCTTATCAGACAAATACTACTACTCCCTACTTAATTGTGTCGCATTTGTGGTGACTAAATGAGTTTGCCATTTTACAAAGCTTATTTCAGTTGTGTACCCTGCACTTACAAATCCCAAAGTCAATAGAACACTCCTGGGAAAACAATGGTGGTGGCCTCTAACTTGCTCATTCATTGGACATATAAAATTAGATGAATATTAAACAGAATATTCTAAAAGTTCACATTTTGTAATTCTCTGGCTGTCTTCTCTGATTACTCAGAGCAAGGATTTTGATGTAAACCTTTTAGCCCCAATATTCCTAGTCTACTGACTTTAACAAAGAAACCGGCATATATAAATTAAGGTATTTATGTACATAAAAAGGTACCTTTTTTTGTTCTGACTCTTGACAAAACTATTTCTGATCTGAAGTAGATTCTTTTTGCTAAAACAACTTAGATATCACTAGAATACCTCATGGTATGAGAATAATCATGTGAGGATAAAAGCATATGACATATTGACAATTTGGAAGAATAAAAGGATACAATGTTCATAAAGAAAGCCACAGTAGAAAAACGAATTACCTGACACCAGGCTATCATCTTCACATCATTACTATCACCTAACAATTAGTCTGTGTCTAGATCTATAGCAATATATGTCAAAAATCATTTACATGGCTGAGCCAGACTCCATTTTCAATGGTACACAATAGACTAATAAACTATTGGGCAAACTGTCTTGATAGAGTAATTAAGCTATCAATGTTCTAAATGAAGGAACAATGATGAAGACAAACTTCAATTATTAGCTTATTTTAGGGAAGAATAGAAGTGAAGCTGGTTAACAGACATTTGTATAATTTGATAGCAACACACAAAATTTAAAGTAGAAAATTAAGCCCTAGTTATCAAAGAGAGTATATGCTGAGTTAAGAAAAGGCCATCACATCTTTTCCCATAAGCTGTATGATAATAGCCTGTAACTGGGGGAAGAACCAACACAGTACATCTGCTTGTTATTCTTCAATCCTACTCCCTCCACATTCTTCTGTATATAAAGGGAAGCAATTCAATTTTTCTATGGCCCTCCCTCCATTCTGACTATTGTAAGGCAGGGTCCTGCTATGTAGCTTATAGTCACCTTGAACTCACTCTGGAGATTCTTCTGTTCAGCGTCTCCAGTGCTGGGGTCACCTACATGTGCCACCACCAGTGATGACATTTTTGAGATACACTAGTCAACTGTAGCCTAGAATCCTCTCAACCCATAATTAGATGTTTTCTCTCGATAATAATTAGGTTGCTTTGTTGCTATTGTTTGATAAAAGTGTCATAAAAGTCATGTGTCCTTCTTTGTGTTTTAATGTACATTATATTGGTATGTCTTAGTACAGATGAAGGTTGACCTTGACCACTGGTGAAGGTATTGTCTAACTTGTTTCCTTCCATATGAAATCATTACTATTTTTTATATAATGAACATCTCCTGACAGACATTTTAAGACTATGTAAATATATTGCTTCTCTTCAAATTGAGGTGATTCTATAGGATTTTAGAAAGAACTAAATATGTAAAATATTATCATGAACAAGCTGTTGCAGTTTTAATATATTTAAACTCTACTTGATGAAATATTTTCTTAAATTCAAATACAAAGAAAGATTCTTTCCTCAAGCATCATTACTGACAGGTCAAACAAGATGTGCCCACTAACTGCTTTCTAACTGGGTTTGGGGTCTACTCCACAGGATGGAATTCACTTCTGGTACTGTCAACTTGGAAGGTCATGGCATAATGGGGATACGACAGTTGTCACTTTGCTAAATAGACATGATATATCTGTTAAATTATCTCCAACATTTTGTTTGTTTGCCCACAAAGTAATTATGCCTATGCCCTCTGTTGGTTAACACAAGAGGAAGACTTTCAATTGAGAGGGATGTTTCCATAAGACTCTATAGTCAAGTCTACTAGGCATTTTCTTGATTGACTGATGTGGTATGGTCAAGGTAGCTGTCCTTGGTGCTAATACTGGGCAAGTAGTCCTAAGTTATATATAAAAGCAGGATGAGCAAGCCATGAAGAGCAAGCCAGTAAGCAGTGTTCTTTCATGCACTGTTTCAGTTCCTGCCTCAAAGTTCCTGCCCTGACTTCCCACAGTGATGGAGTGTGCCCTGGGAGTTGTAAGCTCAAATAAAACCTTTCTTCCCAAGCTGCTTCTGATCATGCTGTTTTTATCACATCACTCTCAGCTGTGATCAGAGATGCTTCTTTTCTCAGTGGAGATCAGTTACAGAAGAGAGTCACAGCTCATCATGGCACTGAGGATAAGTGAACGTTAAATATCCAACCTTAAGTGAGCTATCTATATCATCCCCTCTTGGACTCATGGATTAAAAGGCAGCAAGAATGTTAGAACAGAGAATGGGGTGGAATGCTATGGAACACGATTTTCTGGACATCAAATGGCTATTCACTCTCGAACTTGCAAAAGCTCTAACTACCTGATGAGACCTGCTAAAAATTAGGTGCATCAATAGATGTCCTGTCATAAAGTGGGAAGGACTTCAAAAGACCTGATCTTTCCTGAAGAGCTATTGTAGTTAATGATTTGTGGAGTGGTAGTAGGAGGCGACATTTTCTCTAGTGGTACCTACTGGTGGAATAAATAAATCTGTACCACCCATGCTCTTATAAGCAACACCAATGAAATTCACTGGATCACCACTACCAACAACCAAATCAAAGCAAAATAACAACTAAAACAGAACAGGAAAGTAAAAGGGGAACTCGCTGACAAGAAAGGTAGATTAGCTGCAATGCCAGGAGGAATGGGAGATGAATATCATCAAAGTACTAGTGTACTAACATACATGTATGAGGAAGGCACAGTGAAACCCACTATAAAAGATACAAATATTTTTAAAATACTAGTTTTAATTATGTGCATATGTATATGTAGGCTTGTCTGGGTGCATGTGTATGTGAATGCCTGTCCCTAAAGAGTACGAAATGTTGAATCTTCTGGAGTGCTGGGGCTCAAACTTGGGTCGTCTGGAAGAACAGTATGTGTCCCTAACTGCTGAGCCATCATCCACCTCGATACAAACACTCTGAAAGACGATTTTGTTTTCTCAATGTACTCAGTTCATATTAATTGACTATGATAGCAAAAAAATGACATAATAAAAATATTACTTACATAACTACGACTCTTAAATACATCAGATGGACTAGTGCTGAGGATTTTGTCTCCTTCCAAACCAATTACTCTTTTACAGATATTTGATTTTGGATCACTTGGGCTTTTTGCAATTACAATGTCACCTCT
>NC_034592.1:90051817-90066235 GCF_900095145.1 Mus pahari | reverse complement strand
GAAAGGATATAGGTACAGAGACAAAATTTAGAGCTAAGATGAAAGGATGGACTATCCAGAGACTACCCCATCCGGGAATCCATCCCATCGTCAGCCACTAAGTAGTGGCTGTGGGTGGTTAGGGGAGCAGGGGCAGGGGGAGGGGGTTTAGGGAACTTTCCGGATTTGAAATGTAAAAAAAGAAAATAATAAATAAATAAATAAATAAATAAATTTTAAAACAATAAAAAAACAAAAAACAAAAAAAAACAACAATATATATTATCTAATTCATTTAAGTCATAATTTACAGTACAGACTTACATTTGAGGGAAAAACAAGACACAACCAAATAAAACACTAAAAGCTAAGCAAACATGTACTGCAAAATAGGTATATAATATGAATTGTTACATAAGGAAGAGATAACGTTCTACATGGTAGGAAAAAAAAGAGAGGTTTTATTCCAGGCATGCTGATGCATGCCTGTAAGCCCAAACCCCAGAAGGAAAGAGTTATAACTTGGAGGATAGTGTAATGTATAAAGCAAACTCAAAGGCAATCAGAGCACAGAGTGAAACTATGTTTCAAACCATCCATACCTGCACAACTATTACAGTGTGGAGGTGGGGGTAGGAATGATATCCCAACAAAATAGAATGTAATGTTTTTTTCTGCATAAAACAAGGAATATAGAAATTGTGCCAACATTTTAAAATATCTAACATATTTAGTAACTGTAATTTTAAATATAACTTTATATACTTTGATGTTATTTATGAAATATATAACAACATAAAAGCCATAATAATAGCTAATCACTGGTATTATTATCAAACAGCCAAGGCAAAGCACGCCTATTATTCCAGCCCTGGGGAGGCTGAGAGAATGCCAAGCCCAACTTGGGCTATGCAGTAAGTTGGTGGCAAATCTGGGCTACAAGAAAATAGTCTGTCTTAATAAACCAAAACTGAAAAAGAATAAAGAATCCTGACTGCTGCCACACTATATTAAACAACTTCTAAATATTTTGTAGCCTCTATCCCAAATTAAGATGGTTGTGGATATTGTTCAATGATAGAACAACACAGGCATACAAGAAGCCCCAGAATTGGTCCCCAGCAACAAGAAAATGACAGATGATGAGGCTAATTAGTTGCCATTAATAAGATTAGGTTTAAGAAAAAGTAATACAAAATTTTCCCAACAGCCAAATCAAGGAGCAATTCATAAGAGACATTTTTATGTAAAAGAATACAGGACACCATTTTATCAGAATTTTAAAGACAACACAAATAGTATCGACAACAACTACATTGTGAAGCTTCTTTTTCTAAAGCTGTATGGTATCAAGCCATTCAATTACATAGCTGGGCCAGAAAAGCATGGGGTTTGTTTGGTTGGCTGGGATTTTTGTTGTTGTTTTTTGAAATGTCAGTGGAACTGTTCACATTAAAGACTATCAAGTGCGTCTTTGAAAGAGGAAATAATCTTCATGGCTTGTTTATGCAGTTTACGTTATTTGATACAACAATATAACACTTAAAGTCTGAATCTAACTAGCAACACTGAAGTCTTAATTTAGGTTGGTTTTACAGACATCAACATTATTGAAACTATTAATATATTTCTACTAGTCTAGCTAGATACATACCATAGATAAATCAAAACACATACTCTTTGGACTTCTGCCTTCTTTGTAGGGAGTTTTAAAAACCCACTTAATAACAGTACCTGTACTTAAAATGTACTTTCCCATTATATTTATTGTTGGGTGTGGTGCTCTGTGACTCTCAGTAGTTGGGAGGCTGAGGCAGAAGGATCGCCATGAGTGTGGAGCAAGCCTGGACTAGACAGGAAGCTTCATGCTGGCATGGGCTACTCTATCTCAAAATTCCAAAAACAAATTATTAAATTAAAAATATGGTCATAAAGTTTGGAGCTGAGACAAAAAGATAGACCATCCAGAGACTGGCCCACCCGGGCGTCCATCCCATAATCAGCCACCAAATGCAGACACTACTGCATATGCCAGCAAGATTTTGCTGAAAGGACCCTGATATAGCTGTCTCTCGTGAGGCTATGCCAGTGCCTGGCAAACACAGAAGTGGATGCTCATAGTTAGCTATTGGATGGAACACAGGGCCCCAATGGAGGAGCTAGAGAAAGTACCCAAGGAGCTGGAGGGGTCTGTAACCCTATAGGTGGAACAACAATATGAACTAACTAGTACCCCAAGAGCTTGTGTCTCTAGCTGCATATGTAGCAGAAGATGGCCTAGTAGGCCATCATTGGGAAGTGAGGCCCCTGGGTCTTGCAAATTTTATATGCCCCAGTACAGGGGAACGCCAGGGTCAAGAAGTGGGAGTGGGTGGGTAGGGAAGCATGGTGGGGGGAGGGTATAGGGGACTTTCGGGATAGCATTTGAAATGTAAATGAAGAAAATACCTAATAAAAAATTGGAAAAAGTTAAAAAATATATATGATCATAAACAGCCTTTCTGCCTCCTAGATGGTGAACTAGCCACAAGTCAGATGTCAATGTGTCACTCATGGCATCAATGCTGTAATGTATAATTTAAGACCTTATAAAGTTGATGCCCATTAGCTATATGTTATAAGAAATAGTAATAGGAGACTGCTTCCCGTATGAAGAATCTCTGGCTAATGGACAAAAGACCTGTGTACTTTAGATGCCACATGTACAGACTTTTATTATTGCACAAAACAGAAGTCTAGCCTTCCCTTATACATAACAGGAGCAGTAAGAGTCAGAAATTCTCCCCACTGAAATCTCAGTACTCAGCTACCGCAGACAGGAGGAAAGGAGTAATCTTTTCAAAGCAGTACCAGCTGCCTGCCTTGGTTCTAAAAGTTATTTTGTTGTTTCATATGGCCACCAGATTCCAAGATATTCTACACACTAATGAAACCCCTGAATGAACAGAGCACAAAATGAAATCTTCAAAGAATCTTAGTTTCCTGAATGTACTTATTTTATTCACCTGACTGCAAAGAGTATTTTAAATAAAACAACACAGTTATTTATTCAAAAACTATCAGCTGGTCCAGTTTACTGTTGAGGACATTTAAGGGTTATAATGTCACTGGCATGCAGTAGGCAACTTGCCTTCAAACTACAGTGAGGTTAAGTCACTAGGCTATTTTGGCAAGTCAAAAAGCAAATGGAGATAACTGTACAATTTTAATTTACAATCCCCAAATCTACAAGTATGTTTCTTGAGGTTATTACAGGAAAGAGATCTGAACAATTTCCCTGGGACTCTATTAGACCATACAGCTTGACTAGGACAATTTTGTGTATGGCATCAAGGATCAGTAAGCGTCCAAAGGGGGAAAAAAAACAGTTTCATGCTATTCTCAAGTTTTTAATACTGGGAAATGGACTTCAACAAAGGTGGACCTGCTTTTCTACATTAAATACCAGTAGTGGGAAGCATTTGTAGGTCACGGAGATAAAAGCTGGCTCAGACTTCTTCTAACACTATAAAAAATTTTAGAGCAATACAGTTTAGAAAATGTACAAAGTTAGAATTTGACCCCCATTCAAAAGGAGCTTAAACTTCCAGTATTCCTTGAAATAAAGAGTAGCACTAGGTTTTTAGCCACTTGGAACAGAAGTTTGGGAAATTTGGTAACAAAGTATTTACCAAGTGGTACTCAATAATTTATCAATCTAGAAAACTACATTGGACCAAATTCTTCATTCTCAGACACATATAAAGCCATAATTTACAAATCACTGAATAATTATGTCTCTGTACAGAAAATAAGCAGGACGGACATCAATACTAACTACAACACTGATGTGTGAGCAATATACCATAAGGCTCTGACTTCTGAATTAAAACATTTTAGGAACCTACAAAGAGAATGAGGCTTTCACATATATTCTAATAAGGACTGTTAATTGTGCTGGATGGCAAGTGAAAAGAGACAGTGACCACAGATACTGTACGTGTTGACAATTAAAATGTTCTCAACTAAACAGAAAATATTCAAGATTGTTGTCTACTTATTACCCATAAAAGGACTTTTAATACAAAGTTCAAAATTACTGAAAAATACAGTTTATATACATTTCACTATAATTATATCCATAATATGATAGAAATTTACCTTTGGATGCCATAAAAATGTCGGCTAAGATTTTCTGCAAAGACAATATCTGAATTTTGAATTGTGGGTTCCATTGATGGTCCAGAACACTGAAAAGAAAGGTAACCTTCTGAACTCAAATCTCTTTTAAATTTACAGAAATCATTTGGGCAGACTTCAGAGAAGAAAAATGGATAAATTACCTTCTTAAAACAGACCACATTTTAATTGTTTGACATTACTTTATAAGACATACACAAAATAACATTATCTCTGCTTCTAACTTTTGCCCACCCTATAGAACTCCATGAGGAGCACTGAGCCCTTGTCTCAGTTTCCCAGCTATGTAAGTCTCCACTGCCAAGAATACTCAGCATAATGTTAATGCTTGATATATATTTGTTGCATGAATAATAGACTTCTTTGGTTTTCTCAAACATCTATAGTGCCTATTGTGGAAATTTTTAAAGCAACTTTACACTGTTCATTCTCTGAGAACTGACATCCTTCTTCCTCTCCCAGGCAAATACTTATAGTATGCTGGGGCTGCATCTTATATTCTCTACTGAAAAACACCAACACAGTGAGATGTACTCTAGAGACATTAGCAAGTGTATATCTGAAAAGAACAATCTTAATATATGCCTAACACTGGAGTAACAATTGCCACTTAAAATATATACAAGTCTCTAATCTCTTTTACTCAAAAAAAGACAAAATAATAAACATTTAAATAAAATAATAAATAACAATGAAGTTTGCTTCTAAAAGTACTAGTGTCATTGTCAAGACATAAGGCAGTGGTGGCGCACACCTTTAATCCCAGCACTTGGGAGGCAGAGGCAGGCAGATTTCTGAGTTCAAGGCCAGGCTAGTCTACAGAGTGAGTTTCAGAACAGCCAGAGCTATCCAGAGAAATCCTGCCTTGAAAAAAAAAGGGGGTGGGGGTGAGGAAGAGTATTAGGAAAATAAATACATGAACATTCTTTACTTTAGTTCAAATAAAGTTTATTATCACTATCAATCTTTTAAGGTAAAGCTAATGTAAAAACAACAACAGCCCCAAAAGACTATTGGCTGTCTGGTCAGCCAAATATTGTTTCACTTACATAACAAATATTTGAACATTTTGAGTTTTCAGATTTGTGATGTGATTTCAGATTTCCTTTTGGGGGAAAGCCAACCAATGTTTACTACTGATCTTATCAGAGTAATCATTAGCTTTAATAACAAACGTGGTAGTTATTAGTAATTCTAAACTCATTCTATGTCTCGAATCTACTAACTATAGGACCTGGAATGAGTTAATTTTCTGAGCCTGGGAGTTTCCTCTTGAGTAGAATGAATTCCTTACACAAGGGCAACAGACAACGTAACATAAGTTAACAGCATCGGCTATTCCCTAGAAAGCACCACAGCACTCAAATGGTAACTATTTATATTCAGGTTATCAAGAAGATTGGTCATGCCCTGCTAAACACAGAACAGAAAAATAAGGATTCAGTGGTTCTTACAATTTACTCTGGTGCAGGTGCAAACATACACTTTTGCTTGTTTATTATTTCTTATCATTTCTGTGTGTGTGTGTGTGTGTGTGTGTGTGTGTGTGTTCTTGCCACAGACTGCCCGCAGAGGTCAAAGGACAGCTTGTGAGAATCAGTTCTTCTTCTATCATGTGGTAGCATCAGACTTGGTGGCAAGCACATTACCAGCTGGGGTCTCACTGACCCTGTTGGGTTTTGAGACAAGGTTTGTTTTGATTTGTGGCTGAGGAGGGATGGGTGGGAGATACTTGTGACAGAGTCTTATTATGCATGCCAAGGTGGACTTGAACTCAGTATGGAGCCTAGTCCTACCTTGAATTCACAATCTACTGCCTCAGTGTCTGGACTACAGGTGTGTGTCACTACACCCACATCCAAACACACCTTTTATCTCAATATTTAGAAAGATTTTATGTTTTAATTTTCATGAAATGACTTCAAGCAATTTTTTTTTAAAAAAATCTTCCATTAAAAATTTTATTTAAAAACAAAAATTCTAAATGTAGAAACTTACCATTACAACACCACCAACGTATTCAAAAGCACAATGAGCTATACAGCCATACTGAATGGTATAGCCAGCAAGTCGAAAAGCCTTTCCCAGAACACCACGAAGCATACTTTGATGTTGAGTCTGCCACCACCAGCCTGATGGTGAATTTCAAAGAGTTTTTGATTAGCATTTCTTAAAACAATTCAGAAAGAAACCTACTGTTAAATGTCTCATTAGACATACAATGAACTAACTGTAATCAGTATAGTTGACACAAATCAGTCTATTTCATCTTGTTACTACTGATCATGTAAGTGACTGAGTTCATGACTTAAGATAACCAGCATCTCATAAAACCACCCCATAACCTCATTTCTAAGGAAAAGGTCCTGGTAAGGATAGCCACAGCAAAACATTTCACTCAATCCTTGAAATCTTTATAAACATAACCTTCAAAATCATATAGAAAGCCATTACTAAACTTGAATGAATCTGCCCTTCCCCTCCCCCCAAACACATTCTCTCTCCTCTCCCTCTCCCCCCTCTCTCTCTGTCTCTCTCTCTCTCTGTCTCTGTCTGTCTCTCTCTCTGACAGAGAAAAGAGACAGTACCATTATTCTTCTATTATATGTCTCTCTCCTCCTCATTTAATAGCTGAGCTTAAGTCTATGTTTAAAAGTCTTAATAAAAGCCAGGCCATCCTGGTGCACAGCTTCGGAGTCAGAAGAAGGCAGATCTCTATGAGTTCGAGGCCAGCCTGGTCTATACAGTGAGTTCCAAGACACAGAGCAAGCTGGCTCAGAATTAAAAAAAACAAAAAACAAAAAACAAAACAAAAAAAAAACAATAAATCTAACTTTGCTTCTTATCCATGTATCCTGAAATTCTTTCCTGTAGCACATAAATCCCAGCTTCACCTGAAAGGAGGTTTCAGAATTCCAGCTATAACACACAATACCACAGTGTACGGTTTCCTGCTATTCCTGGCAACTACTGACTACTAATTTAATGACCCACAAGTACTATGAAATACTATACACAAATACTATCTGTTAATTTTTTTTAGTGCATGTGTATATATGTGTGTGTGCACATATGCACTCTCATACACACACTTGCATGTCAGTGTGGGCAGATGCATGCTGTGACAGACATGAGGAAGTCAGGGAACAACTTTCAGGAGTTAGTTCTCTCCCCTTGGGTTCTGGGTTTCAAACTCACGTCCTCTGGCTTTTGTGGTTCAGCAAGCCCTTCACCTGCTGTGCCATCAATACTATAGATTTTAAACATTTCCCAGTATCTACTCCCTCCCTCTGAATGACTCCTTACAACTGTTTCCAAAACTGTTTCCTTCCCAGAACTCAAGCCCTTGACCTGTGCAGTTCCTACCAGCCCCCATGAGGTTCAGGATGGTCAGCCATGTCTGTGTGCCTTCCTAAGTCCTGACTCAGAAAAGCAGGTACCTTTTTCTTTTTTCTTGACTCTTCTTTCTGATGCTGGCCAGAGCCTAAGGGTGCCTTTTCTGGTACTTTTAGATGTCCTTTCTCAAAAGCCCCTCTCCTTGTCATGTGGCTGCTTGTCCAACCTCCATGCCAGCTCAATTGAATCGGTTTGGCTTTTCCAGTGCCTCCATTCTCATCCTAAAGCAGCTGCTGAGATTACAGGCACCTTTGGGTTTTTCTTTTGAATTCTAATAAGATTGTCCTCTTTTAATAAACTTTAGCTTTGGTTTACTTTCAAACATTTCCTGACTTTTTTTTTCTTTAATGGGTGGAAAAAGTGAACCACCACTACTGATCTCCTAGATGGTATCACAGCTTCATAAAGAGAGTCCTACACTCAAGACCCTATGTTATTTACTCTTCACTTGGCAGTTCTTATCTATTCTTCATATGATAAACTAGGCATGTCTGTCAAACATTTCTTTGAGATGATCAAACTTGAGGAGGAAGTTGAGGGAACCTGACTTACATACAATAAGTCAAAAGTAAGGGAGGCCTTGTGAGGAACTAGCATTTGAAATAGCAGAGGCATAGAGGACTAAATCTTTGACTTGTGGAATAGGAACCTACGAGCTCTAGGTAGTATCAAAATTGAGAGGAATTAAAGGATAGCGAGGTAGTATCATACATCCATGAACAGAAGCATTGTGTAGGGAGGGGAAAGAGTATATTTTCCTCAGAATATCCATAATCTACTGATGACCTTGCCTCCATTGTGAAGGCAGGAGCCATTATGCTGTATTATTAATAATAAATTTCCATTTTATTTAATTTATTTAAATTTCTAAGAGCTGAGTAGCTGTTTTTAAGTCTGTTTCATGGAGTCTGATCTGCCCCAATCCATGACCTTGACTTGGTTTTGAGAATACCCTACCCCTCCTGCCTAATCACCTGGCCACCATATGGTGTTTTTTGGAGATTTCTCTGTGTTTCCTTATTGCTCCATTGTACTCTGTAAACCTGCTTTGCAACTACTCCTGGTTTCACTCCATAGAAGGGGCCCCAATGCAGAGATGTTCTCTTTAACCCCACTTAAGAGGGAGTCACTGGCCAGATCTTGGGTGCACCCCAATAAAAACTAAGCTTTCTTCAAATTTGTTCAGCAAGACATGAGGTGAACAAAAACAACAACAATGAACACAGACATGCCAAAGTTGATACTCACAAGCCCTAAACCCTATACAAAAGAATTACAGGCTACCAAGGAATGCTGAGAGTGGGAGACATAGTCGTCCACAGGGAAGAGCATACCAGTCAGTTATCCACTATCAAATGGTTACCTCTGAAAGCATATATACAAATATGTTTTATACATTATACAGACCGAGCAAATTATATTTAAATATATGTGAATATACACATGTATATACACATATACATGTAACTACAATTAATGAAAGCAGAGCCCATGAATTTGAAAGGGAATAAGGACAGGTATATGAGAGGTTCCAGAAGGAAAGGGAGCGAGAAATGATAATATGACCCCCAAAAAGAAAAAAAAAAACTTATTCTCCTCCCCCCTCAAAGTTCCTATAATTGCTTGCAAACAGGAACAGGCTGCCCGAGGCAGCCTTTCCTGAGCTTCAACCATTCACATTTGATATAGAATAATCCAAATCTTACTCTATTAGAGTTTTGGTATCCACTACAAGGTCTTATGAATGATCTACTAATGTCAGTGGAGGTTCTCACCTTGATGTAGGATGATTGCTGCTGCCTATTAAGTCTCAAACACTGGAACGAATGGCAGAGGTGCCCAAGCAACCCTCTATCCACCTGCTACAGGGTATGTACCCACTCTCTATCTCAAACTCCCCAGCCCAAGGCGGGGCTGCCCTTCCTCTAGAGGCTCCTCCCTATATAATCAAGCCATTTTGGTAAATGCTTACCTAACCTGCTCCCCCTGCCCCTTTTTAACCTTCTGTACTCTTGACTGCTGCACCCACCTGGTTCCTTTCTCTCCCATCTCTCTTGTCCTCCCCACTCTCTTCACACAGCTCAGTGTCATGACCACTCGCTCTGGACTCTCCCAAATGTTTCTGCCTCTGGCTATGTTGTCCCTTTTACCTAAAATAAACATTCTCCTTCACCATACCTGAGCAGTCATGGCCTTCCTATTTGTTTTTTGTTTGCTTGTTTTTTGTTTTTTGTTTTTTCATTCAACTGCTGCTGCCAAGGGTATAGCCTCTATTTAAGGAGAAATCGTTTCCTATGAAGGAAGGCCTCTATCAGGAGACCTGGCCCAGCTCCTGCTAGACTCCAAAACAAGTGCAGGTTTAAAATAATGACTCATCTCTGTGCTTTTAGCCTTTTGGTGGTAAATTAGATAATATTAAGTACTTCTGGAGTGTTTAATATGCTTAAATGTACTAAACGAAAAGAAAAGTCAATGCTTTTGGGAAAGAGCAATTTCTGAGTGCCTAATATAATATAACATCAATAAAAAATAGATAAGAGCCAGACATGCTGTTGTATTCTTTTAATCCTATTACTTGAAAAGCAGAGGCAGGAAGATCTCTGTGAGTTGAGGCCAGTCTGGTCTACATAGTGAGTTCTAGAACAGCCAGGACTGTATAGAGATACTGTCTCAAAGAGAAAGACATTGGGGGGTAGGGAGACAAAGAGAGAAGAAAAACAATAGAGAGAAGAAAAACATTTAGCAAGGCAAGGTAGCACACACTTAGGAAGCAAAAACAAAGAGATACTGAGAGTTCAAGGCTAGTCTGACCTACATAGTGCTTCCAGGCTAACTAGAGGTCGGTCCTTATATGCAAGGCCTAAGAAAGGAAGGAGGGAGAGAGACAAAGGAAGGAAAGAGAGGAGGGAAGGAAGCAGAACGGGGAGGAAAAAAGAGACCAAGCAAACACTATCCTGAATAAAAGATCAAACTGGCCAGGCATGGTGGCACACACCTTTAATCTCAGCACTTGGGAGGCAGAGGCAGGTGGATTTCTGAGTTCAAGGCCAGCCTGGTCTACAAAGTGAGTTCTAGGATTATACAGAGAAACCCTGTCTCGAAAAACAACCAACCAACCAACCAAACAGATAAAACTGAACATCGTAAACAGGAAAAACTGATCTTACTATACAGTCTCCATCAAGAGGGATGATGCTGTCATCTAAATGATGCTTTTTCCAAAAAATATCTAGGTTAGATTCAAGATATTAGACACATCTACATAGTCCACATATCCAAGACAATAATATTGAAGACTCAAAAAAACAAAAACAAAAACAAAAACAAAACCATACATTTAATGAAAGGGGGGAAAAAGAAGCATATAGTTCCTCCGTGTGCCCTATCTGCAGCATTCCTGAGATCACAGGCCTTGGAAACTGAGGGAGAAGAACTGCACTGAATTTGAAGCCAAACTGGATACATGAAAAGGGCCAAGACAGCCTGGGCTACAGAACAAGGTGCTTTGTCAAAAGATAAAAGGGAAAAATGAATAAAAGAAAAACAAAACAGAAAATAGGTAGAGTACTATTGTAAAGTGCACAGCACTCAAGTACAATGTAAAAGCCTTAATTTTAGCCAAGAAAGAAAAACTCAGTCTATAAAGCACAGTATCACTACATATTTACCAATACCTCACAATATCCATGCTTTTCTTATTGTCATCTTAATAAACATGACACTGATTTTCATTTAGTTAATAATGTTAAGTATATTTTTCCTATGCATATTGCCCATTTGTCTATCTTTGAAAAAATGGGTTTTTAAACCATTTGTCCACTTTTATAATTATAACTTTAAATGTAGTTGAATCAAAGATTTTAAGCATGTTATGAAATACTCTCACAATCCAAATATTTGTGAAGCTGAGGCAGGATGATCTTGAATTCAAGGCCAGGATGAGACACAGTGAGACTCTGCTTCAAAATAAAACTCAATATAGACTATTATATAAATTTACTAAGAAGATTAGATTCAGGCTAAGAAAAGATGAAATGAACTAGTATGTAGATTGGGAATTAAAACATGAAAACAGGTAGACAATGAAGGAAGCAAGAAGTACCAGAAATCTAAAGGAAAGAAGATGGTAGAGCACAGACTGGTTTGAGGCCCTGTGTCCACTTCTACCCTCGGGGTAGCCAGACCAATTTCACAGCACCAGGTTGGACTGGAGGGAGCCAGGCATGTGGGTAGAGGCAGGATCTTGTTTGGTGTTGAGCACACAGGTGAAGAACACACACACACACACACACACACACACACATACACCACATACACACACACCACACACAAACTATGGAACAGCTTCTGAGAACTGGTTCCATTTATTGGGGGAACAAAGGCTATTTAAACCTTTGGGGAGTGTACATCATTTGCTAAGGCCAAGGTGCTGGGGATGCTTCGTTTGCATGAATAGGAATTCCAGGTGCTGTTGGAAGTGACTTTATAAGGGGAATGGAAATTTAACCTGGTTACCAGCTATATAACCTCGTCTGGTGAGACAACGATCGGGGGCACAGGACTACATATGCAGGGACATACAGGCCTGGGGGCATGGGACAGCAATCCTACTCCTGTCAATCTCAGGAGGAGATTTCTGGGGTTTGGATACCCCTCAACCCCACTGCTGCTCCAGGCCTGTTGCCATGACTCCCTGGGTCTACAATGGTGAATTTTATCAACTTGGCACAATCTAGAATCACTTACAATTCTCAAAGAAGGGCTGTCTAGATTAGGCTGGCCTGTAGAAATGTCTGTGGAAGGTTGTGTTGATTATATTAAAGTAGGAAAATAAGGCCATTGTAAATGACACCATTCCCTCATCTCAGACCCAGACTGTAAGTGTACAGAAGGGACTCAGATGTTGGTAGCTTTACAGTCTTGTAGAACAGTAAGGTAGCAACTGTCTCACATGTTTTTGTTTTCTCAATCATGAGCTGAGATCAAGAATTCCTGACATAAAGTCAACTAGTAAGCTAAGAGTTAGTTACCGATGTGTTGTTTCTAGTATATGACCACTGTAACAAATTGCCATAAATCTAACAGCATAAAACAATACAAATATCTAAACTCAAAGAATGCAGGTCAGAACTATACAATGAATCTCACTGGTTAAAACCAAGGTGTTAACAAGGCTCTATGTCTTTTCCAGATATTTTAGGTAAAAATCCTTGGCTTTTACCAGCATTCATTGGCTCAGAGTTCCTTTCCTTTACCCTCAAAGCCTTGCATTTCTCCATCACTCAATGGTCCCTCTCCATTCTCTTACTGACAAGGACACTTAAAACTATATTCATCTCACAGTCATCTACGATGGTCAATGTTCTTATTTTAATCCTATCTTCAAGTTCCTTTTACCATGATCAATAAAGTGTTCTCAGGTTCAGGGATTAGGAGATAGGTCTTTGGAAGGCCATTATTCTACTTATCTCATCAGGATACTAACAGATAAATCTAGAAATTATCCAAGTGTACCCCCAAAAAATCAGAACATGGCATCAACTGGCAACCTTTTGAAATATAAAGTCAAATTATTGGAGGCAAGCTCAAGATAAATAATCACATACTTTGGGAATGTGGTTCAGTGTTCTATATGAACAAGTTCTCCATGTGACTCTATAGCAAGGTAACTTTGAAAGGCACCGTTATAAATTCTCAAGGAGGCTAATGGCCACATCTAGCCTCAGAAACCTTGTTCATCTATTCACTACCATAAGCTACATCATTTACCATATCCTAGCTGTGGTGTGAGTAGAGGTGGGGAGCATGAGCATTCAAAACTGAACCTAGGGTGCTAAGCATGCTAGACAAGCACACACTAATGAGGTAGAGCCTCAGACACTTTGACATCTTTGACTTTGAAGCATATTCTCACTAATTTCTTGAGGCAGGCTGGTCCTGACTCACCTTGTAGCCCAGGCAGGCCTCAAATCTGCAAATTTCTTGCTACCACTTCCCAAGTAGCTGAGATTACAGACTTGTGCCTTGAAGGCTGTGCTTCAAAATTCTAATTTTACCTAAGAAACAAAAAATGTATCTTTTATTCCCTATTATATGTTCTAAAAACTAATGGCATAAACGTTTATGTCATTAAGATAATGAATCAATTCCTTTAAAGAAGAACATACATACTTTATTAAAATAATTAGTGAGAAAGCTAAGAAAAACAAAGTGTTCATAAATAGTGACTATCACTTAATATAGCAAGAGATATGCAGAATGATCTTCCCTAGCAATATAGCAAAATTCAAGTAATGTTGGTCAGAAGGAAGCAACGCTGTGTCTTTCTACATTAGTTGATATTACTGATAAGAAGATTTGTAAGTATGCTGGAGCATACAGTTAATCAGTTTCTGTTAACATATACATGAGAAAATACCAGGTATTAGAATAACAGCAAGTCCTTATGTGGTAATGTTTGCTGTGTGCCAGGCACTACTGTAATTAGTTTACAGAGGCTAACTTGCTTAAATTTCAGGAATCTCATTTTACAGATGAAGACAGCAAAGCACAGAGATTCTGAGAACTACTCACTTAATTCAGAGCATATGGCAGAGCCATTTGGCTTACATTCTCCTCCGATGCTATACATACATCTCTCACTTTGAGTGAAAGAAGTGTTTTGGCAACTATCAGATATATGGGAATAAAGAGTGACATGGAACAATTACTCTGATACCTAAACCACACAAAGATCCAACAAAGAAAGAGAACTTCAGACCAATTTCCCTTATGAATATCGATGCAAAAATGCTCAATAAAATCCTCGCAAACCGAATCCAAGAACACATCAAAATGATCATTCATCATGACCAAGTAGGCTTC
>NC_034592.1:90021104-90051806 GCF_900095145.1 Mus pahari | reverse complement strand
AGAGGCCCCTTGGTCTTGCAAACTTTATATGTCCCAGCACAAGGGAAGGCCTGGGCCAAGTAGTGGGAGTGGGTGGGTAGGGGAGCAGGGGTGGGGGGGTATAGGGAACTTTCGGGATATCACTTGAAATGTAAATAAAGAAAATAATAATAAAAAAATTAAAAAAATAAAAAGAGTGACGTCAAAAAAAGAGATGTTGGACTTTACAGTAAAAGCAACAACAAAAACTGAACAAAGTGCAGAAGCAAGACACAAGAGATTCCTTTATTTAGGTGTTTGGAGGCATTGGCACTAACTAATTTTACAATCCTTATATAGATCAAAGGGCTGAAATAGACTGAGTAATTCCATACTTTCCCAAGCTATAAATGGCCCATAAATGATGAATTAGGTATAGAATTCTTTGAGAATTTTGTATCAAACATGGGGAAATTTTCAGTGTTAAATACTGAAACTACAGGTTTCTGAACATTTTAGCAGCCAACTAAAGCAATGATTAATATTGTTTTGTTAGCATTACTGCACTGATATAAGAAGAGGGCTTATTGCAAGTTATAAAAATATTAGTCTTGGCCAAAAGCTAGCAGGGTGTGGTAGATCTCAGTACTGGGGAAGTGGAGGTGAGCAGAATAGGAGTTCAGTGTCAGGAATTTAAGGCCAGCCTGGAATACATGAGACCTTTTCTCAGAAACAACACTCTTGCTGTATTTACTTCCCTTTGGGCCAGAAAAAGAAGTTATTTTGACATATCTGATGTGAAGTTACTTTAAAAACTACATTTTCCCATAGAAAGATGAATATGAAGCAACTGTAAGATATATGTCCATTTATGATCCTAAATGGAGGTTACTTTGACAAGGAACAAAGGCTTATCAAGACACATGAGTGCTGCATAGTACACACTGTGCAATGGCTCAGTCACTCACATTCACACAGCAGCCTCTCCAATAACACAATTCAAACTCCTGTTACAGCAAAATCACCCTTAGGACTGCTCTTGAATTGACCAAATCTATAAATGTTAAATCTACTGTAAGATTTGTCCAATTTACTTATCATGTTCAAAAACTACAAATTTGAAACACTCTGATCCCTCAATCTATGAGGATTTTATTAAGCATTTTTATTTTATTCCAAGAGGAAAAATAAATTCAGCATCCTTCTCAGGTTTAAGGCAATGAACACTCCTTCACTTTGTCTGTAGCATCAAAATAACCTCATAATTGAATACCAACCAATTTGGCCCTAGTAATGATTCCTTGCAAGCAAAGAGATAGTTTTAACAAGCCCTAGGAAGAAAGCCCCAAAAAGGTCTTTGGCTGACATTTGAGGCCATAGAGGTGTGTTCAAGATTTTCAGAAACATAAGATTTAATCTTTCTTATTTTAAAGTGTCAGCTTTGGGATGATTCTATAAATTTTCCTCATCAGTTAAAACTTATAATGAGATATATAACAGACTACTTCAGTCATCTTCGTCAGTCACAATGCACATGTGCAGCTCAGTCTCCATGTGGGTCCTCCAACAACTGGAGAGGGGGCTGTCCCCAAAGCTGTAGCCTGACTATGGAATCCCCAACAGGGCTGCCTTGTCGGGCCTCAGTGGGAGATGATGCCCCTAATCCTGTAGAGAGTTGATGTACCAGGAAGGGCCCACCCTCCCTGAAGATAAAAGGAGGGGAGGGACACTGTGTGTGTGGGGCACCGGGAACAGGGGCAGCAGGGGCAGCATTTGGAATGTTGCTCTGTTAAATCTAACATACCTTTAAATATACCTTTCATTTCTTGTACCTTATATCCCATCATTTTATCTCACAAAATACCTCAGCTCTTACTTACATCATTGTGCCATCAATGCTGCAAATTAAATTAGTATCTACCTTTTCAAGATGAATCAAATGTATAAATTACCAACTGAGTGCTACACTCAAATAACCTATATTCATGCAAAAGAATGTATACCATTGGGAAGACCTTACATGTGCATGTTGAATTTAATTAAGATGCACTTATTTTAGGTCTTCTTAAGGAAAAAGAAATTATAACAAAATGCAAATGATACCTAAAATTGAAGAAGGAGACTAACTCTGAAGAGCCACTTAGTAAATAGCTTAACAATTATAAATTCCTACTGTGCTTAAAAAAGGAAACTTACAGATTTTCTCTTTAAAAAATGATACTTAAAAAAAATCATACAGTATTATTAACTAGAGCTGATGTATTATTATTCGAGATGATGGGAAACTACCTGACCTATACAAGTAATTTCATGATGATGGAAGATTTCAGTCCTTTATTTCATGGATAGCTTTTTCTCACAATAAAATTTTAAATAAATAATTTTTTAAGTAGAATACAGTTTAGGTGAAATAGTGTTGAGCTTTCCCATTCATTTCAAACAGAGAAGAATGAAGAAGCACACTTACAATGCAGTAACTTGAAACTGGTCACACCAAACTCAGCAAGATTAAGATGCTTGCAGGGAGAGTGGCAAAACACTATTCACACGTACATTCTACTAGATGTCTTTCCAGTAAAGACAGTATATGAAGATGAAAGGCACTACATGCACACAGATAGGTATATATATAATGTAAGTGATTACGTTGTACTCTTATAATATCATGAAGGTATGTTAGTCACCTACAGTCAGTCAAAATTTAAAGTTTAAAAACATCTAAAATGCATTTTATAAGCTATTTTTGAAATGTAAAGCTACTGGCTCAAGAAGCACAAAAAGATACAAGTCAAGTCCTATGAATAAATATTTTTAAATTAACTACTCTGAGATCATAACCCTGACAACACTAATTATCTTTTCTCATCTTGGCAGTTATGGTGCATACTGTTTGGGTGACTGATGGGATAATTTCACTTCATTTTCTCTCAGTTTATTCTGAATAGTAAGGGAAGAATATTAAAACAATTAACACCTCTAAACAAAGTATTTGATAAGGTTCTGGGTTGAAATAAAATGTTTTAAAAATTAAAGAATGGACTGATTCTAGAACAAATAACAACTCCATTTGCTGAATGGAACTAGACGGAGAACCACTGAGCTCTAGAAACAGCCACTCAACACTGCAGTAACTACCCTTAGCCTTGGCCATGTTATATCATGTATTTCTCACAAAGAGCCATGTCATCAACAGGTTGAGCTAATGCTACTTAAATATCATAAATGTGTCTTATATATTTTCAATTATTAAATGTTTGTTATCAGCAACTCAAACAATCAAAAATGGGTAAAATGTATGTCAAAAAATTCTTTCCAATTTCTTACATCAATACACATTTTATTACATTAATAATGGCCCTATACCTAAAAGAATATAAAATATTTAATTTAATATTTAATATCATATACAAACTTTTACTAACAGCAATTACTTGGTCACAAAACTAAAAAAAAAATGTATAAGACATCACCAAACAAGTTTTACATTTGAACAATTTAATAAATTTTGAACCATATGATGCTCAGTTTTTATATGTCACAGAATTTATGTCACATTACTTACACCTACATATTACAATAAAAGATACATTCTTTGCCTTGATCACCTGGTTTTTGTTGTTGTTTATAAAATTAATCACAGTTAGCAGGGCAGAAACAGCTTTGAGCTTCATGAATGACATCCAAGAGATGGGAAAGGATTAGTTCTCAGTTGCTGCCAGTTATAACGCCAGGTGGCTTTTTCTGCAGTGAAGGTGTTACCGATAATCCCATTACACTGGTACTAAATCTTGCAGACATCAAAATTATCACCAAGGTTCCTTTTCATCCCATCCTTTCCAAATGACTGGAAGTCGCTTCACCTGAAAGAAGTCAAATCCACATGCAGCTGCTGTTTTAGCAGGCAGCACACTCCCTGAGAATGCCAGTCATGATTCAATTTTGCTGTGCTGGTGGCCCCCTATTCCCTGTCCAATAATACATCTGTTAAAAAATCCTACAGCTACAAATCAAGTTTAATCCTACCAGGGACCTCATGTTGGTCTTGTCTTCCAAAAAGGCAGCAGGGTCTGCTGTCTATCTCTGCTAGTGTCTGGGGGATACCCTTTAAATCCCAGCCCTACTTAGAAGAATAAGCTAAGGATCACAAAACATGACCTCAAAAACCCTGATATGACTATATTCTGACCCAGAGGCATTCATTCTAGGTGAAGATTAGAACTTTGCATAATAAGATTACACAGCAAGTGAATGATATCAAGGGACTATCCATATGCAGCCGCCTGGTTCTGTATAGACAGCCTGTGCTGTACAATATGCACTGCCGAGAAAGAGCTGGGTCTTTCTAGCTGAAGTAAAATAGATTCACATAAATTAGTTGGCCATTTCCAGAGTCCTAAATCCCCTATTACATCTTTTATTGACAGCTCCTGTGAGGATAGCACAAATGTTACTCCTTTTTATTCTGTGCTTCTGTAACATCATGCTCTGTAATTGAAATGTACATAGATTATGTCTTAAAATTAACATCGTGTTTGCTGTAATCTTGGATTACAATTGACTGTGTACATAATAAAATTAGGAAATCAATGGATGGATTTATCATCTCCAAGAAACTAGAGGTATTGTTTATAGAAGGGTTTAACATTTTATGTCAACACTTTAAATACAAAAGTCACAGAGAGTAGTTCATAAAATTTAAGTGAGTCAAAGAATACAACAGGCATTGGTTAATAACTACATAAAAGTTAAATTGTGCAAAGACTAAATCATATACTCAAAATTCAGAAAGTGGGAAAAATACAAGCAATATATTATTTTCTCTAAGCTATATTCTAGCAAGTCAACTATTTACGCTGACATCTACATTTTTAAATTTTATATTTATTATTTTTATGTGTATGTGTATATATGCATGCAGGACTGTATACGTGTGAATGCAAGTGCACATGGAGGCCAAAAGAAAGCGTCAGGACTTGTGAAGTTGGAGCTCTAGGTGATTGTGAACCACATGACAGGGCTGCTGGCAATCAAATTTGGGTCCTATGCCAAAAACATTACATGCTTGTAAGTGCTTAGTCATTCAGCCAACTTGGGGCTACATTTCTTTATAAAGTGGGTACACTAGTTTGTTTGTTTGTTTGTTTGGTTGGTTGGTTGGTTTTTAGTTTTTCAAGACAGGGTTTCTCTGTGTAGCCCTAGCTGTCCTGGAATTTGTTCTGTAAACAAGGCTGCCTTCAAACTCACAGGGATCCCTCCTGCCTCTGCCTCCAGAGTGCTGGGATTAAAGGCCTTCACTACCACCCAGCTTTACATTCTGCTTTTTAAAGCAAATCCCGTAATCATTATATAACCATGTTGTAAGATGGTTGAATCATCTCTTATTACTTATTATTCATGGTCTTATAACTCATAATTACATATTTAAAAGTATGTCTTATTATGTCTCATTATAGTACCATACAGGGAATTTTCTATGTAAAAAATTCTAGAGATATTTAGAAATCATTTTATAAGTAAGCATATAAAAAGAAAGCTTTCTACCCATTTATACAAGCACTAGTCTAGAAAAATCTGAGGGCATAAAAGGAGGAGTTAGCTTTACCTTAAAACATATTAAAACTGCTTGTGTAATTGTTGTACAACATGCTCTTTACTATACTTGAAATCTGGCTTTATTTGTTAAGTTTCAGCTATCCAGGATTTCTGAATAATATTCCTCATTCATCATATCATCATAGCATATTTTAAGCCCACATCACAGTATATTTAAGCCTATCTACATACTATCTGGTCAGTACTCAGGAGTCATGCAATAGAATTCTGATTTTCTATTCAATACTCTTATTGACAGAACTATAAATAAACATAATTTAATTTCATATCTCACGTATATTCTTTAGATACCTTGAACATATTATTAGAAGAATAATAAGGAATGCAACAATATTTTTATCATGATATATTGTTATGCTTGTGGAATACACTGTGTATTCCCCTGTTGAATACTTTAAATGTGACCAATTAAAACTAACATATACAATACAATGAATTCTGAATACAATACAAAACATGGAATAATACAACATTTTAAAAGTTTCTACTGATACATGTTGAACTTTTAGGTAATATTTGGATATAGCTGGTTAAGAAAAACATTGCATGGTTCACATTAAATTGCCACTGGACAATACTGTGTTGGCATTCGTATATTTTCAATAGCTTGTTCTGGTGTTCGTTTGCTTTTGTCAGCTTGACACAAGTTATCTGGGAAAAGAGAAGTCCAATTGCTGCCATCAAATTGGCCTGTGGATAAGTCTGAGATATTTTCTTAATTAATGATTGATGTGGAAGGGCTTAGCCCATTGTGGGAAATGGCAGGTGGTCCTGGGAAATGTAAGAAAACAGACTGAGCAAGCCATGAGGAGCAAGAAAGTAAGCAGCATTCTCCCACGGTTCCTGCCCCTGCTTCTGCCTGAATGTCTGTCCTGACTTTGCTCAATGGACTGTGATAAGGACAAGTATGACAAACATAGTGTTTCCTTCCCAAACTGTTTTTGGTCAGGGTGTTTATCATAGCAATGCAAAGAAAATGACAACAGTCCTAAACTAAATGAAACTGTACAATACAGCACTAGAGCAGAGGGTTGAGGGAAAACAGGGTCAAAGTGATGGATAAACTGAGTAAGGACAGAATAGGATGTTGTTTTTTAGTCTCTTGTTTCTAGTTTAAAGGAAATGGTAAGAGATTTCCCTGGTTGCTGGCTATTGCAAACTTAAAAGGAATCATGATGTGTCAAGCTGCAAAATGATGCTTCAAAACCAGTAAATCTCGGATTGGTTTGGGCTACTTGGTTAGTTGTTGATGAGACAGTGTCTCACTGTGTAGTTTCAGGGGCTTCAACCTCATGGTGATTCTCCTGATTCAGCCATAGAATTGCAAGAATTAGACTTGCAAAAATTACAAGCATATGTCATCTATAGTAAATACAGATTTTTTTTTCAGAACCTTTTCATCCTCTCAAATACTGTTGCAATGAAAATGTAGATTTAAAAGTAGATATATCCATCCTGGGCTACTTCTGTATGTTACACCCCAGTGCAATAGAGAGCAGTTTAAAAATATGTCTGGGTTTATAAAGGACCATAATTCTTTTTCCTATATAACTACAAAATTGTTTATATTCAAAAGTTGTCAACATATTTAAGTAGCAATTAAAGAGACTGAAGCATTTAGTATAGTCCAGGGTTTTGGCAAAAACAAAGAGATCAATTTTGTAAATTATTAGTAAGATGCTTTTTATAAATCTTTTCTTCATATCCATTAATGTCTTTTAAGCTTTCATTTAAAAATAGTTCCTTGATCATAAGAATACCTAAGAATGGTTAAAATGCCTAACATATGCCTAGTAGCCAAAAAATAGAATGACTCATTTATAATGACCATAGACAAATCATATGATCAAAATAAAGTCTATCTTTGCTGAGTATTTAAGTGTGATTTTAACAATATGATGCAAATTAAATATTTTAAGGTATTAGTTTATTTAAAGGTTGTTTTTTCATAATTATTCCTTTATAATATTTACTTTATATATAACACTACTGCTGAAATTTGGTGTCTATGAATAACGTGGTTAAAAATCTAATCTATTTATTGTTTAATCATGACACTTTTAGCTTCCTAAAATTATTTAAGTTGAGCCTTTTTCTAGTTACAAGTATCATATAGGTGTACACACACACAGGCAAATGAAAACAACAGCAACAAAAACCCCTTTCTAACCATCAATAGATGAGTGCAATGATATTCACTCTAAGTTAATCTCCAGACATCCAAATTCATGAATAAAAATTCATCAGTTTTAAATACACTGAGCCTATTAAACAAGAACAAAAGCATATGCACAAAAGAGCTTTTAATATATCTCAAAGCCCACAAGAGCCATGGTCTCATTAAAATTATAAATTACACAAACATGGAATGAAGATTCAAACGGCAGTGCAGCTAAGCAGATTACAGAAAAGCCCGCGTTCCATATGATAACACACCATGGCCCTCCCAGATGGGGGCTTGGAACAAAAAGGCCATCACCACAGCTAGGGAAAACCTCCTTGTGATCTCTGGTTTCTGTTCAGCACATGACAGCCAAATAATATGTTGATTATTCTGTTTGTGCTGCTAAGCTTGTACGATGGAATAAAAGCGATATGATCTATTGTGAACCCAATGCTAATGTGTTGCTCCACTCATAAGTAATATACTGATTTATTTTGATATTATCTTTTATCTGAATATCAGTTTTTAAATGCATGAATTAAAATAAAAGCCAGGATAAAATAATAGTTAATTTGATACTTTAAACTAAAAATTGTAGTTGACAAGTGAAGAACATTTAAATGCTTAGTGAGAAGTCAATTCTAATCATCTACCTTTCTTTTACTTTATGCACTGTGATCAGAGTGTATTTTAAAATATCTTAAAATGGGAAATTAATCTCATTATGAAATACAAAAGTAACACAACAGTAATTAACTTACTAATATACATTACTGTCTAGATAAAAGGTAAATAATTAGGGTATTCAAAAAGATAATTCTGTAATGTAAATAATAGCACACATTAGGCCATATAGTGACAATTTGAAAAAAAAAATATAATTGAAGGTCTCATAAATACTTAAACTTAGCTACAAATGGTAATCATGTGGTCCTATTGAAAATAATTTAGAAGACACTTACAATTTTTTAATATAACTGCCAGCATTAATACATTACCGTGGTGACAAAAAGTTAAAATTTAATTTTTCTTTCAATTAAAAGTGTATATTTAATATGCTAATCTTTAATAGAGAGAATTATACTTTAATCTAGGTTACTAGGATTATCAACAAATTCTTCACAAAATTTTATATTTCATAAACAAACACTTATGAGTATCCAAGTCATTAACATTGAGAACTGTAACATTTATTTTCTTATTCCAGAAATTCCTGTCTGAACAACACAGCAAATTCTCCTTAAAGACAGATAACAACACAAAGCAGCAATTAAAAAAAAAAAACCCACAAAAGGTAAATGTTGACAAACAGGCCAATTTTCTTAAGTAGTTGTTTTGTAGAAAGTACATGACTATGACACCTCACCACCTAAGTCCACTTTGCGTGGCTCTTTCTCCAGAGATAGTCTTGAGTCCAAACAGTAAAGCAAAATTGTCTCATAAGAAAATACAGTCTAGAATGAGAAGTCTAAAGAACAGAACAACAGTTGCAGATATAGCTCAGTTGATAGAGTGTTTGCCTAGTATACCTGAAGCCATGAGTTGATCCCAGCTCTGGGTAGACTGGAAACAACAAAACAAAACAAAAACAACAAAAAAATCTAAACAAACAAACAAACAAAAAACTACTTTAAAGAACAGAAAAAATATGCTTAGAGAACGTCACATATATCATACCCTTGGAATGCACAAATATGTCTTAAACAAGGAAAGGGACTAAACATAACTGACATACATTAAATCTGCAAATTTCTGTTCATCAAAAACACTACTGAAAACTGAAGAACAAATCTGAGTAAGAGAAATCAGAGTCCATAAATTCATATTTTAAATACATAAAAAACTGTCAGTCAAAGAGAAACAGAGCAAATAGGCAAGGGTGCAAAGGAGAAGGTGAGGACTGTGCAAGAGAAACAACCAGACAGCCGATCTATATACGGAAAAGTACTCTCGTTCGTTAACTCTCAAGAGATTATAAATTACAAATACAATTAGTTCATAGCCACTAGAACTTGAAAAATAAAAAGGTAGATAAATTCCAGCCCTAGAAAATGTGTGGTGTGCCTGGAGTCTTAATGAGTGTGTGAACAAGCCCAGCTATCTTAGAAGAGAGCAGACTGCAAACTTGGATGTGAATTTACACAAACTATTCACTCCTAAACATACACATATGATACACTGTAGCATGTTCATAGTGACAATATATAAAACCTACCCAAATATGTACCAATGATGAATTAACAATTATTGTCCATACACTGGGATATAGCAATGAAAATAAACTATAACTAGCTGTAATAAGGCCAACAAATCTCACAGTATAATACTGAGCAAAGAAAAGGAGAAACAAAAGCTATATGTGCTACAGTGTATATATATTATAATATGTAACAAAAGTAATCCCCACGGTGAAGTCAGGTAAGTGGTTATCCTTGTGGAGGAAGGGAAAGGTGACCAGCATGTGACATGATCTTATACAATGATTACAAAATGTCTTTCTTTGTATCTCCATGCTGGTCACATGGGTCAATGCGGTTTGTAAAAAAAAAAAAAAATTAAGCCATCCACTTCTACACTTAAAAAAAGTGACAGTAACCAGGATTTTTCATTCCCACTGCAATGACTTTTAATAATTGCCTGAGTAGACACACCAAATAATCTCCAAATGTAGAATATCTCAATTTGTAGCCATAGCAAAGGGATAATGTGAAAGAATGAAGAATGTAACACACTTCATGGATGACCCTTTAAATCACAATGTTGACCCAGAGGCCCACCTGCTACCACACTAGGAGGCACAGGCATCCAGAGGTCTGCCTGTAGTGGGAGCCAATACTATGTGCAAGTATGTGGTGGAGAGATGGGAGAGAAAGAGAAGCAGAAGGATCTTAGCACTATATAAAGAGAAGCAGAACTGGAGGTTCAAGTAGCCTGCCCTGTCACCTGAGGTCATGAAGTCTGGGCCTGTGCTGCACCTGATGGCCACATCTGTGTTTCCAGCCATACAGCAGCAGGGGTCTGTATTGAAATCTGTGGCTCATATTACTACCAAAGGCCACCAGGATGTCTCTGGTCTGGGCTGCTGCCTGAGACTATGTTGATGTCCAAGGGTTGCAACACAGCTGGCCCCACCCCTCAAGGGCTGCAATGAATACCAGTGACCCTGGTGGCTTGGGTGCAGGTAAGCCGGGCCTGGAGATGTGAGAGCAAGAAAGTAGGCCCTTCCCCTTGCTGGATGTACCATAGAGTGAGCAAGCCAGGGCAGTGCTGGAGAGCTTACTGACTCAGCTACTACCCAGGCTCAGATTCAAAGCTTTCAGGTTGCCCAGTCCAACATCTACCCCATCTATGAACTGCATGAGCCTGTGAAGGGGCTGGTCCTGTAGATCCAAAGCTGTAGGATCTCCATTACACAAGACCACAACATGACAGCCAAGAGGAGTCCCAGTGAGGATCCAGTATTGATAGCATAGCAAAAGTAAGAGGCCTCAAACCAGACCAATGACTCCTTGCAATGAGCATTTACAAGATGTGTGAACAAAAATGTATATTCTGTGACACACTACAGCTTCCCTGATGAGATGTTTTGGTTTTTGTTTGTTTGTTTCTTTTGGGGGGAAGTTGTCGGGATGGAAGGTTGATGTGAAGGGATTTAGAGATGACTGGGATGGGATGCATGATGTGAAACTCACAAAGAGTCAATACAAGGTTTTTAAAAAACAAAAATGTGAATGAAATAAGAAAATAGATACTATTTTATAAGAAAAAGAGGCAAAATATAAACACATTGCTTAGGAGTACACATGAAAATTAAAAATTATACAAACATAATATAAGTAGTTACAACAAAAGGTAGATTATTTGTTACCTCTAAAGAAAAGGAAGACTAAGCCAGGCATGGTGAATTATAGCTAATGAGTCCAGGAATGTAAAACTATCAATAGTTAGACTCTCATCACTAGGAAGATGTAGAGGGAGAGAGAAGAGGGGAGAGGAGAGATAGGAGAGAAAGAACAGTATTAGTGCTGGTGAGTGCAAGTGATGCCCTGAGGATATGATGGCTTGGGTTTGCTGTACAGGTATCGCACAATTACCTCATATATTTGCCTATGTTTATAACCTTATATTACACAATGCAAAGTTTAACCTATGTATTATCTGTGATATTACATTCTTGCTGAAAAAGAAAAAAGGCACATTCTCTTGTTAATATCAATTTACATTCTTGGTCTGCAGTACTAATTATTATAGTAATATTTTAATAACAAAGAACTATTACTATGACTAATTCTTCATAATTCCAATTAAGTATGGACTTCACATGTTTTACAACAACTATAAAAATATAGGAGACATGTTTTACAACAGCTATAAAAATATAGAAGACCTTGAAAGAATATAAGTTCAATTATTCTGCTCCACTTTCACTTGTGTATTGAATGTTATTTCTGCCTCTTTTTTATTTTCAAACAAAAAGTGAACACTAAAAATCCCAGATTATAACCAGACAATTTTGTGCAGATTATACTCCCCAAAAAATTTTGGCTTGAAGGTAAGAAGACAGTTTCTTTCTTCTCTCATACGATTTAAATCAACTTTAGGGCTTTTGTATACATATATGATAAAGGTCTAATGATAGCTTAGCTGCAGATAAAATATTTGAAGTCTGACCTACTGTCACTCTATGTAGGTATACTCCATATGTTCGAGCAAACATGGTGGCTGGAACAGGGTAGAGACCAAGTAACGTTTAACTACCAGTACATTAAAATATAAAGCACAAGTTGCTCATTCAAAATAGATCCAATATGATCTAATATAAATTACAGTGAAGTTGTTTCAACTGCTGGGAAATGGTATTATGTAGACACAAATCATTTTCTTTCCAATACCATATGGAAGTAAAATTGTTACAACTATCATTACTATAACAGTATACTGACTTACACACACACACACACACTCACACACACACACACACACACACACACAAAGTATATACAATTGAGGAAGTCATTTAAGGACCATACTGACAGGTATCTCTGAATATATATTTTTATAACTTTTAGACACGCCTAAACAGGAAACAACCAATAAATAAGGAAACAAGAGAAGATCAGCCTCCCCTCAGACTTCAGTAGATTATCAACCTGGTGGCAACAGTCTAGCACTTTTGTGACTATAATAATGTCCCTGCCCCCGCATGGGGGGGGGTGCACAGAGCAGTTCTTTGCTCACCTATTTAGTGCCTTTAGTGCTCTTTAGAAAGTCACATTTTGTCCAGCAGGGAGCAGCCTTACAACAGCCAAGGACTTAACTTGACTATGAAACCCATAAGAGGAAATCAAGGGGTGTTTTGAATTCAAAAAAAATCTACTTACCATAAGTCTGTTCTACAATTTGTTCAACTTTATGGTAGGTTTCCAGGAAACTCCAGATCTGAAGGAGGTCTCAAAGCATGTGTGGGTCATCCATGGCTTCCGATTCCTAAAGCAGTAAATCCAAGTTGTGTATGTGAAAGCGTCTCTGTCCAGTGCTGGGCTAAATTACTGTAAAGTAGGATCAGATATTTCTCAGCGAGTGGTGTCTTCCTTTTGGTGGGGCAGCAGGAGTCTTGAATTTGAATATTCAATACCATTGGACCTTTATTAAATGGGACTATAAAAGTCTTTTATCCAAAAGAGAATTTAAGAAGAAATTAGAAGACATAACAGGTTGTATAAAAAGCTAAGAAGCTCTGTGGACAGAGTTACAGGAGTTGATAAGGAAGCCATCCACTCTTTTGCTTTTACAGATCAGTATGCATATCTAATGGTGTTTTGTTTTGAGACAGGGTCTCTCTACATAATCTATGTAGTCTCGAATATCCTGGAATTTGCTTTGTAGACCGTACTGGCACCAAACTAAGAGACTTTTTTGCCCCCAGAGTACTGGGATTAAAGACAGTGAGCCACCATGTATGGCTAATCATAATATTGAAATATAGTACTAAATAGTTTATAATGCTGTTGTGAAAAAAATCACAACCAATTGAAAGGCAAAATATTTTAATGATAAAACCTATGATACAGTTAGCTATAATAATTCTTTATCAGTTCTTATGACTTAAAGACACAAATTGTCTTGTCTCTATTCCTATGTGAAATGTCAAAGTTTGCTTTGTATGTGTTTGCATATATGGCTTTTCAAAGTTCACAACAAATAAGATACTTATCCAACTTCAAATACATATAATTTAGAGGTATTTTATCTGCTTAAATATATTCAGTCTATTTGCAGGCACTATAACTAATCTGAATCTCATTGTATTGCAAGTCTCACATACACTTATATATACTCATGTAAGTATTTTATTAGTTATATAAGCATCTGAGCCCTCCCTAAACATTTTAGAGTCAATATTCAATTACCTAAATTTCATTTCACTCTTGTTTCAATCAGTTAAAGACCACTAATATTTTAATATATACTAATATACTAATACTAATGTATATATTAAGCAACAAACTTTTTTAAGTCAATAGGACTTTAGTATTATTAATGTGCCAGGCACACATATGCAATATCCTTAACAATTTGCAATATAAAGTTTGAAAGAAAGAAATTTATCTATTTAGCACTTGCTAGTACTATTATTAACATGAAGGGTACTGGTGTACTATGAAACATATATTTATTGGGAAAGGAGTGCCTGTCATAGCATCTATGACAAGAGAAGCGAGAGGACAGCTTGCTCACATTGGTTCTCTCCTACCATGTGGGTCCTAGGGGTGGGACTCAGGTCATCCTGATATTTTGTACCTCTGATGTTCTGAAAAAGTACATTTTCTGCAAACAGCCAAGTTTATGTCAGTTCGTTATGGCAGTCCTAGGAAGTTCTTGTAGATTTTGGCAATAGGATGTGGGGTGTTGCCTTAAAAGAGACTGTGTGGAACACACTTCTCTTCCCAGGATCATGCCTACAGCAGCAGATTCTGCTTCAACTTTAATAATACTTCTTCAAAAATTGCTCTCAAATAATAGTATGTTTTTAAACTAATATAAGTAAGCACTGAAGCCAGTGAGGAGCACGACCATATTAGAGACCTTGAAGGGTTTTAGAATATAAAGTATATAGACCAGAGAAAGGTGGAAGAGTCCATCACACAGGCTGACAGCTGTGTAACCCTCCAGCTGCCATTTACTTCTGTGGGGCAACACAAAGAAGCGCCACATAACTGGCACTTTTAAATGGCTCAAAGGAAAAGGAAGACCATGCTGTAACATATAAAAAGTATTTGAAATTAAATTTCAGCTTCTAGCAAAGCTGTGCTCAACCATTAATGCCAGATCTCATGGTTTACTCATGGAAGAGATGAGTAGATTCAAGAGATTTTATTGTCTGCCAAATCTAAATTACTTACTAGTTGGTCTCAGAGCTATCCACTTAAGACCAAACACAAATATATGACAATTGTCATATTTCCTGTTGTGACTCTAACTGGTGTTGGTTTTTACTGAGAATAATAAAGGATAATCAAATGAAACAAAGTATATTATCTGCCTAAAAGGAGTTTGACATCTAAACTACAAAGACTGGGAACTAGAATAGGAATTCTTTATTTGCTATTAAAGAAGGAATCCACCATTTTAATAAAATGACAAGATTGTATAAAAATCACAAGACTGGGTTTAAGCAGAAAGCAAGTGCTTAGCAGTTATCTGAGTGCCTTAAAAATATAAAGGCATGTACTGTACATACTGGTGACATATTTGAAATGAAAACAAGTAACCTTTATCAAATCTTTCTGGTTGATGTGTTGCTAAACCACAAACTTTGTTGCTTTTCTTTATTATTTGTTTGGGGGTTTTATTATTATTTGTTTGTTTTGCTGATGCTAACTCTGAATTCCTGATTCTCCTTTTCCAACTGTTTGGGATTATAGTCTCCTGCCCAAGCCTAAATATGATGCAGGGTAAAAAAAAAAAAAAAAAAGTGGGAAGGAAGGGAAAAAGGGAACAGGGAACAGAAAGAAAAAAACATAAATAAAGGTGTGGTGGCATTCACCTGTAAGTCTCAGGCAAAGGCAGGCAGACTTCTGTGAGTTATATACCAAACAGGGCTACATAGTGAGAATCTGTCTCAAAAAAAAAAAAAAAAAAAGAATGAATGAATAAGTGAATGAATGAATGAATGAATGATTCAATTCATATTATTATGTATCACCCATCACTGTCAGCAGTAATACAGTGACACAAGTATTGACTTAGATCTCTTTTTCAGTTCAAAGATTGCTTATCTTGGATATCTTCTAGAAATCACTTAACCAATGCCTCCTCCAGTTCTCATGTGAAAAAAACAAAACAAAACAAAACAAAACAAAACAAAAAAACAGGTCTGAATTACATGGGTTTTTTTTTCTACCACAAATAAAACTCATAGTGTAGTCAGAACCCTCTCCATTCAGATTTCAAATTACTAGAAAAATAAGGTACAAATAAATCTAATTCCACTCAGATTTAGGGAGAGAAACTTCAAGTAGTTTCCATTATTGCAGCTGCTTTGGAGAAGTGACAATTAAATGTGTGAACAAGGTTGTCAGAGTAACACTTGCCATTCACACTGCTTAGGGAAGACCCTCCGAGATTTCCAGAAACACTAATTAAAATTAAGAAAAGCTGCACACGGGGACTTGTCAGAAAGGTATAGTCTGTGAGAGCCGGGGAAGAAAGTCCAATGGTCTCGAAGGCCATGAAGGGAAGTTTCTAAATCAAATCTACTACCCAACCCACCGAACCCTGGGTTCTCACTGCCTTAAGCCCAAGAGCTCACCAGCCACTGAGGTCACCGTTACTCCTTTCCAGATGGCACGACCATTCGGGAAATCAAGGTCTCTGGGAGAGGCAGTGGTGGGGGTGGTAGGGATGGGGGATAACTTTCCTTAGAGACCAGAGAGTGGCAAGAGAGGTGACTCTCCTCATTACTAAACAGCAGGGGAGAGCGCCAACTCGCAGTGGCTTTAGAAGCCCTGGGGGCGAATCGATTCCCTTTCCTTTTCTTTTAACTCGTGAACGTAGGCACTCGCAAATCAAGAATGCCGAAGGACGGTACCCACCTGCGGCCCCAAACACCAACAGAAGTTCCTCACCTGGGACTCAGACGGACCCGGTTCACTTGGGTCGCGTACCTCCGGCTTTACGTACCGCACTTTTCAGCAATAGGCCTTGCGATTGGCTGACCTGCAAGGATATCTCAGTTCTATTGGCTCTCAGTGGCGTGAAGGCGGGACTTTGGAGCTGGCTCTGACAGGTTGGCCGCTCGAGTTCCCAGAGTTCCGATTGGGTCCTCGTAGGAGCTTCAAGATGGCGGCGGCAGATTCCTGCGGCGCGGGTCCCCTCAGTTCCCGGTCTGTGGCGTCCGAGGCGGGTCTGGGCCGCACCTCTAGCTTCCAGAGGAAGGGCAAGACCTCTGGGGGCCCCGGAGGGGGCCCGCGGCTGCTGTCCATTGCGGGCACGCGACCATCGGTGCGGAATGGACAACTGCTGGTGTCAACCGGGCTCCCAGCCCTGGACCAGCTCTTAGGTCGGTTCAGAATAAAGATGTGGGCGCGTTCCAGGGGAAACTTGGGGAGGGACTCCTGGGCATCCCGTCACCCCCGCGCCTGGCCCGGCCCCACGCACCCATTTCCTTTTCCCTCTCCTCTTCATAAGCATGGTTAGGATGCCCTGCCCTGACAGAGGAAGACGGGGAGGAAACTTGCATGGAGATGTCAAGAGCTGTGCGCTAAGCCCTCCTTAAGACCCAGACTCCTTATTCCTCTCTGCCCAGCACCTTATTTCTAGATGACCATGGACTCCCTACATGCCTTTACCCTAAAATGATTACTAAGAAACACATATGGAAAGGAATTGGCTTGTAGGATCCTCTGCTGGTGCCTTAGGACACCTTTCTTCCAACCCTGAGTAGCTTAAGGCCAGGAATAGCCCACAAAACTTTTTAAGAATTTTAAAGAAGGATTCCTTTAGAAAAAGCTGAAAGTATTGCCCTCTTTCCCACCGCCTGGCTACTCATCTTAAATGGTGAAACAGTGTGGCTCTAAAGAATGGGTGCTAAAGATGCCTGTTGACTCAAAGAAATGACAGTCCTTGTTATTCAGATAGTACTACACCCCACCTCCCACCCGAGTTTCTTAAATATGTTCTTGTCATCTCTAGAATCTATAATGCAAAGCCTACTGGAGAATATACTTGTTTCACAGAACTGATTTGTTCAAAGGATTGATTAGTTAGGTTAGGAGGACAGGCTACATTTCTGTCTGAATGCTGCTTCATAAAAACATGTGTGTTTACATTTTGTAACCCTTTTTCATAGTGTTTATTATATTTCCTTTAAACCTGGTACATTTGCATAATTTATTGCATTTACCATTGCTTATTCTTGTTTATCACTTGACATTTTCTCTGGGTTATACTCCAGGTTTTCAAGTGAGTTTAGCCGAAAAGAAAGTAACAAGACATGGAACTTATCACCATGAATTAGTATATACCACAGGCTTTTCAGTTTATTCTGGGAACATGATAATAGATTTAGATTATTTGACACAACAATGATATGCTTTTTGTGCAAGGGAAAAACAATATTAAGGAATCTTTTCATATTAAAATTTTCCACATGGTGTTTGCCATTACAAAATATTTTGGGAAAGAGATTTTTACTGGTCTTCACAATGTTTTATAATTTCATGCTCATACAAACCAACCTTACCAAGAACTCTGTCTTCAGTTGTCCAACAGCTTTGAATACATTTAGAGTAATACAACAAATATATTTGTAGGAATTCTTTGGATGTCTTTTTAAAGTATATTTGTTAGTTTTTGAGTCATTAATTCCAAGTATTAATACTTTTACAAATGAGATGAACAGCAATATATTCATAGTGGAGTGGACTCCCTTACTTCTTTAGCATAGTTCCAGTATTTTAAAAGTTCATTTTAATGACTCACCATTTAAAGTATATATTCATGATATTAGCCTAGTTAAAGTACTTAAAAGAACACATTCTAATATTGATGAAAATATATTTTTTCCTTTTTATTTGAATTGACAAAAATTAATTTTATATTTAAACATTTCTAGACTTTGGATATAGTTTTTCTAAAAAATAATTTGAATTCTTAGTTCCTATGAGACTTACTGAATTTGAAAGTAGAACTTTTAGCATTCTCTGTACACATTACATGGTCTTGGCTATTGAGTTAATTTACTAACAGGTGTTAAATATAATATTGCAGTGTTTAATCACAGCTGTTTTGAGTGCTCCTGGTTATGTCAGGAGGAAGGGGGACACTATAACAAATTCTGAAAGTAAATGTGTATAGTAAGTAACTCTGCTAACATGTAAATATAGCAATAAGCCACTGAACAAAGTATTGCAAAAGTAATTCAAATATTGTTTACAGTAGCAGCTTCTAATGTTATTGAGATCCCTTTGTGAAATCTAATTCACAAAGTTTGTGATTCATTTCTTCTCCTCTGTCATTTTCAGGTGGAGGATTAGCTGTTGGAACACTTCTTCTGATTGGTTAGTATAAACACATTGTGATCCTTCCAACCGTGTCTGTCTGTTCTTAATGACTTTATGAGTTTCTCTGAAACTGAATATTTAAATGATGAGCTTTCCACAGATGTAAAGTCAGATTGGAACTTGTCCAATACTTTTTAATTTCAAAATTGAGATGGACAGACATATCTGAAAATGTAGTTCCTGACATTTAAATGTTTACCCTTCACTATGCTCTGTTTTAAATTTAATTAACTTCAAAGTGAAATTTCAATTGCTGTTTTTTAAGAATAAATTCTCAATATTAAGAGATGAATTTTAGTGATTGAATTGGAGAAATGAAAGAACTACTGTGTATACTATAAATGTATGTATAGATGTGTAATACATTACATAGATTTTGTTATTGTTTTATTGAATGAAAAATGGCAAAGTAGGCCAGATATTTGTCCATTTTAAAAATGATTATAGTTCTTATTAAAATATACAGCCCTATATGGCATACTTCAGCATAGATCATAGTCTTCAAATTATAGTAAGCCTCATGTATTCCACAGTGAAAGCACTCTTATTAATGTTTAACCTATTTACTTGCAGCATATCTACTGTTTCTAGGTTAGTCTTAAATCAGCCAGCCTACTGTTTTACATGACCCCATTAAAATTGAAAATACCTATTTTAACAGCTCAAATTTCCCCTAACCTAAATGGGAATCATTTGGTTACGTAGCTATGAGACATAGGATGACTCCTTGTTCTCCCCATGTCTTCTTTTTTTTTTTAAGATTTATTTATTATTATATGTAAGTACTCTGTAGCTTTCTTCAGACACACCAGTAGAGGGCGTCAAATCTCATTACAGATGGTTGTAAGCCACCAAGTGGTTGCTTGGATTTGAACTCGAGACCTTCATAAGAACAGTCAGTGCTCTTAACTGCTGAGCCATCTCTCCAGCCTCCTCCCCATGTCTTCTTGATACACCTCAGGGGGTGGCATTTCTCTTTCATTGCCTAAAACTGTTAGAAGAGTTCTTATTTAATAAGACCTATATCAGGAAACCGAGGCTATAAAATATAATGATCTAGACATTTATTAGTACCAGCACCAATAAAAATAAGTATGTTAGTAGATTTTGTTTTTTTTACATAGCAAGAGACTGTTGCAAATGTTTTTGGAAAATTTTTCTCTAAGAGGGATTATATTACAAAGTGATGGTCCTTAAATTTTCACATACATACAGCATTTATCTAGTGAAGCTAAAACCCTGGAAAACTCAAAGTTATCTATAGCATCTCATTACCTATCTCTGCTTAATCACAGAAGGATAATGATAATAGTTGGAGAATTGTCCATCATTTGGGTCTTGCTGTAGGTTATGTATTATGTAAAGTGCTTTATAGATGCTTCTTTCTTTACTTAATATGATCTGTTAAATTCATATTATCTGTATTTCACTCATAAAATGAGATTTGTGGGGCAGAGTAACTTCCAGTTTCACATAGATAATAAGAACTCCAGTATTAGAATTTTGCTGTAAGTCTAGATACATAAATTTGTTTTTTGAGTGAGACATTTTTAATTTTTAATTGTTTTGAGAATTTCATGCTTAAGTATTTTGTATTTACCTCATGCTCACTTTTCTCTCTACCCTATTCAGCTCCTCCTATGTCTACTTTCTCTCAAATTATGACCTCTTCAATAATTGTTACACACATATATATGTGTATCTCTCTCTTTTTCTCTCTCTCGTAGTTAGGGTTTTACTACTGTGAACAGACACCATGACCAAGGCAACTCTTATAAGGCTGCTTACAGGTTTAGAGGTTGATGACATTATCATTAAGGTAGGAATATGGCAGAGTCCAGGCAGGCATGATGCAGGAGGAGTTGAGAGTTCTATATCTTCATCTCAAGGCCACTAGGAGAAGACTTGCTTCCATGCAACTAGGATGAGGTTATCAAAACCCATGCCCACAATAACACCTGATCCACCTCCTAATATGCCACTTCTTGGGCCAGGCATTTACAAACCATAATTTGTGTGTGTGTGTGTGTGTGTGTGTGTGTGTGTGTGTGTGTCTGTGTGTGTTTTGAGCTGATCATTTGAAATTGTGTGTGTGAGAGAGTGGATGTGTGTTTAGAGCTGATCATTTGGAATTAGATTACTCATCAAAGGGCATACTTGTAGAGAAGACTGAATCTCCATGTCTTAGCAGCTATTAATTGCCTATAGCTCTTCATTCTAGGAGTGCAGAGTAGTAAAATTTCACTCATCCACATTGGCATGTCAACTGATTGGTCTTGTTTAGAAAACCATTTTGTTAAAACTACATGGGTGCAACTTCTCTGTCAGACATAGAAGAGTCTATATTCTGAAGCTTTAGCAGATGTAGTGGCCCCTTGTTTCTTCTGGTCTTTCCACATTTTCTTTTACAGTGTTCTTTGAGCCTTAAGTGTAGAGTTTGTGCTGAAGATATATTAGTTGAGGTTGGATGCCCCCATGGCCAATAGTTCTCTTATATTTACGATTTTGTGTAGTAGTCTCTATTTGCTCCAAGAAGAAATTTCTTTGATCAGGAATAAGAGATATACTTATCTCTAGGTATAAAAATAAGTACTTAGGGACTAGAGAGATGGCCTGGCTGTTAAGAGCACTGATGATTCTTTTTGAAGACCCAAGTTCTATGCCCAGCCCCGAGACAATGGCCCACAAACATCAGTTGACTATGCAAGTGCTACAATGACATGTATGTAGGCTAAACACACATACATAAAATATATAAAAATTCAGAATATATTTAGAATGCAGTTAGAAATTATAGTGGTTTAGGAAAATGGCAGTTGTAGGTTCTCCCCTAGGATCCATGACCTCACCAGACATGACTCATTGGCTAAATTTACTGTGTCAGGAATGAATTCCTTCCTACTGAGCAGGCCTTAAGTCCAATTAGACAGATGTTGGTTACTCCCAAGATGGAAGTGCCACTATTGGACCCTTGGGGATATCATGCTGGATTGGTCATTGTTGTGTTTTGTAGATTATGCAGCTAGATAAGACCCTTGATTGCTTTTCTCCCTTAGCAGTTTGGTTATTAGGAGAAAGTAGGAGAGCCAGTCTTTGCCACAGATGGACTTTACTTGGGTCCCTGATCTGCGTGGAACTGGGTCTCTGGTTGCAGGTGAGGAAGGATTCAGTGAATGTGGGGTGACAAACAGACACGTACACATTGTGAATGTTGGTTTTTAAAGTATCCCATATTACATAATTTTACTTATAGAAGTAACATAAGGTATGTTGTTGGCCAGTTAGCTGTACAAGTACAGATGCTTCTCTGGAATTACTGTAAGTTAGAAGATTAAGTTGAACCAGACAGTAAGTTGAAGACTGCCTGTAGTTATAAGAATATTTTTGTTTTAATTGCCTATTATTGTATACCAATAATTAACAAAACTTTGGTAGCTTACAACAACACACATTTTTCTGTGGGTCAAAGGACTAGTCACAGCTTAGATGGGGAATTCTACAGTGGCTGTATTTTTTTATATGAGTATGTGACTGTAGACAAACAGCTTCCAGGCTCACATCCCTGTCAGCTATGTTTAGATCTTTGCTAGCTATCTGAGCCACAGGGCATTTCACAAGATAGCTTCCCGTTTCCTGAAAACTATCAAGAGAGAATGCTTCTCAGCCAGGTAGATAATGTTGCAGTCTTAGGAAATGAGATACCCTGTGTCCATTGTTCCATTCCCTTGCTTAGTAGAAAGTCACAGGCTCTACTGCACTCACTGAAGATTAAAATGGTGGGCAAGACTGGGAAACAGGACTATGGGAATCACCTCAGGACTGACCTGTAACATGCTTTATAATTTTAACCTAATATTTCTTATGATATTAAAAAACTGAGAGCTTGAGGGTTTCCTCTTCTGGGATATTAGAATATCATATGATGTTTTCAACCCATTTGAAATTGTTGAGCTATATATTTTTTCTAAACATTAATTTTGAATATTCTTTTTATGCAGTTACTGATAAGCCACCTACCTCTCATAATAAAGCTGACTGGAGAGGGTTGTGTTAATTTACTTTTATATAATTTCTGTTGCTGTCTTTGTGCTTCAAAATCAGGCTTAAACAGTTGCAGCACTCACCATATATTCCACAAGCTCAAAATATTTACTTTCTGGCTTTTTAAAAAATAAGCTTTTTATAATTTTTAAATTATTTTATCATGGTACCACACAGTGATGCTGAAGCACTAAACTAGACCAGACAACCAGATCTGAATGCGCCCTTTTCCAAATCACCTGACATCTGTTTTGAAGCAATTGTGGTGAGCACTGTTAGGGGCAGAAATCTAAGATTCAACCCTTCATTAGCTTTGAACTAGAAGTTGGTAGCACAGGACATGACAACATACAACATATGTATAACATGTTAATGTTGTTGTAGATGTGAGAACAGATTGGAAAATGAAGGGGAAAAGTACATGCATGAAAACCTGTATTGACAGTAAGAGGACATCAGCAGAGCAGGCCTACCCATTGGCAACAGACAGGCCTCCTCAAGTAGAAGTGCATACTCAGATCTAGTCAGAGTTCAGCTTCATCCTAAGTTTCTTACTTCTGTTTGTGGGATTCAAGCTATAAAGCTTGAGAATGTCCTGCCATCCCCCAAACCACACTCTTTACCAAGCAAATGACTCCTGGGGTTGCTGACTGTGTCCAAAGATTTGTTCTTATCATTTCCATAGTACTTTTGTCTTCACATAATCATTAAGTCATGATGAGTTTTACATTTTAACATATTTTTAACTCTTTCTACTCTCCAGTTTTAATGCTGTTTCTCTAATATGGGCCACAATTGACCATTTTGATGAAATTACTATAATAGCATTTTAAGGTATCTGTATATTTAGTGTTTCTTACAGACCCTTCCCATTCTTTTTCTATAATTAACTAATATAAAATTTTGAACATGATAGATCTGACTCAGAACTATCAATGTTCTGTGTCAACACAAGAAACAGTGTTCTTTAAATTAAGACTAGAGGCTGGAAGTTTGACTCATTAGTAAAGGGGGTTGCCTAGGTGTGCAAGGTCCTGAATTTAGTCCACAGTGCCAGAAAGGAAAAAGGAAAAAGGTAGGAAGAAAGGAAAGGAAAAGAATTGAAATGAAACACACACACACACACACACACACACACACACACACAGAGAGAGAGAGAGAGAGAGAGAGAGAGAGAGAGAGAGAGAGAGAGAGAGTCTTTAATCATGCTTCATGTTAGTGACTCAGACCTTTTAATTCCACCTAAGTACCAGTCTCTCTTTTTTAATCCCATGCCAGGTGTCTCTTCAAGAAAATCTTTTAATAGCTGTTGTTTCACTCTCCTCTTTTCCATAGGTATTCTTCCCTTATAACTCTATAATCCTTTAGTATTACTTTCATTACTGTGCACTTATTTGTTGAAACTACCTGATTATGACTATTTAACCTTTTTAGTTATGTAGAAGCTCTATTGTCTTAGGAAATATCTAGAAATAGTGAATGAGTGATTGAATTGAAAGCTTTGCAAAAAACAATTTTTAGTTGTCGGTTATAAATAATAATGGGAAAAATAAGTAATCCTGGGGTTTTGAGTAATTAGAAAAGAGATAATTTTGAATTAAATGTTAGTAGATAAAATAGACTTAGTTCCCAAAGTCTCATTTTTTTCACACAATATAAACTATAATATAACTTTAAAGATCTTCATAGTCTATGCAAAACTTACCACTTAAAAATCTAATATCTTAACTGTAAACTCCTGTAAACTAAAGAACAAGTTATCCTTCAAACCTATAATAGCATAGAGAAAACATTTGGTGTTTTTAAATGGAAGAACTAAGACATTAAATAATCCATCAAAGCAAAACAGGAAAAAGCCAAATTGTACAACTCCATGTTCAGTATTTAGGGTCCATAATGCAGTTGCCTAGTTCCCAAAAAGGGCTTGGATAGTACCAACCCTCCCACTCTGCCACCTCAGCACACAAATACTCCCATGGGTTTATTCATGATTCCCCTTGGAGAGCATCCCATGGTCCTGGCATCTCTAATGTCTCTGGGTATCAGCTGCAACTGAAACTTTACCTTCACAGCTTTACTTACTGTCCTTTGAAGGCCTATCTGATGGGTCTCTGTCTTTGCCACATGGCTTATATCCTTAGCTGTTTCCATGACCCCTCTGTCTTGCCTCTTTTATGCCTACAAAACCAGTACTATGAGGATGATGAAGACAGTGTTTCTAGTTGTGTTGCTAGTTTTACTCCTGTGAGCCACATTTGTACCAGTTTCTCTGGACTTATCCCAAGAAAACACATTCCTATTGTCCTCTTGCAACAAAATAGGTTTCACATCCCATGTGATGCTGGTCACCTTAAGAATTACAGCTGTTTTCTTAGAACCAGCCTGAACACCATTCTGTCCCGATGTTTCTTCTGCCAAACAAATGAATCCATTGCCTTCAAACTTAACCCCATCCAAGTTCTAAGGACATAGACAAAAAGTAGCCAGAATTTCTTTTTAGATTTAATTAATTTATGTGTATGAGTGCTTTGCATGCATGTATGTGTATCGAGCATGTGCATGCTTGTTGGCCTCAGAAATCAGAAGGATGTTGAGTGCCTTGGAACTAGAATTACAGATGATTGTGAGTCACCAAATGGGTGCTGGGAATCAAACCCAGATGCTCTGCAAGGGTAACAGTTAACTACTTTTTTTTTTAATTGGATGTTATATTTATTTATATTTCAAATGTTATCCCCTTTCTAGGTTTCCCCTCCAGAAATCCCCTATCACTTCCTCCCTCCCCCTGCTTCTATGAGGGTGCTCAAACTACCCAGCCACCCAATCCTGCCTCCCTGCACTGGCATTCCGCTACACTGAGGCATCAAGCCTTCACAAGACCAAGGGCCTCTCCTCCCACTGATGCCCAACAAGGCTACATATGCTGCTGGAGCCATGGGTCCCTCCATGTGTACTCTTTGGTTGGTAGTTTAGTCCCTGGGAGCTCTGGGGGGTCTGGTTCTTCCTATGGGGATGTAAACCCCTTGAGCTCCTTGACTCCTTTCTTTAACTCCACCATTCGGGACCCTGTTCTTAGTCCAATGGTTGGCTGTAAGCATCCACTTATGTATTTGTCAGGCTCTGGCAGAGCCTCTCAGGAGACAGCTATACCAGGCTCCTGTCAGCATGCACTTCTTGGCATCCACAGTAGTGTCTGTGTTTGGTGACTGTATATGGGATGGATCCCCAGGTGAGGCAGACTCTGAATGGCCTTTCCTTCAGTCTCTTCTCCATACTTTGTCTCTATATTTGCTCCTGTGAGTATTTTATTCTTCCTTCTTCTTGAGCTTCATGTAGTCTATGAATCTGGATGAAATAACAATTTTCTAGACAGATTTTAAATACCAAAGTTAAATCAAGATCAGATTAAACCATCTAAACAGTCCCATAACCCTTAAAGAAATAGCAGCAATCATTAAGTCTCCCAACCAAAAAAAAACCCCAGATCCAGATGCTTTTAGTGCAGAATTCTATCAGACCTTCAAAGAAGATCTAATTCCAATACTTCTCAAACTATTCTATAAAATAAAAGAAAAACTACCCCTTTCTTTCTACAAAGCCACAGTTACAATAATACCTAAACCACAAGATGACCCAGCAAAGAGAGAGAATTTAAGACCAATTTCTTATGTGAATATCCATGCAAAAATACTCAATACAATTCTCACAAACTAAATCCAAGAACATATCAAAACAATCATCCATCATGATCAAGTAGGCTTCATCCCAGGGATGCAAGGATGGCTCAATATATGGAAATCCATCAATGTAATCCACTATATAAACAAACTCAAAGGAAAAAAAAACACATGATCATCTCATAACACATGCTAATAAAGCCTTTCACAACATTCAACACCCCTTTATGCTAGAAGTCTTGGAAAGGTCAGGAATCAAAGACCCATACCTAAACATAGTAAAAGCAATATACAGCAAGTCAGTAGCCAACATCAAAGTAAATGAAGAGAAACTTGAAGCAATTCCACTAAAATCAGAGACTACACAAGGCTGCCTACTCTCTCCCTACCTATTCAGTATAGTACTCAAAATCCTAGTCAAAGCAAATAGACAGCTAAAGGACACAAAAGGAATACAAATTGGAAAGGCAGAAGTCAAAATACCACTATTTGCAGATGATATGATAGTATACTTAAATTACCCCAAAAATTCCACCAGGGAACTCCTAAACCTGAAAAACAAATTCAGCAAAGGGGCTGGATATAAAAGTAACTTTAAAAAAAAAAAAAAAGAGTAGTCTTCCTCTGCTCAAAGGAAAAAAGGCGAAAAAAGAAGTTAGGGAAATGACACCCTTCACCATAGTCACAAATAAAATAAAATTCATTGGTGTGACTCTTAAGGAAGCAAGTGAAAGATCTGTATGACAAGAACTTCAAGTCTCTGAAGAAAGAAATCGAAGAAGGTCTCAGAAGATGGAAAGATCTCCCATGCTCATGGATTGGCATGATTAATATAGTAAAAATGGCTGTCTTGCTCAAAGCAATCTACAGAATCAATGCAGTCAACATCAAAATTCCAAATCAATTCTTCATAGAATTAGAAAGAGCAACTTGCAAATTCATTTCCAATACCAAAAATCCCAGGATAACAAAAACTATTCTGAACAATAAAAGAACTTCTACAGGAATCACTATATGTGACCTCAAGCTGTATTACAGAGCAATAGTGATAAAACTGTATGGTGGTACAGGGACAAGCAGGAAGATCAATGAAATAGAATTGAGGACTCGGGAATTAACCCCCACACCTATGGTCATTTGATCTTTGATAAAGAAGCTACAGCAATCCAGTGGAAAAAAGACAGCATTTTCAACAAATGGTGCTGGATCAACTGGAGGTCAGCATGGAGAAGAATGCAAATCGACCTATTCTTATCTTCTTGTACGAAGTTCAAGTCCAAGCAGATCAAGAACCTCCACATAAAACCAGATGCACTAAATATGATAGAAGAGAAACTTGGAAAGAGCCTTGAAAACATGGACACACAGAAATTTTCCTGAACAGAACACCAATGGATTTTGCTATAAGGTCACAAATCCACAAACGGGACCTCATAAAATTGCAAAGCTTCTGTGAGGCAAAAGAAACTGTAAATAGGACAAAACAGCAACCAACAAATTGGGTAAAGATCTTTACTAATCTCACATCAGATAGAGGGCTAATATCCAATATATACAAAGAACACAAGAATTTAGATCCAGAGAACCAAATAGCCCTTATTTAAAAATGGGGTTCAATGCTAAACAGAGAATTCTCAGCTGATGAATGTTGAATGGCTGAGAAGCACCTAAAGAAATGTTCATCATCCTTAGTCATCAGGGAAATGCAAATTAAAACAACCCTGAGTTTCTACCTCACACCAGTCAGAATGGCTAAAATCAAAAACTCAGATGACAACAGATGCTGGTAAGGATGTGGACAAAGTGGAACACTCCTCCATTGTTGGTGGGATTGAAAGCTGGTACAACTACTCTGAAAATCTGTCTCGTGGTTCCTCAGAAAATTGGACATAGTATTACCTGAGGACCCAGCTATACCACTCCTGGGCATATACCTAAAAGATGCTCTAATATATAACAAGGACACATGTTCCACTATGNTCATAGCTGTCCTATTTATAATAGCCAGAAGCTGGAAAGAACCCAGATGTCCTTCAACAGAGGAATGGATACAGAATATGTAGTACATTTACTATTAATTACAATGAATTCATGAAATTCTTAGACAAATGGTTGAAACTAGAAAATATCATCCTGAGTGAGGTAGCCCAATCACAAAAGAACACACATGGTATGTACTCACTGATAAGGGGAGATTAGCCCTAAGGCTCGGGAAAACCCAAGATACAGTTGACAGACAACAAGTAACTGTTTAAGTGCTAACCCAACTTAAGCAGTCAGTATTTTGAACAAAGTATCTCACAAGTGATCCTATTCCAGTTCCCAGTAGTGTCATTATTTTCTGAAACCTTTTGAGTCATGCCTCCACTATTCACATACCTTTCAGCATCCTTATTGTTCAGCCTCCTATAAGAACAGCCTACTGAGTTCTGCTTACAACATTCAATGCTTTTCTAGGCCAAAGTTCTAATATCTTCTACATTTCCATTTAGAAACAATTCCCAAATTTGCACAGCAATGGCCCCATTCTCTATACCAGTTTCTGTGCTACTTGCATTTCCATTTTTAGAAAAGGTTATTTTTATTATAACTATGTGTGTGTGTGCAGTGCATATGGGTGCAGGTGCCTGTGGAGACCAGAAGTGTTGGATGTTTCTCCTATCTGGAGTTCAAGAGTTGAAGACATATTTTTTCAACCCACTGCTTCAACTGTTCCTTGTAATTGTAGATAAAGCACAGTGGTTAGAAATACCTATTTTGGCCAGTCCTGCGCCACCTTGGGCATGAACTTGGAGGATGGTCCCAAGTTCCGCAGAGGACTCTCCACTCTGCAGGCACCCTAGAACACCCAGGATCTTGGGATCAATGGTGAGTGGAACGTGACATCTGTTCCAAAACAACCCAGAGGCGCTTGGGCCGGCAGGAACAGGGACACAGGTAACCTGTCCGACCAGGGGCTAGGGTTCGTTCTGGTCTGTGCCAGCCCTACACCACCTTGGGCGCAAACTCATTGGACAATCCCAATGTCCCCAGAGGACTCTCCATGCTGCAGGCACCCTAGCACACCCAGGATCTTAGGATCACTGAGGAGAGTAGGCCTCTATACAGGGCTCTGACTCTGGGACTCATGTGAGAGCAGCATATTGTATCCCAGGTCTCTCAGAGACCAGTCCCCACAGAAGACTGCCTGGGCCTCAAAAGCAACAGAGCTTATTGAACAGGGTCTCTTCAGGCCTTTGTCTTCAGCCAAGAGGTGGCTCTGAGCTCCACACCAATGTGCACCTTCACTGCTCGAGGAGAGCTTGCCTGCAGATAGTGCCCTGACCACTGGGACTCAGGAGAGGGTTGGACTTCCAGGAGTGCTGACAGAGGCTAACAGAATCACAAGAGTAACAAGCTCCAGCCAGAGACAACTAGAACATCTAACTCCAGAGATTACCAGATAGCAAACGGCAAACATAAGCATCTTAATTAACAGAAAGCAAGGTAATTCGGCATCATCAGAAACCAGTACACCCACCGCAGCGAGTCCTAGATACCCCAACACACTTGAAAAGCAAGATTCGGGTTTTAAAATCATATCTCATGATGCTGGAAGATGATATTTTTTTATTTTTATTTTTTTATTAAGAAAATTATTATTTTCTTTATTTACATTTCAAATGCTATCCCAAAAGTTCCCTCT
>NC_034592.1:90005975-90021093 GCF_900095145.1 Mus pahari | reverse complement strand
CTACAGAACATTTTAACCTAAAAACACAGGATATACTTTCTTCTCAGCATCTCATGGTACCTCCTCCAAAATTGACCATGTAATTGGTCACAAAACAGACCTCAACAGATACAAAAATATTGAAATTATCCCATGCATCCTATCAGATCACCATGGACTAAGGCTGATCTTCAATAACAACATAAATAATAGAAAGTCAACAATCATGTGGAAGCTGAACAACACTCAATGATGACTTGTTCAAGGAAGAAATAAATAAAGAGATTAAAGACTTTTTAAAGTTTAATGAAAATGAAGCCACCCAAATTCATGGGTCACAATGAAAGCATTCCTAAGAGGAAAACTCATAGCTCTGCATGCCACCAAAAAGAAAGTAGAGAAAGCATACACTAGCAGCCTGATGGCACACCTAAAAGTGCCAGAACAAAATGAAGCAAATTCACCCAAGAGTAGTAGATGGCAGGATATAATCAAACTTGGGGCTGAAATCAACCAACTGGAAACAAAAAGAACTTTACAAAGAATCAACCAAACCAGGTGCTGGTTCTTTGAGAAAATCAACAAGATAGATAAACCCTTAGCCAGACTAACTAGAGGGCACAGGGACAGTATCCTAATTAACAAAATCAGAAATGAAAAAGGAGACATAACAACAGACCCTGAGGAAATCCAAAACACCATCAGATCCTACTACAAAAGGCTATATTTAACAAAACTGGAAAACTGGATGAAATGGACAAATTCCTAGACAGATACCAGGTACCAAAATTAAATCAGGATCAGATTAATGATCTAAATAGTCCCATTTCCCCTAAAGAAATAGAAGTGTTCATTAATAGTCTCCCAACCAAAAAAGCCCAGGAGCAGGTGGGTTTAGTGAAGTTCTATCAGACCTTCAAAGCTAATTCCAATTCTCCTCTAACTATTCCACGAAATGAAACAGAACATACTCTACCCAATTCATTCTATGAACCCACAATTACTCTGATACCTAAACCACATACAGACCCAACAAAGAAAGAGAACTTCAGACCAATTTCCCTTATGAATATTGATGCAAAAATACTCAATAAAATTCTTGCAAACTGAATCCAAAAACACATCAAAATGATCATCCATCATGATCAAGTAGACTTCATCCCAGAGATGCAGGGATAGTTTAATACACCGAAATCCATCAATGTAATCAACTATATAAACAAACTCAAAGGCAAAAACCACATGATCATCTCCTTAGATGCTGAGAAAGCATTTGACAAAATCCATCACCCATTCATGATAAAAGTCTTGGAAAGATCAGGAATTCAAGGCCCATACCTAAACATAATAAAAGCAATATATACCAAACCAGTAGCCAACATCAAACTAAATGGAGAGAAACTTGAAGCAATCCCACTAAAATCAGGGACTAGACAAGGTGGCCCACTTTCTCCCTACGTATTCAATATAGTACTTGAAGTCCTACCAGAGCAATTAAACAACAAAAGGAGATCAAGTGCATACAAATTGGAAAGGAATATGTCAAAATATCACTATTTGCAGATGATATGATAGTATACATAAGTGACCCTAAAAATTCTACCAGAGAACTCCTAAACGTGATAAACAGCTTCAGTGCAATAGGTGGATATAAAATTAACTCAAACAAATCAGTGGCCTTTCTCTACACAAAGGATAAACAGGCTTAGAAAGAAATTAGGGCAAAGACACCCTTCACAATAGTTACAAATAATATAAAATACCTTGGTGTGACTCTAACTAAGGAAGTGAAAGATCTGTGTGATAGGAACTTCAAGTCTCTGGAAGGAGTTACAGAGACAAAGTTTGGAGCTAAGACAAAAGGATGGACCATCCAGAGACTACCCCACCCTGGGATCCATCCCATAATCAGCCTCCAAACGTAGACACCATTGCATATGCCAGCAAGATTTTGCTGAAAGGGCCCTGATATAGCTGTCTCTTGTGAGGCTATGCCAGTGCCTGTCAAATACAGAAGTGGATGTTCACAGTCATCTATTGGGTGGAACACAGGGCACCCAATGGAGGAGCTAGAGAAAGTACCCAAGGAGCTGAAGGGTTCTGCAACCCTATAGGTGGAACAACAGCATGAACTAACCAGTACCCCCAGAGCTCATGTCTCTAGCTGCATATGTAGCAGCAGATAGCCTAGTCGGCCATCATTGGGAGGAGAGGCCCTTGGTCTTGCGAAGATTATGTGCCCCAGTACAAGGGAATGACAGGGCCAGGAATCAGTAGTGGGTGGGTTGGGGAGCACGGCGGGGGGAGGGTATAGGTTACTCTCAGGATATCATTTGAAATGTAAATGAAGAAAATGTCTAATAAATAAAATGGTATGCCTATATTTACATTGCTTAGAAAACCTGGCCTCAACATTTCTGTACCATGTTTCCTCTTATGTAATATTAACAGAAAATAAAAGCCTAATGTTCTTAATCCATGCTGAGGTTGGAGGGGACAGTGCATGTAGTTGAAGACAATTCTAAATGTAGGTTCTGGTAATTGAACTTTGGTGCTCTGTAAGAGAATTCATTGTATGCTCTTAACTTCCGACCCATCTGTGCAGCCCCTCATTATGTCTTGATATGGTAAAATAACTAGACAAACAAACACAAAAACAGAATAGAGTAGAAAGAGTTTATGTTGGCTCATAATTCCAGGTGTAAATGTCCTTTTTCTTACCTCTGATGGAATGATTAGATGAGAGTCATACTCAATTTGCATGAATACAAGGCTTGAGCTAAGCCCAGAACATTTCTTTGTTCTAACCATTCCTAGGCCTAGCTTCTAGTCTCCATTCAATGTAATCTTCCAAGCTGACTGATTCTATCTAGCATCTCTTGGGTTCTGCCTGAATTGCTCTGCTTAGACTTATACTAACTTTGGCAGTATGTTCTAATCTTCTGCCTCCTTTTCATTCTGTGGCTCTTTCTATCTTCACCTGAGTCTATCATGTCTCTCTAAAACTGTCCTGGTAAAACTGCCTTTCCCCACCTCTTTAAGTATTTTCCACAAAGGGCTGGCCTTGCTATCCTAGTTAACATAATCAGGAAGAACTTCCATAGACATGTCCACAGGACAACCCAGTTTACATAGACTCTCATTTGAGACTCACTTCCCAAATGATTCTAGATCATGTCAAGTTGGCAACCAACACTAACCATCACAGTTGCTGAAGACAGATACAAATATTTAGATTTCTAGCAACATAGACAAGCATAAAATAATGAGAATTAGATTTACTTGGAATGATGGGGATCATTGGAAATTTCTTGTTGTGGAGTAAAAAAGTTAAGCCTTTTTCTCTTACCCACCAGACCCTATTCTACCTCATTGACATAAAGCAATGTCTGCAGTATAGCCCATCAGTATATAAGGCACCTCTACTTCGTTCTTGGGGCTCTTTTCCTTCGAGATAAATATTCCATTTTTCTCTTCACATACTTTTATCTTCCTTCTCCATCTCAATTACTCTCTTCCGAAGATGCTTTAGTTTGTATGTCTCCATACTAACATTGTCTGACAATGTTATATCCTATAGATAGATTGATAGATAGATAGATAGATAGATAGATAGATAGATAGATAGATAGATAGATAGATAGATAGATACGGAGATAGAGATACACATGTAGATAAAGATAATTTAATCAACAGTTCACTTTAAGGAGAGTAAATCTTTCCATTCACTTATCTATGGAGATGGCTTTTTTAAAAAAAAATTATTAGATATTTTCTTTACTTCCATTTCAAATGTTATCCCCTTACCTAGTTTCCCCTCCGAAAACCCCCTATCCCTTTCCCCCACCCCCTGCTCACCAACCCACCCACTCCTTCTTCCTGACCCTGGCATTCTCCTATACTGGGGCATAGAACCTTCACAGGACCAAGGGCCTCTCCTCACATTGATGACTGACTAGACTATCCTCTGCTACATATACAGCTAGAGCCATGAGTCCCACCATGTATTTTCTTTGGTTGGTGGTTTAGTCCCATGGAGCTCTGGGAGTACTGGTTAGTTCATATTGTTGTTCTAACTGTGGGGCTGCAAACCCCTTCAGCTTCTTGGGCACTTTCTCTAGCTCCTTCATTGGGGACCCTGTGCTCTGACCAGTGGATGGCCGTGAGCATCCACCTCTGTATTTGTCAGGCACTGGCAGATCCTCTCAGGAGACAGCTATATTAGCCTCCGGTCAGCAAGCTCTTGTTGACATACACAATAGTGTCTGGTTTAAATGGTTGTTTATGGGATGAATCCCCAGGCGGTTTAGTTTCTGGATGGTCATTCCTTCAGTCTCTGCTTCACACTTTGTCCTAGTAACTACCTCTATGGGTATTTTGTTCCCCCTTTTAAGAAAGACCGAAGTATCCGCACTTTGGTGTTCCTTCTTCAGTTTCATATGTTTTGCAAATCAGTGGTGCTGGCTTAACTGGTGGCTAGCATGTAGAAGAATGCAAATTGGTCCATTCTTATCTCCTTGAACAAAGCTCAAGTCTAAGTGGATCAAGGACCTCCACATAAAACCAGAGACACTGAAACATAGAGGAGAATGTGGGGAAGAGCCTCAAATATATGGGCACAGGGGAAAAAAATCCTGAACAGAATACCAATGGCTTGTATTGTAAGATCAAGAATTAACAAATTGGACCTCATAAAATTGCAAAGCTTTTGTAAAGCAAAGGACACTGTCAATAAGACAAAAAGGCAACCAACAGATTGGGAAAAATTTTTTTTTACCAATCCTAAATCCAATAGCAGGCTAATATCCAATATATACAAAGAACTCAAGAAGTTAGACTCCAGAAAACCAAATATTCCTATTTCAAAATAGGGTGCAGAGCTAAACAAAGAATTCTCAACTGAGGAATATCAAATGGCTGAGAAGCACTTAAAAAAAATGTTCAATATCCTTAATCATCAGGGAAATGCAAATCAAAACAACCCTGAGATTCTACCTCACACCAGTCAGAATGGCTAAGATCAAAAATTTAGGTGACAGCAGATGCTGGCAAGGATGTGGAGGAAGAGGACCACTCCTCCATGGTTGGTGGGATTGCAAGCTGGAACAACCACTCAGAAAATCAGTTTGGCAGTTCCTCAAAAAATTGGACATAGTACTATCAGAGGATGCAGCAATAACACTCCTGGGCATATACCCAGAATATGTCTAACACGTAATAAGGACACATGCTCCACTCTGTTCATAGCAGCCTTATTTACAATAACCAGAAGCTGGAAAGAATCCAGATGTTCCTCAACAGAGGAATGGATACAGAAAATGTGGTACATTTACACAATAGAGTGCTAAGCAGCTACTAAAAACAATACATTTATGAAATTCTTAAAGAAATGGATGGGTCTGGATGATATCATCCTGAGTGAGGTAACCCAATCACAAACAAACACACGTGATATGCACTCACTGATAAGTGAATATTAGCCCAAAATCTTGGAATACCCAAGATACAATTGGACATGACTTTTAAGCTCTTAAGTCTGACAATGTTGTCTTATGGTCATATATCCAGTTGAACCTAAGAATTAAATGATATGTTCAGGCCAAATTGAATTTATGTTTTGGCAGTTTCACCTCATCAGCCCTACTTGCGCAGCAGTCTAGCAATTCACTAAGTAGATTAATCAAATGCTATTGAACGACCGACCTCAAAATTTATTTCACAAATTGATCATTTTCAGCATGATGCTAATCCCTAAGTACATATTAGTCTTTCCTGACTGGTAGGACTGAAAAAATAAAAGGGATATATAGAACACATGTCTTTCTCTCCTTCCCTCCCTCTCTCCCTCCTTACCTCCCTCTCTCCCTCCCTTCTTCTCTCTTCTCTCCCCTCTCCTCCCCCCCTCTCCTCCCCCGTCTCTCCTCTCTCCTCTCCCTCTCCCTCCCTCTCCCTTCTCTCCCCTGTCCCCTCTCCACGTTTAAGACTGTGTTTAGGTACATTACAGCATGTGTGGCTGATTCCCAAGACAAGACCAATTTTTTTTTTGTCATCACATCTCTCTTGATTAGTAGTACAGATATTCTGTACATATATATCATGTGCTTGGCACTAGACTTCTGTACAGTGTGCCTTTACTGTCATAGTCACCCATTAGCTCTATGGAGAAATTGCAGTTTTGTATCTTAGAAGCTGATATGTCTGGGTGTTCAAGAGCACTTTGAGAGATGCTTCTTGGGAATTAATTTGGAGAAATTTATGGGAATTGGGCAACAGTCTTGCAAGAATCAGCAGAATGCTCTCACCAGTAACTATCTTTTTGTGTACCTGCAACAGTATCAGAAGAGAGGGCTGCTGAGAAAGAATACAGACACAACCTGCTGACCTTTGAGGCTTTGCTCTCTGTGTTTTACTGTGATCTCAACTTTGCATATATTTTTATTTTCTAATTGAATAGTGTGTTTCTTCCCTGAAAAGTTGTTAAATAGCAGTTATAATGGCAGACTGTGACTTGTTTTTTACTACATCTCTTAACATGCATGCATTTATTTATGTGTGTTAATCTCTCCTCTTTGGTCACAATGATACAGAGCCTGTAGACCAGCTTAAAGGGCTTAGTTCTTTCTACCCTTAACAAAAAGAGAACCACCAAAAATATTTTTATGTAGAGTAATAAAATAGTTGGCTTTCTTCCATAGTAGTTTCCTTTATGTTCTCTTTCACCTCCCACAAAATAGCATCAATCTCATATGGTCCAAAAAGATTAATTGAAAACTCCAGAAATAACCAATTAATGAATTTGAAATTACATATTGTTCTGAGGGGCATGATAAAATCTCATCCTGTTCCCACCACAAGGTGCTGGGGACATGAGTCCCTCATTTCTTCAGCAGAGCCACACAGCATATGCTACCCACCCATTAATCACTTAATAGTTATCACAGTGACTGTCAGTCATAGTATCACAGTACTTATATTCAGGTAACCCTAATTTTACTTAATAAAGGCCCCCAGAGAACAAGACTACTGAAACCTGCAATTTAAATATGCTAAAGAAAAGTTGTGAAGTGCTTCCTTTAAGAGAAGAGGTGAAGCAATAAGATATTTTAGAACAGATGATCCTTGTCACATGACTTTATTATAGTATATGTTATACTTGTTCTGTTGTTAGTTAATGTTGTTAATCTCTCAGTGTTCTTGACATAGTAAGTTTTATGATAGGAATGTATAAATGCATATGCATGCTGGCATAGGGATTAGGACATGCACCACCTACAGGCTAGGATAGTATGTGGTCTCAGGCACCCAGTGTGCCGATGCTCTTGGAACTGATATTGGGGAAAAACTGTATTTAAAAAGATTTGAGTCAATGGAGTAATTAAGAGGTAGTTGTAGTTATCCAAGCAAGAGATTTGCAACATATCTAGGGAGAAGCAACTGCATGAAGAAAAGTAATTAAATTCCAGAAATATTTTGAAATTAAATTCAGCAGAATTTTCAGGATGAAGAGTCAGGTGTATACATAAGAAAGAGAGAGAAAAAATATCACATTTAAGTCTTTTCTTTCTGAAAACCAAGAAGGCCACATTTGGTATAGGAATACAATGAGATCTTGAAGTCGGTCATGAATAGGTTTGGGTTACTCTTATGCTTCTGATTTAACAGCAACAAAAGCCTAAGAGCAACAGGAAAAGTCCATGACAGCAAGAAGGATAAATACATATGACATAAATTTGCTGAGATGTTATATAACTTTAAGCTATAAGACTACAAAGAATGTGATGTATGTGAAGAAAGATGGGTATGAATCTCAGTATGAAGTATGAATCTCAGAAAGAAGTATGAATATCAGTAACTCTAACCAAGTAGGGAAAACATATGCAGAAAAGGTACAGTAAGCAAAATACATGAACATTTTAACTATGATTCTGTGAGGATAGTGGGATGGTGAATGGAATTTTTGAAGGTTAAATTTCCCATATCAAAATAATTATCTTGGAAATTAAATTTTTATTAGGTTTATTTCTTAAATATTTGACTTATAATAACCTCAGTTTAAACACTTGCTTTTGTAACCTGATTTAAGAATAATTATTTGGGCCGGGCGTGGTGGCGCACGCCTTTAATCCCAGCACTCGGGAGGCAGAGGCAGACGGATTTCTGAGTTCGAGGCCAGCCTGGTCTATAAAGTGAGTTCCAGGACAGCCAGAGCTACACAGAGAAACCCTGTCTCGAAAAACCAAAAAAAAAAAAAAAAAGAATAATTATTTGAAGTTTTTAAAAATGTGAAGCTTTACTTTGTTGAAAAGTTGAGTGGGGGCAAATTCTTAAAAGTTAGCATTGGACATTTCCGCCACGTTATAACTGAGTTACTCAACACACCCACACTTCCGGCTTTTCACTTGACACCTGTAGGTAGTACAGACAACACAAGCACCTTCCTTTTCCTTGACACACTGAGATTCTTTTAAAATGTTATTTATCCGTGTAGAACTTATATTTTGACTTTAAAATATGAAGACTTTCACTTTGATAGTCTTAAATAACTAGCTATATCCTTTAATATATACAGCTAATCCATTATGTCCGCTATACCTTGATCAAGGATTTGGTTCATGGTAATATGCTGAGCAGATTTATTAATAACTGAATGTCTGATATTTTAGTTACACCTTATAAAATTGTTTAGTTAACTTTAACTAAAATTGTATTTAACAATATGTATATGTATATATATATATATATATATATACATATTTCATGTCTACTATTTTAGTGACTTCTTCCAAATGTATACTTACATAACCAGCACATTCAAGATATAAAACATTTCGATCACTACAAAATATCTGCTTGAACCAATTCCCTGGCTCCAAACACCCAAAATCTTACTTCTATCTCTCAAGATCAGTTTCATTATCTCTAGGATAGTATATAAAAGTAATCATATTCTGTATATCCTTTTAGATCTGAGTGTTTTCACAGCATGTGTTATTATTCATCTATATTGTTGCTTGTGTGTGTCACCTTTTGTTCTTTCTTGGTATTCAATTTATGAATATATTACCTGTCACTTTCTCTAGTTAACAGACACATTGTTTCCAAAGTTTAGCTATTACTCCAAAATAGCTACTATGAGTATTTTTATTGGTTTATTTCTGAACCTGTATTTTAATATCACCGAAAATTACTGAGACCTATAATAAGTGCTTGCCTAGCTTCATCAGAGACTCGCAAACTATTTTCCAAAGTATGTATACTCTCTTCCACTGCCATTGGTAATGCAGGATTTTGTTCTATGTCCTTGCAATAATTTGTATTTAAATTGCATTTACATGAAATATAATGACTTCTCAAAATCTATTGACATCTTTTGATGCTAATGTTATGATTAAACATCTTTTAATCTGTTTGTTAGCCATCCATACGTATATTTTGTGAACAGTGTCTTCACAACTTGTGCTTATTTCTGTAGTAGATAGAAGAGTACTAATCCTCTGTCGGGCATGTATTTATTGCAGATATTAGAGTCTGCAGGATTTTTGTTTGGTTTTGGTTTTGGTTGTAATCCTGTTGTTGTTTTATTTTTTGTTTGTTTATTTTATTCTGTCCTGAGGATATCAGTTAGTAGCCCAAGTTTTCCTCCAATTTGCATTCCTCCTGCTGCAGGTTCCTGAGTACTAAAATTACATGTCTGCGCGCCTTTTAAAATTATAATTTATTTATTTACTTTATGTGTATATGAGTATATGTGCAAGCAAACCCTGTTGGAGAAGTCAGAGGACAATCTATAGGAATTTTCTACTCCTACTCTGTGAGCTCTGGGGTTGCTTTAAGATCCTCAGACTTGGTTACAAGTGCCTTTACCTGCTAAGAGCTCTTGCCAGGGTTTTCTGTTATGGTTTATATGTGTATGCCCTAAGAAACTTTTGTTTACATCAAAGTTACAAATATTTATTGTCTTTGTGATAGTTTGTTTCATTTACATTTCAGTTGGTTATCCATGTAGAATCATTGCTGAGTACTGTAGTACAAGGGGTAAGATGAAAGTTCTATTGTTTTGTGATTGACTTTAGTATGAGTTAAGATGAAAGGTTAGGGGAGTGGCTGGAATAGGATACTTCCAGTCTCTATCTGCACCTAGGAACTGGAACTGTTCCATAGCCCTCTGTACACAGGTCCCACCAGGAGAGAGCTGGTCTCCCAGGAGTGCTCTCACTCCTAAGCTCTAGATGTCTCTCCAATAACTATCAAAAACTGGACCACACAGGAGTGCACAGGACATGGGAACAGGGGAGCATCTGGAACAGGATCCTTCCAGTCTCCATTTGTACCTGTGAGCTAAGGCTGTACCAGTCCTCCACACCCAAACCCTGCCCAGGAGAGAGCTGGTCTTTCCAGGAGTGATGACACAGGTTTACAGGCCCACAGGAGGGACAAGCATCAGCAAGACTAACTAATGACAGAGATAACCAGATGGTGAGAGGCAAGCACAAGAACCTTACCAACAGAAACCAAGGCTACTTGGCATCATCAGAACCCAATTCGCCCACCACAGCAAGTACTGGATACCCCACCACACCGGAAAAGCAAGATTTGGATTGAATTATGATGCTGATGGAGGACTTTAAGGAGGACAGAAATAACTCCCTTAAAGAAATGTAGGAGAACACAGGTAAATAGGTAGAAGCCCTTAAAGAGGAAACAAAAAGAATCCCTTAAAGAATTACAGGAAAACACAACCAAACAGGTGATGGAATTGAACAAAACTATCCAGGATCTAAAAANNGAAGTAGAAACAATAAAGAAATCACAAAGGGAGACAACTCTGGAGATAGAAAACCTAGGAAAGAGAACAGGAGTCATAGATGCAAGTATCACCAAAAATACAAGAGATAGAAGAGAGAATCTCAGGTGCAGAAGATACCATAGAAAACATTGACACAACAGTCAGGAAAATGCAAAATGTAAAAAGCTCCTAACCCAAAACATCCAGGAAATCCAGGACACAATGAGAAGACCAAACCTAAGGAAAATAGATATAGAGGAGAGCAGATTCCCAACTTAAAGAGCCAATAAATATCTTCAACAAAATTATAGAAGAAAACTCACTAACCTAAAATAGATTCTCATGAACATACAAGAAGCCTACAGAACTCCAAATAGATTGGATCAGAAAAGAAATTCCTCTTGTCACATAATAGTCAAAACACCAAACACACTAAACAAAGAAAGAATATTAAAAGCAGTAAGGGAAAAAGGTCAAGTAACATATAAAGGTAGATCTATCAGAATTACACCAGATTTCTCACCAGAAGTTATAGAAGCCAGAAGATCCTGTGCAGATGTTATATAGACCCTAAAAGAACACAAGTACCAGCCCAAGCTACAATACCCAGAAAAACTCTCAATTAACATTGATGGAGAAACCAAGATATTTCATGACAAAAACAAATTTCCACAATATCTTTCCACAAATCCAGCCCTACAAAGGATAATAAATGGAAAACTCTAACACAAGGGGGGGGGGGAACTACACCCTAGAAAAAGCAAGAAAATAATAATCTTTTAACAAACCAAAAAGAAGACAGCCACATAAACAACAAAATTAACAGGAAGCAACAATCACTTTTCTTTAATATCTCTTCATATCAATGGACTCAATTCCCCCAGTAATAAGACATAGATTAACAGACTGGATAGGTAAACAGGACCCAACATTTTGCTGCATACAGGAAACCTACCTCAGTGNCAAAGACAGACACTACCTCAGAATAAAAGGCTAGAAAACAATTTTCCAAGCAAATGGTCCCAAGAAACAAGCTGGAGTAGCTATTCTAATATCGAATAAAATGGTCTTTCACCTAAAAGTTATCAAAAAAAGATAAGGAAGGAGACTTCATACTCATCAAAGGAAAAATCTACCAAGAAGAACTATATTGACTATCGTTATTGCTGAGATATGTTTCTTGTACACAGCAGAGTGATGGATTCTCTATGTGCATTCATTTTGTTAGTCTATTATTTTTACTGGCCATTTGAGTCCATTAATGTTGATAGATATTAATGACCAGTTTGTTACTTCCTGTTACTTTGATATTGGTTGGTGGTAGTGTGTGTGTGTGTGTGTGTGTGTGTGTGTGTGTGTGTGTGTGTGTTTCTCTTCTTTTGGATTTAATGGTGTGTATTATTTATTTCCCATATATTTTTGAATTTGCCTCACTGGGTTGGAGTTTTCCTTCTAATAACCTCTGTATATTACCTCTGTATAGCTGGTTTAGTGGAAAGGTATTGTCTAAATTTGGTTTTATCATAGAATATAACATAATGGTTTCTCTCTATGGCGACTGAATGTTTTGCTAGGCTGACTGCTAGGTGGTCTCTTAGAGTTTGCAAGCCCTGCCCAGACCCTTCTAAAGCTTTTAGGCTCAGATGAGAAATCAGGTATAATTCTGATAGTTATGATTTTATATGTTTCCTGGCCTTTTCCATTGTTGCTTTTAATTTTTTTCTTTGTTCTGTATATTTAATGTTTTGATTATTATGTAGCAGGTCCAGTCTACTTGGTGTTCTGTAATTCTTGTACATTTATAGGCATCTCTTTCTTTTGGTTAGGGATATTTTCTTCTATGATTTTGTTGAAGATGTTTTCTGTCCCTTTGAGCTGTGAATCTTCATCTTCATCTCCTATCATTCCTTGTATAGTCTTTTTATAGTGTCCCAGATTTCCTGGATGTTTTTGTCATAAACTTTTTAAATTTTGCATTTTTTGACTGATATATTGATTTCTTCTATCGTATCTTTTACACCTTAAATTCACTATTCCAGCCACAGTTCCAGTATTCTGTTTGCTTCAGTGTGTGTGTGTGTGTGTGTGTGTGTGTGTGTGTGTGTGTGTGTGTTTTATTGCTTCTATTTCACTTTTTAGGTCTTAGTTGTATTCATATCCTTCACCTGTTTATATTTCCCTGTATTCCTTTATTTTTATTCGCCTCCTCTTTTAATGCCTCTACCTGATTGGGTGTATCTTTCTGTATTTCTTTAAAAGAATTTATTCATTTCCTCTTTAAAGATCTTTATCATCTTTATAAGATTAGATTTAAGATCATCTTCTTGTGCCTCATTTTCATTAGGATATCCAGGGTTAGCTGTAGCAGGATAGATAGCTAGGCTGTGGGAGTGCCATATTGCTTGTTGATTCTGTTTTTATGCTGTCCTTTAGGCATCTGGTTTTCCATGATGGCAAGACTTCTGAAAAATGGGCAAGGGGGATGGGGAGAAGCCATGAGCCAGACAATGGAGGGCAGGATCCCTGACTCTGCTGGCTCTGCCTGAGGCAGAACCATTGACAAGGGATTGGTGGGGCAATATTCCAATCTGGTGGTTCTTGGGGTCTCCACAGGTGTTCATGAAGAAGTAGAATGCTTTTGGGGTACTGCAAGGCTCTTCAGGACTCAATAGTGAACCCAGAGCTTGACAGTAGGTTTCAGGGAACCCAGTTCAGTTCACCTCTGCAGGCAGTGTCCAGGGAAGGCCAGCTGAAAATGCATTGTTGGGGGAAGGTTTTAAGCTGATTAATCTTACCTCCCCCCCCAAGGCCTCCATGGGGGGGCAAGATGCTCTTGGGGTCCTGCAAGGCTCCTCAGGACCAAAGAAGCAACATATTAAAAATTTTAAATCTGATTGAAAGGGAACAAGGAGAGGTATATGGTAGAGAGGAAAGGGTAGGGGGGAAATGATGTAATTATATAATAATCTAAAGCAATACAACTAATTTTTAAAAATTTAAATCTGAACTTTTATAAGCATACATATCCTTCTATTTTTAGAGTGGTGCAGTAGTTCAGAGTGATCTTTGGAATAAAGAAATCTGTATTGAAAAATCCACTCATTAATTATCTTAGACTCTCTGCTTTAGGAAAACATAATCTAATCACTCACATCACATATTTGTTTTAATGAGGAAGAAATGTAAAAGACATGTATAATTACACTGAGATTTTAATGTATCTTTTAATTTTTTTTCTTTTTTTTACAGAAGAGGATAAATATAATATCTACTCGCCTTTGCTCTTCAAGTATTTCATGGCAGAAGGAATCATCAATGGGCATACTCTGTTGGTTGCATCCGCCAAAGAAAATCCTGCCAACATATTACAGGTATAGAATATAGTGATTCAACATATATTTTGAATGCTTCATGAAAAAATGTACGTACAAGCAAGGCATGTTTTTACAAATTATATTTAGACACATTACTAGGAGGTGGGTTTGTTTGTTTGTTTGTTTTTTCAGGTCTCACTCTAGACCCTGGCTAGCTTCAAACTCACAGCAGTGAGTTTGTACACTATGAAATGATTCCCACAGGTATGACCTACTTTAGTTGTCATTGTTGGTGTAGTGAAAATAGTTTAGACCACTTTTACCATAAGTAAACATTGTAGTATTTTCAGCTATAATCTCTATGCTACCAGAATTTACTCAGAGCCAAAAGTTCTACGTGTTTTACCCAGCATCTCCCTCCCTATTTCTCTCACGTCTAACCTCAGGAAGTCACTGTGCCACTTTCTACCATTGTGGGTGTTTTGAATTTAGGAGTGTGTTCTAATGATAACATATTCTTTCCTACTTGGAATGTTTATCAAAAATACTCAGATTATTGCCTCAAACCCTAAAGCTTGTAAACAGTAGTTATACTTTTATAACATGAAGATTTGGTACTTTGTTTTGAAATTCTTTTCTTTATAGGTAACCCAGAACAAGTAATTTTTATTTAAATGCCAATTTTGTTTTCTCTAATTTAATATTTATCAAGAATATATTCAATGGACAATAAAATTTAATGTATGGTATTATGTTTTTAGGAAAGAAACTATTTACTTAAACAAAAAACCATAAAATCACTTTACTCTAAGAAACTCAAATAAAGACATCACACAGCTAGATTATAGTAGGCAGTAACACTTGCCCAGTCCTAAACTGTACTTTCCATTGAATTTCCATGAGTTTGAATTTCCATTCTAAAGCCATGGAACTTTACTACGGGTTTTACACTTCCAATGTCAATTACATTTTTTTTTTTTATTATTTTCTTTATTTACATTTCAAATGCTATCCCGAAAGATTCCCATACCCCTCCCCC
>NC_034592.1:90001579-90005964 GCF_900095145.1 Mus pahari | reverse complement strand
CCTGGGAGACCGCTTCTCTCAATTACATTTTTATACATCTATCCACCGCAAAAAAAGAAAAGACTGCCAGAATTGAACCTAGAATAAAATTAGCTTTAAGTGTTCTTCCCCGACTCGTGTGGGCACTTGCCTATCTCTTTTAATAATGCATTTATCTATCTATCTATCTATCTATCTATCTATCTATCTATCTATCTATCTACTTTAAAGAGCAGACAGTGATAGGTACTTGCATAAGCCTGGTGCCCTGAGTTTAATTCTGTAACTGACATAAAGACAGAGGGGATACCTACTTCACAAAGTTGTCCTCTGTCATGTGGATTCCATGATACACATCCCACACTTACATCCTACACATACACACATGCATACAATAAAAATAAATAAGATAAAAATTAGTTTTATTTTAATAGCATTATTTGCTTTTAACAATAACCATGTGTGTGTGTACACGTGTGTGTGTGTGTGTGTGTGTGTGTGTGTGTGTGTGTATACTCAATGATTGTATTAGGTAGTATGTATATTTAACTTTGTTCTAGGTAAATAGAATTATTTAATAATTCATTTTAAAATATTTTAATTTGTGTCCTTATATTTCATACAGTCCTCCTCAATTTAGCGTAGATTCTTATATGCAGTAATATCTCCTAAACTTTCAGGCATCTCATTTTTATATTTCTTATGTTTGATATGGAAAAGAAGCAGAATTTGGTTTTAAACAAACACCATTCTCCTCTCTTATGAAAAATGTAAAAGTGTTTTAATGTATGTATATTTAATATGGTCCACTTAGTATTTATATGTGTTTAAAATATAATGGATTGTAAAAGCATAAGTGCCGAACGTTTCCATTATTCATATACTGTATAATACCAATACAGAAATATTTTAGTATCTCTCTGAAAAGAATAAACAAATATTTTGTCGTATAAATTGAGATGTTAAATATTGATACAGGTAAGTAGGTTTTCTAAATAGTATCTTTTTAGAATCTCACTTTGTCCAATGCCAGTATTATTTTACTTAAATCTTCATTTTTATCTAAAGGTTCAATAATGAGTGACCAAAATCAAGGTATTAGCAGTGTTTAGAAATACAATATAAGAAAAATAATGTGGTAATTGCTTAGTTCTAATTTCTCAAACCTATAACGAAGGCAAATATTTCTGGTCAAAGAAGAGAGGAAAGACAATCTCATAGACCATAATTATCTTAAATTGCATAACTGAAAGACAAGAGATAAAAAAGCCTCATCAGCTGCCGAAGATATATTATATAACCACCCAGCAATTTATCCATCATCCTTTGAGAACATATTCATGCCTATTGTAGTCAGAGCTCCTTCAGGAAGCCGACAGTAACATGTAGCTTTGAGAAATTATACCCCTTAGTGAATCTTATAGAACAGTATACATGGTGTTGTGAAATCTTCTTTAAAAAACACAGTGAAAGTATTTTGTAGTTAACATTTTTATCTAAAAGAATATTCTTGGTAATCTCAACCCTAGTGGATGAGTACTGCCCAAGAAAATTTACTTTCTAAGGAATGTTTTCTAAAATAGTAAAAAATAAAAAAATAAAAAATCAATTTTTATATAAATATATTTAAACATGTAGCAGTAGTCTTTTTCATTTAATAAAAATAATATATGCACATAAACATCTTGAAAGTTGAAGATACTAGTATTTTCTATTACATTCATTTTATAAGTTTAATGTCATTTGTTGATATATCTGTGTAATTCAAGAAAATATTCAAAAGTAAACGCTGATTCATTTTATAGCAATTTCAGTGTTAAAACTTCAGTTGCATACTTCTTCATGATGGCATGCCAGATAAGTAATGTTCATGCAGCACAAAGTGTGTAATATCTGGAGCAAAGGGTGATTTCCTTTAGTTTGTTGCAATAAATTTTTGACTTGTTTTTTTTTTTTTTTAATACAGTATGCCCTGTCTCCAATATCAGCCAGGATTGCTTCAGGCCAGATTGAATGGTGAATTTTTAAATATGTAATCAGAACTACTATGTGACTACTGTCTGGAGCATCCTAATTTCATGTTTTAGAAAGGCTTGTAGCATCCTGTATATTTAACATCTTATCACCATGAAATTTGTAGTTCAATTTAAAATTAAGGTCAGGTTTTTCATATTTAATATATTAATCTTTCAAATTTTGAAAGAAATGACATTACTATGACTTATCACAGAATAAGTAATACTTTATTTAAAATAAGCTTTGTTTGATGAATGAATATAGCAGCAGAATATTTAATAATGAAGGAATGTAATACAATATTAAAATCTTTATAATTCTTTCTCATGAATTTAAGACTAACAAGTAAAACCTTTATTATCTTAGTAAATTGAAAATATTACCCTATATACTAAAAATGTTACCCAAATATTGAGGGCATTTATTTAAATCTGCATTACTTTATCATAAATCTATTTGATTCGATTCTTTGGTTTAAATTGAAATGGAATATACTAGTTATTTAAGAATTAATGAGTAGTATTTTTGTGAAACATATATGTAGCATTTGACTTATTATAGTTTTCTTTTCCTTCTGATAATTTGGTGTTCAGATGTTTAAATCTCTTCACCACCTGTGTGTTATATGACTGAGAAGACACTGAAAAAGTGTGACAATACAGAAGGGTCAGTGCTCTGCTCTTTACACTGCAGGACTGAATGGAAAGAATACTAAATGTCTCAGACCCCGACATCATTATTCTGCCAAAAACTGCAAAAAGGAGTTAAAAGAATAGAGTCCAATATACCTTTGTACAATTTTATCTTAATGTAAACTTTTATCACAGTGATTCAGAATGAAAGCAAAATACCATCCAAATAATTATAAATTATATCCAGCCTTTATATCATATACTCAATACCTTATTAATACTATTTCCCCATGTACTTTACATCTTCTATATTATTTGTTGTATTTCCTTAAAACTTATATACCCATATAATTTGAGCATAACAACTTTACAGAAACTAGACATTGCTTTGCAGACAGAGCTCAGTATCACATCTTGGTCAGCATTTTATTTCTTCCCACATATCATCCATCTATCTGCTTTTTAGTGTTTAATATTCTAATTCTGTTGAGCTAGAATTGTGTTGTTTGACCCTTTGTGTGACTCTGTCCCAGCCCCTGGCTACTGTGAGAACTTATTTAGAATTCCAGGCCCTCCTCTGGCAGCCAAGTTTGGAGCTCTTCTAGCAAACTAAAGACGAAGAAAATGTGGATGAGTGCAGTGCTGCTGCCAGTGACCTACATTTGTAGCCAGCTTTTAAAGATGGCATGGGATTGGCTTTCCAGTAAGGAAGTGAAAGGGCAAGCTGAAAGCAGACCTGTGAAGGAGAGGAAGCCTGCACTCCTGGCTCCTGGGAGACCTGCTGCTTTGACAGGAGCACACATGAAAGCTGAAGTTTCCACCTGGACACAAGAATGTTGTCAGCAACAGAGTCAGTTGCCTGTGATGTTTATTATACACGGGCTGAAATATATTTAAAATCTTAGCTGAGATTCTCATTTCTACTTTATTTCTTAGTCTGATGGGAGATCTGCAAGTCATTTAGGCTTTTAATATATGGTATTCCAGATGTCTAAATTTAACATAAACAATCTGGAAATTGCTTTCTAAAGGCTAAAGCACTTATTGAAGCCCTAAATTTATATTCAAATTTTTCATTTTATTTCATTTTTGAGACAAGAATTCATATAGCTCAGTCTGACCCCAAAATCATCCCTGAGAATGATTTTTGCCTTCTTCCTGCCCACCTCAGAACACTGGGATTCCAGGCACATTGCTCTACACTGTCCTTTCACTGTAACACTGGAGACAGAAGCCAGGGCTTCTTTTTTGCTAATCAGGCACCCACTTTATGAATTGCATTCCATGCCTATTAAAAATGTTATTTTGAACCCAAAAACAAGAATGGTTATGACTACTTAGATATTATTATACATGGAAAAAGTAGTTTAATTATGGAAATGGTTGGAAAGGATTTTATCATTCTTGAAAAAAGGCCATACAGTATGCAAATTAGGAATATTAGAAATAGGGTTTTGTTTTGTTTGTTTGTTTGTTTGTTTTACAGAAGAAATAGGTGTTCAATTCTTTTTTTTTTTTCATTTTAAACCAGGCCTTTATTTAAACTTGGTATCTCTGAAATCACAAAACTGGAATCCAACATGTAATTCTCTGTTTCTCTTTTTTTATTTTTTTTTTATTTTTTTATTATTTTCTTTATTTACACTTCAAATGCTATCCCGAAAGTTTCCTATACCCCGCACCCCACCTCTGCTCCACTACCCACCCACTCCCACTACTTGGCCCAGGCCTTGCCTTGTGCTGGGTCATATAAAGTTT
>NC_034592.1:89997466-90001568 GCF_900095145.1 Mus pahari | reverse complement strand
GGATCAGGACTGGGGACTCCCCAGGGAACACCTCTCCACCTCTCCTCGGGCGGGTGGGGGAAAGGCGCCGGATGCCGAGTCAGACCTGGGGACTGGTCCCGGGCGAACACCCCTCCTCGGGCGGTGAAAGGCGGATGCCGGATCAGGCCTGGGGACTCCCCAGTGAACACCTCTCCACCTCTCCTCGGGCGGGCGGGGAAAGGTGTTGGATGACCGGAACCAGACACAGGTTCCTTCCCAGAAGCTGTGACTCTTCTCCAGTCTGCCCTCTCCCTGGCAGTGCACTAGGTGTTCAATTCTTACTTTCAAAACACTTGGTAACTTGAAATTCCAAAAACTAAAGCCATTTAAAGTAAAACATACTATTCATATCCATTGTACCACTTCCTTGACCAAGTACAAGATGCTGTGAAAGAAGAAAGTGGCGCCATCCAGGGCCATAGAGTAAGTCCTTCCGCTGGGACAGTTTGTCATGCCTAAAGGTTAACTCAGACAGGAGCAGGTGCCTTCTTTAGCCAGGGCTGGAGGGTTTCAATGGCCAGGCCATTCAAAATGTTACCTTCTTCATTGTAAACTGACAGCTGCAAAAAGTAGCCTTACTTTATCACATCTATCTTTTCAAATTATAATATATTTAGGAGATTAGGTTCCTTATAATGAAATATTTATTCGAAAATTTGTTTGAAAATCTCTGCTAGGTTAAAAACAGGCTGAAAGGCATGATTTTATTCTTCTTTACAGTGAAATTAGCTTCTCTTGTGTCCTTGAACACATCTGTTGATAGGCAGCTAGACTGGTTCCATATTTTGGCTATTGAGAAGGGTGCAACAGTACACATGGGTGTGCAGCTCTCTGAGTTAGTTTAGATTCCTTGGGCTTTTTGCCCACAAGAGGAATAGCTGGTGTCCTAGTATTACTATTACTGTGAGGAAGTACCATGACCAAAGCAAAGCGGGGAGGAAAGGGCTTATTTCATTTACACTTCCTCACCATTGTTTATCATCAAAAGAAATCAGGATGGGATCTCAAACACAGCAGGAACCTGAGGGCATGGGCTGAAGCAGAGACCATGGAGGGGTGCTGCTTACTAGCTTGCTCCCCATGCTCTCTTTAGCCTATGTTCTTTTAGGACCCAGGCCTACCAGTCTAGAGGTTTTACACAACCCTGCCCACATGGGTTGTGTAAAAGTAACTTGCATTTGCAAGATGGCATTGTGGTCTCAGAAGCTTACTGCTGAATAAGCTCATCCTTTCTAGTTCTTTCTGAACTCTGGCTGGCTGGTTCAACTCAACTGTTCTGGCTCAGACTCCTGTCCAAGAATACTTATTCAGTCTGGCTTCTCTGTTTCTCCTGAGTCACTCTGCTTGGCCGTTCATTCTAAACTTCTGGCTCTCCCTATTCTCTGACTTCAACTGCCTCTGTTGTTGCACTCAGTTTCACTTACCTGCACTGAGCTGCATGAATTCCCAACTGACTAACTCACTCTTAGTAACTGACTGACTGCTCTTAAGTAGTCTCTCCTTCCTGTCTGTTCTTATGAGAGAACATGGGTGTACCCTCTCTCTGACTCACCCTGTCCAAATCTTTCTCTGATTTGACACCTTGACTGCCCCTCAACTAGATGCCACTTTCAAACATGACTGCTTCCTTCTACAAATTAACTTTACCTTCATTGTTTTGGATTAAAGTGTGTACTAAGGATGGTGTCTGTATTCCAGCCAGAGGGATTAAAGGTGTGCCATTCCAACTGGATCACACAGACCGAGGTCTTTGAATGTCATCCCATCCCAGACCACCCTTTTGCTGAATTAAAATTCCTGGATTAAAATCACTAAGAAAATGCCCTATGGGTTTGCCTACAGGACAGCGCCTTTTATTATTATTATTATTAATCATTTTATTCATGTATATTTCAAATAATATCCCCCATCCCTGCTACTCCTCCACAAACACTCATTCTCTCAACTTAGACTTCTTCCTAATGACTTCTGCTCATATCCACTTGATATAAAACCAGCTAGCACTGCTGTGATGCAGTAGTTCTAACCTTAGGCTCTGAGGAGCAGCCATGCTGATTTGCATGGTGACTGCATCCATTTGCATTTTACTGGGTAATGTAGGACTCCTCCCCTCATCTGTTTGTTGCCCCTTGTTTTCTTAGAGAGAGCTTTTCTGTCTGGGGTGAGATGGAATCTCCAGGAAGTTTCCATTCCTGTTTATTGTGGATACTGAACACTTATTCAAATATCATTGAGATCATTAGACCATTCATAGATTGGATGATTTTAAGTGATTTGATATTTAATTTTAGAGTTCTTAGTAGGTTCTCTGTTAATTTTCTCTAAGATTGTAGTTCTAAAAGATTTTTCTTTAGTCTGAAGGTTGTTTTTTCCCCTCTGATAACAGTTTTGTTGCTACTCCGGGTTTTTCTGTGGCTGGAGTAACAGCTAAGCAGTTGAGAGAACTGCTGCTCTTGTGGCTCCCACACTCAGTTCCAGGCACCTGGCCCACATTGAGCACCTCCCGTCTTCCTGTGACTGGCCTTGTGACTGCATGTGATTATGTGGGTCCCACACTCAGTTCCAGGCACCCGGCCCACATTGAGCACCTCCCATCTTCCTGTGACTGGCCTCGTGATTGCATGTGATTATGTGACTTTTTAAATTTTGTGTAACAAATATTTCACACATTTTATATTTGAAACTAAAGCAACGTAAATAGTATTTCTGTGATTATAAATATGTATCTTCAGTGCTTTCATATTCAAGTTACAATAATCTTTAAAAATTTTTCTCCTTTTCAACTATCAAAAATGATTCCAGAATAAACTCCTCAGATTTCTGGAGTAACATAATTATTAATACAATATACTTTACATACTGTCATATGGATAGGGCTTTCAAACCTACAGGAAGATTTTATTTTTAAGAAAGATTTCTCATGCTGTATGAATTATGCTATAAAGTAATAGCTTAGTAGTACTTTTAGTGAATTGTAAAATAGCTTAGAAAGTAATATAATATCCATAGTTGGTGTAATGCTTTGGTAATATAGAGACTGGGAGGTTAAGCTTCATTAAATGCTGAGATATTGTATATTAGGATTTATTATTCTATAGAGAACATAAAAGTGAAAAGGGTCATACGGTTGGAATCAGATTCTCCTAGTATACCTGTGAAAACAAAGTTCACAAAGTACACTACACATCAGTAAGATACGAAAAGCATGAGTTACAAATGTTACAGCATCATATGGAAACCTTTTTTAGGTATATGTATATATGGATGTATCTGTATATGAATTTCTTACTTGTGAATACATTAACCTTGGAGAACAGAAGAGAGCACAGGATCCCTTGGAGCTGGAGTTCTAGGAAACTGTAAGCTTCCTGATATAGGTGCTTGGAACCTAGTTCTGCCTTGGCACAAGCAGTATGTACTCTTAACCATTTTGCTATGTCTCCAGCCCCAATTAATAGTCTCCAATACTCAGGTATTTTGACAGTAAAGTATATAAAAATTTGGTTTCATATTAAGATTTTTTTACAAATAGGAAATGGTTATTTTCCTTATAAAATGGTGGTTTTCTTTATTTTCATCAACATACTAACCTGTCTCGTTTGACTATGAGAACGTTTGATTCTTTTCACCCTAACTTTTCTATAAAACTGGTGAAGAGTACTTCTTTACTCATTCTTGACACTTAATACTTCCAGACCTCTGAGCACAACAGTGAGAAAAAAAAGTAATAATAATAATAATCTTTCTCACAGGAAAGGAGAATATAAAAACAGACCATTTAGTAGGTTGTTTCATTGCTACTATGAGTTAGATGTTTAGATTGCTAAACTAGTTAGATGTTTGGGAGTTTTCAAAGTTGTGAAAGAAGACCTGATCTGTGATCAACAGCTATATTAATACAGAGGAGAGATAGTATTCACATAATGTACAGATTTTTTAGCTTCCAGAAATACATGTTAAATACAGATGTTTCCTTGAGCCGAGTGTAGTGGCGCACGCCTTTAATCCCAGCACTTGGGAGGCAGAGACAGGCAGATTTCTGAGTTGGAGGCCAGCCTGGTCTACAGAGTGAGTTCCAGGA
>NC_034592.1:89951304-89954456 GCF_900095145.1 Mus pahari | reverse complement strand
CACAGGGAAAAAATTCCTCAACAGAACACCAATGGCTTGTGCTGTAAAATCAAGAATTGACAAATGGGACCTCATAAAATTGCAAAAGACACTGTCAACAAGACAAAAAGGCCACCAACAGTTTGGGAAAGGATTTTTACCAATCCTAAATCTGATATAGGATTAATATCCAATATATACAAAGAGCTCAAGAAGCTGGACTCCAGAAATTCAAAAAAAAACCATTAAAATATGGGGTACAGAGCTAAATAGAGAATTCTTAACTGAGGAATATCGAATGGCTGAGAAACACCTGAAAAAATGTTCAACATCCTTAGTCATCAGGTAAATGCAAATCAAAACCCTGAGATTCCACCTCACACCAGTCAGAATGGCTAGGATCAAAAATTCAGGAGCTAGAGAAAGTACCCAAGGAGCTGAAGGGGGCTGCAACCCTGTAGGTGTACCAACAATATGAACTAACCAGTACCCTCTGAGCTTGTGTCTGTAGCTGCATATGTAGCAGAAGATGGCCTAATCGGCCATCATTGGGAAGAGAGGCCCCTTGGTCTTGTAAACTTTATATGACCCAGCACTGGGGAAGGCCAGGGCCAAGTAGTGGGAGTGGGCGGGTAGGGGAGCAGGTGCAGGGGAGTGGTTATAGGGAACTTTTGGGATATCATTTGAAATATAAAAAATAATAATACTAAATAAATAAATAAATTTAAAAAAATAAAAAAACAAAAAACAGAAAAACAACAATATATGTTATATAATTCATTTAAGTCATAATACTGGTTAATCTTAATTTTAATTTTTCTTAAATTAATTGCTTAATTTTAATTTTTTTGAATTTTGTTTCATGTTTTTCCTAGAAACATAGTAACAGCACTAGAGTATTTTTTTTGTTTTTTTTTGAATTTTGTTTCATGTTTTTCCTAGAAACATAGTAACAGCACTAGAGTATGTGGACTTAGATGAGCTTTCAACTATCAAGTGTGTAAATGTAATTTTTATTCATCTGATATAATTCTTTTTTTTAAATATTTATTTATTATATGTAAATACACTGTAGATGTCTTCAGACTCCAGAAGAGAGCATCAGATTTCATTACAGATGGTTGTGAGCCACCATGTGGTTGCTGGGAATTGAACTCAGGACCTCTGGAAGAGCAGTCAGTACTCTTAACTGCTGAGCCATCTCTCCAGCCCTGATATTATTCTTCTCTCAGAGACTTACTGCCTTTGTCTATCAACTTAAGCCAGGGCCTGTAAGCTTCAAGCCTCCATTCAGTCTAATCCAGGCCTAGAATGTCTCCAGCCTCTGAGACTTGCTAGTGAATAAGCTTACCCCTTCCTAGATCTTTCTGAAGTCTGGCTGGCTGATTCAACTCACTTGTTCTGGTTCAAACTTCTCTCCAAGCTGACTGATTCAATCTGGCATCTTTCAGCTTCTGACTGAATTGCTCTGCTTGGCCTCAAACTAACTTTGGCAATATGTTCTAATCTTCTAGCTCCTTCTCATACTCTGGCTCGTTCTGTCTTCTCCTATGTCTAGCTTGCACTCTCAGAAATCTCTCTCCATACAACTCTCCCAGTAAAATTACCCTCTCTACTCGTCTGTCTACATACTGCTTTATCTTAAGTAGCCTCTTCTTTTTTCTGTTCTTGTGAGAGTTGGGCAGATCCTATTCTGTCAAATATTTTTGATTAAGTCAAATTGCCTGCCACAACACTTTCAAACATGGCCACTTCCTTCTACAGACTAACTTTATCTTTGTTCAGGATTATTAGTGTGTGATATGGGTGAGCCACACCACAACTAGAAATAGCTTTTTCTAATAAACAACACAATCTCAGTGTTCACAGTGTGATCAAATGTCCTGCAGCACACATTAGTAATACTGTACCTTCAGACAGACCAAGTGGGATAAGACATTACAGATTGATACAGTGCTAAGAGATGTTCCTGGTACTTGGCCCACCCTCTACTCATATACTTTTATCTCAGATGCAGTTAATCTGAGACTGTTATCTTTGATTTCTGTAATACTACAAAGAAAAAAGAGAACAGTAGGAGTAACCAGGCTAGAACCTATCTCTTTATTTACAGTTTTTGTTTAATTTGTACTAAAAATTTCCTAGTCTTGTTTTAAATGCATTTGCATGTCAGAAGAGAAAAGATTAGCATCCCAGCAAGCTTGTAACCCAGAATCCTACTAGTTTCCATCCCTCTGACTCAGAGTCACTGATAACCAGGGGTTTTTTTCTACAATATATTTTCACAATATTCCTTTCTATCATCCCCTGGTGATATCATACTTTATTTTAGGAAACATACATTTAAATTTAGGTAGACTAATTTGATTTATAAATATTAGGCACTAATAACTTGAACATGTAGCGATGGCAGTCACAGACTCATTTGGGAAGGTTCTCAGGAGGGTAGTATGTTACCGAAAAGAATGGCAGAAGGCGGGAGATCTAAATCCAAACCCTGATCATGCCCAAAATAAAAGAATAGATCTTTGGCAAGCACTTAACACTCAGGGTCTGGGAAATCCCTATTTCTTAAAAGGTGCTCCATTTTTGTGCCCAAATTTTAATCTAAGGCATAGATCTTTGAAGTGTTATCCCAGATACTTTGTTGATTTCCTCAAGAAAAATATCAGTGGAACCTTTCTTTAAAAAGGAAAAAAAAATCCCAGCACTTGGAAGACAGAAGCAAGCAGATCTCTTAAGTTCTAGACCAGATCGAATCTAGGACAGCCAGGGAGGGCTACACAGAAAAAACACTATTTCAGAGAAAAGAAGAAAAAATCTAATATTGGTAGTTGTTCTTGAGTGCTCTTTTTCTGGACTCTGGGCTGAAATCTTGAAGAATTATATTTGGATAGCAAGAATCACAAGCTCGAGTTCCACATGTGCAAACAGTGGTAAATTTGCATGTGTACCCAACAGTTATAGGACGCATCCAGTGATGATGGTAACATTCATCCCAATGTCTGCAAGCAGCATGCAAAGAAAAACATGAGGCCCATACTTAGGACATTGAAAGAACACATATTGAAGAACACATGGTTTGTGTCAGCAGTTCTGCCGCGTGGCCATCATGGGCTGAAGTAAGTCCTAGTCCAACACACCTGCTTCAGGCCTTTATACTCTAGTCATCT
>NC_034592.1:89877785-89950769 GCF_900095145.1 Mus pahari | reverse complement strand
GACGTGTACATCTGCACTTGGAGTCAGACAAAATATGGCTTTTGTACTTACGGAGCCTTGCCATTTTATACTTTCATGTTGTGTACATTTATTTGTATTTATATTGTAATTATATTGTATTTATATTGTATTTATATTGTAATGCTTTTTCTAAACTCCATGTTCCATATATATATATACACACATACATATATATATGGAATTCTGTGCTAATTACTTATGTGAAGTAGCTTTCTCAACATTGACAATTATATAATCAAACTGTTGATCAACTCTGATAGTGAAAATGTCTTTGTCCTGCAGTATCAGGTATTTGGTTGATATTTAACTCATTATGTCACAAGCATATCCAGCATGCAGATTTGCTTTCCTGTTTAATAACTGGGAAAATATATATACCAAAGGCTTGTTTGGAATTAAGTTTATCTTAATTATAAGTAACTCTTTAATCTTCTCAACCTATTTCTTATCCAGCATCATTTCTTTAATGGATTCGTTAGTAGGGAAACTTTAAGAAGCAGTATAGTTTAATGGTTAAGAAATGTGTGCCATACCTGTCATGAGGTTGTAGTAATCAGTATTTTGAGCACTCATGAACCATAATAAATCTGTAGTGCTGACATGGGGGAGAAAGAAAAACCAGAAAAGGAATTTAACCATAGAGCAAGACTTCCCAAAATCCCAACCTGTTTGTTTTGTGACCTTGTACAAGTTTATTAGCCTTTGTGCTCTAATCTTCATATGTAAAATGAGGTGAATTATCATTGCTTGTTTCTTAGGATTGGAAATGTTAATGATTGAGAGTACTCACAACCATACTGGTACTTTCAAACATGCTAACTACTGAGGTTTGTTTGCTTGCTTTTGTTTGCTTTTGTTGTTGTTTTTTGATATCCTGTTCATCATTTAGTTTTTTTAATATTTGAAGAGATTTGCTCATTTTGATCCTTTAGCTCTGGTCACTGTGTGAGTGTGTGTGTGTGTGCATGTGTGTGTGATTTATGTTAATCTCTATAAATGCTGTTTTTTTCTGAGTTTTTTCATGGAATTATTATGCTTTTATTTTTACAGAGTGTTATATAACATTTTGCAACTTTTGAAGTTTTTCATTTTCCCCTCGCATTATTTCCATTTCTTATTCATTTATCTTAGTATTTGAATTCTGTGTCAGATGTTTTGCTCAAATATCTAATGATTTATCTCTATTCACATTTAGTGTTAAAGTATTGAAAAACTAACTGGAGATATCTGAGCACATAACCTGTGAGCTAATCTGTTTAAGGCTTTTTGTTTTGTTTTGTTTTGTTTTGTTTTTGTTTGTTTGTTTTTCAAGACAGGGTTTCTCTGTATAGCCCTGACTGTCCTGGAACTCACTTTGTAGACCAGGCTGGCCTCGAACTCAGAAATCCGCCTGCCTCTGCCTCCCAAGTGCTGGGATTAAAGGCATGCGCCACCACACCTGGCTGTTTAAGGCTTATTATAAGCTCACATAGTGATATCTCTTAATTGTCTTCCAGTCTCTGCCTCTTGCCAGTTCTATGTAAGAATGACTTCTGTTAGCCTAGCAGGGGTGTGTGTGTGTGTGTGTGTGTGTGTGTGTGTGTGTGCGCGCACGTGTTGGAATGGAAGTTGGATCACCCTTCCTATTCAATATTTCATCTCCTCTCTTTGCTTTGCTTCTACCTCAGAGTTTGAATGTCCTCCATTGCTCATGTGCAGTGGGGAGGAGGAGTATCCTGGCAGAGGAACACATAGGAGCAGCTGGGGTCTGCCAGTTCCTTTTAAAGATTTTCTGCGATTGAGTTATCGCGTACACAGTGCTCCTAGCTTGCCGAGATTACTGGTTTCTTTTGTCCGTTAGCCAATCATTGAGATTAGTGAAAAGTCAAGGGCTAGAATCTGGACTGTTACATTATTTTTGTTCACCGATTTCATAGAGATGTTTACTTAAGACAAGGATGCATGGTATGAAAAACTATGCTCGCTGTGGCATACACAACGAAAGGTACACACCACAAGAATAATGTGTGGAAGTTAGGTCCCGGTTCTTCCTTCCAGGCCATGCTCCCAGAAATGAGACTTAAGACTCAAAATATATTTACAAATGCTTTGGCCGCAAAGCTAGAACCTTCTCTGACTAGATCATATCTAAAGATAACCATTTATTTTATCCTACGTTCTGCCATGTGGCTGGTTACCTGTGCTTAGGCAGGTAATTTTTGTGATTATAGAAATTCAGATATTTTGTATCCTTGTTCATGGCAAAAACATTAAACTTTATATTAAACATTATGCCTCTTTTCTGTTTTAGAATTATCTATATTAAGGCCCAGAGTTATAGCTCAGTTGGTAGAATGCTTTCCAGCATGCACAAAACCTTAGGTTCAATCCTCAGCCCCACATAAACTGGACATGATGGTGCACATCACTCGTCCTAGTACTTAGGGGATTAAAGCAGGCGCAGGAGAAGTTTGTTGTCATCCTTGGTTACATAGTAAGCTCAAGTATGCTCTGGACTACATAGGACACCTGTCAGAAAGGAAAGGGGAGGGAGGGAGGGAGGGAGGGAGGAAGTTAATTTTACAAGACACCCATGTCTAAATGCATTGGAAAATTCTAACATTGCTGTCATTATGGTTCAAGAAATTGTGATATATAAAACTGATGTTGTATTATGTGTCTTCCTGTTCTCTTAGGAACTCCCTGCACCGCTACTTGATGATAATAGTAAAAAGGAGCTTGAAGATGTACATAGTGCTAAAACTCCAGAGCCTGATGTCAACATGAAAATAGCCTGGCGGTACCAGTTACAACCCAAGATGGAGGCAAGTCAGCTAAACTAAAATTCACAAATGCATTTCTTTTCACTTTATAGAATCTCTGCTTTGCCCTACTAGGTTTTAGGTCTTTTGGCTTTATCCCAATATTTCTTTTTGAAATGGGAATATTACTCTGTACTATTATATATATTTATGTGACTTGGGTTTTTTTTTTCCTTTTTTCTGTGTGTGTATGTTCATGAGGACATAGTGTCTTCCAGTCTCTCCACTTTACTTCTCGAGATAATATCTTTCACCAAATGTGAAGTTTATTGATTCAGCAAGTACAGAGTAATTTAGACATTCTCTCCTTTGTTTCTCTCCTTCCTTCCATTTGTTTTTTTCTGATAGATGTCCTTTGAAGTCCATGGCATACTTGACCTTGCTATGTCACCAAGGATGACTGTATAGCCAGCCCTTGGAATAATTCTGCAAAGATTGCCTTAGAGTTTTAGAAGAGACTTTGGGACACTAGAATTCTGAGTAATATTAGAACTTTAATATTTTGGACTCTTAGAGATGGACTAAATGTATTTAGCATTATGAGACTGAACATGAGACTGTAGAGTTAGAGGTGAAATATTGTAGTTTGAAATGATGTGCTTGCATGTTGTGCTGATAAGAGATGGTATCTTAGTTGGAGTTACTATTGCTATGATGAAACACCATGACCAAAGCAACTTGAGGAGGAAAGGGTTTATTTCACTCATAGTTCTTTATAACAGTTCATTATCAATAGCAGTGAAGGGCAGTAACTAAAGCAGGGCAGGACCTTAGAGGCAGGAACTGATACAGAGGCATGGAGAGTGCTGCTTACTGGCTTGCTCCCCATGGCTTCCCCTGCCTGCTTTCTTATAGAGCTCAGGACCAACAGCTCAGAAGTGGCACTATCCTCAATGGGCTGGGTTCTCCCGTGTCAATCACTAATTCAGAAAATGCTCTACAGCTGGGTGTTATGGGGGCATTTTCTCAATTGAGCATCCTCCTCTCTGATGACTCTAGCTTGTATCTCATTGATATAAAACTAACCAGTACAGATGGATTTATAATGATTACTTTCAGTGTCAATTCCAAAGGGATTTCACTGAGGAGAGAAAAACTATCAATATGGCAGTATCATTCCATGGGTGGGGTCTCGATTTATGCAGGAGAGAAAGTATATATATAGAACATGGACATTCTTCTTGCTCCTTTCTAATGATGGAAGCAAATGTGACTATTTGCACAACTCTGCTGCCATCCCTTCCTACCATGGCTAGCTGTTTGAAGAAACTTCGAGTGATACCAAACCTTTCTTCTCTTATTTCATTTCTTGTCAGACAGCTAGTGACAGAAATGAGAAAATTAATGCAGTACTTCACACTTCATATGTTCACAGTATTTTATAATTAACTGTTAAGATACCTCCTCCATCAGATGAGACCTTTTTATGAAGATAGAGAAGTTCTTTTGTTTTCTTGTGTATGTTCATCACCCATATTAATGGTTACACAGTAAATAATAATCAATGTAGTTATTAATAGTTAATAATAAGTGTATTTATTTATTCAGTCAGAAAACATCAAGTAATCACCCATTAGCTGTGTACCAAAACATGTGTATTTAATAAGGCAAGTTGTTCTTTTACACATACATTTTATTTGAATAAAATGATTTAAAAATTTGATTTAGACAACTCTGAACAAACTACAAATTAAAGAGTATATAATACTCAATAGAAGAGTATATATTATACTCATATAAAATAAGGATTAATTTTCTTTTTATATGTTGACTTTATAAAATTAACAGGAAACTCAGTTTGTATTAAGTCATAAAAATACAAAAAGAAAAATTTTATGACTCTTAAACATGAAAAACAAGTCTGGTTTTAGTTACAATAAGAGAAAACTCCAATACTGTCTGGTCACTGTTCAGAGATAGGCATCATGGTCTTCTAAATGTTTGTCAACACACTTTATTAACAGTAGAGGGAAGTAGTCCTCTCATCCTTCGCTGATAAAAGTGCAAGTGGTAGGAAGGTGCAAGCTGGGTCATCAGGTAAAGGCACCGGCTGTACTGACCTGAAAGCCTGTGCTCTCATACCCAGAACTCCCCACGTAAAGGTGAGAGGAGAGAACCCACTTCATGGTCTTTACCCCTAGGACCTACGCATGTGTTTTGGCATATGTGTGCCTAAACTTAACACACACATCAGACCCACAGATACCAAATTTTAAAATGAAAAATTGAAATATAGCTTCTGGAGAGGATACTTTTGTAATATCCTTCAAAATCCACTTCATTGGATATATTTAGTCAGCTATAGAATATGTAAGAGCTATTTACACAATTTGAATAGTGAAAGATTGAAAGTAACCTAAATGTCCATTAGTAAACAACAAATAATGTATATCATAGTGTATATGAAATGTAAAATTATTTAAATTAAAAACTAATAAAGGAGACTTGGGTATATTCAGAAGTTTGTCACGTATGCAACCTAGTGTAGATGTGATTGAGAATCCAGGACAAATGCAGCCCTTCTGCTTAGGAAATTCTATAGCTGACAGATTGAAACCTACAGGAAATTCAGAGCTAACACTTGAACCTCAGCACTAAAGAGTGTCATGTGCTTTGTCTATTAAGTTTATTAGGTCACATTGATTTGGGGTCCTGGGGTTTGTTTCGTTGTCTGTTTTCTGTGTTTTAACTTTTGGAGTTCTTTATAGATTCTGAATATTAGCTGTTTTTTGGATACATAATGGATAAAAACTGTTAACCATTAAAGTAGGCAGTATCTTTACTCTGTTGTTTCCTTTTCTGTATAGAAACTTTTTAATTATATATAATCTCATTTCTAGATGCTTTTTTAATGGTCTCTGTTGCAAACAGAAATTTCCTTGATAAGTGGTAAAAGCTATGCTTGTCTGTAGACTTAAAACTAGATTTAGAATGAAGTTAAGAATTACACTTGTTTAGTTGAATTGCTATTGCAGATTCCTTACTTGCAGTACCTGGCTAGGTGTCCAGTACTGGGGTGATTTCTCTCTTGTTAGTGGGCCTCAAGCCTATTAGAAAGCTGATCGTTGCCACCAAAATAAGTGTGCCACTATTGAACCCTTAGGGCTATTTTGCCATCCTGGTCATCATTATGATTCAAAGCATCATAGCTCGATAGGACTATTGGTTGCTTCACTTCCTTAGAGCTTGCATTCTAACTTGTGGTACTATGAAGCCTAGTCCTCAGGGCGGGGCTTTCAAATCATATCCAGTATGGACCCTCTGGGACCTGTATTGAAAAGTACATGCTGTCTTCAGTAATAGGAAGTTATGTTTGACTTTTGGAAGGCAACCAAGGGATCCAACAATAGCTTATAATGTTTGGGGAGTCTCTTCGACTCCCTTGACCAAGAACTCAAAAGGGTGCTTTTTTTTTTTTTTTAATTTTTTATTAGATATTTTCTTTTTTTATTATTATTATTTTCTTTATTTACATTTCAAATGCTATCCCGAAAGTTCCCCATATCCTCCCCCTGCCCCTGCTCCCCTACCCACCCACTCCTACTACTTGGCCCTGGCCTTCCCCTGTGCTGGGTCATATAAAGTTTGCAAGACCAAGGGGCCTCTCTTCCCAATGATGGCCAATTAGGCCATCTTCTGCTACATATACAGCTAGAGACTCGAGCTCAGGGGTTACTGGTTAGTTCATATTGTTGTTCCACCTACAGGGTTGCATCCCCCTTCAGCTCCTTGGGTACTTTCTCTAGCTCCTCCATTGAGGACCCTGTGTTCCATCCAATAGCTGGCTGTGAGCATCCACTTCTGTGTTTGCCAGGCACTGGCATAGCTTCACATGAGGCCGCTATATCAGGGTCCCTTCAGCAGAATCTTGCTGGCATGTGCATTAGTATCTGGGTTTGGTGGCTGATGATGGGATGGATTCCCGGATGGGGTAGTCTCTGGATAGTCAATCCTTTCATCTTAGCTCTAAATTTTGTCTCTGTACCTATATCCTTTCATGGGTATTTTGTTCCTTATTCTAAGGAGGAATGAAGTTTCTTATGCCTAGAGTTAGAATTTTTGTTTGAGAGTCTGTCTGTTGCTCTTGGGAGGAGCATTGTCAACCAGGTGGGATTGGAAAATCTTATTTTAAATGTACATGTATGCCTGTAGAATTGTATGTACTGTATTAATTTTAGGTAAGGAATAATACTGATTTCCTTATGATTTTGTCATACATCTCTATTGTTTTTTACCCTCCTCCATCCCTCTCCTTCTGTATTGACAGACCTCTTCCCTTCCTAATTAAATCCCCACACCCCAGCTTTTCCCTTTTCTCTTTCCAAGCACTTAGACTCTGCTATTCTTTTCTCAATTGCCTCCACTCCACGACTCCTTTTTATTTTCCCAGTTTCTGTGGTTACAGAGGTCCTAAAGAAATGGATAATATAGGATTTTGATTACTAGATCATGGAACCTTTTCTAAAAGAACCCCAAATCTAGGCTGCAAAGCAAATCTTAACAATTGGAAAAGAACTGGATTAATTTTATATATCTTACCAGCCCATAGTAGAAAAAAACTAGAAATCATTGAAGAAAACAAAACAAAACAAAAAGAACAGAAACCACATATATTTTTAAAGAACAAATAATAAAGTCTTTAGTGAATTTAGTCATTGAAGAGACCAGAGGCCAATTGAATCAATTTTAGAATCAAATGAAAGCAAACTGTTATTTGAATGAAATGTGGCTTGAATTTGAAATGCTTCTCACAGGTTTACACCCACTGGTCTGCTATGGTGGCACTGTTTGGGAAGGGGATGGAAGCTCTAGGAGATGGAGTCTTCATGGAAGAAGTACATCATATGGAATGGGCTTTTGCGAGTTTATGCCCTTGTCACCCTCTAATGTGCTTTCTCCGCTTCCTATTTATGGTTGGAGATGTGATCTCTTTGAAAGTGGGGGGTACTAAAGTCATTCACTGATGTTCTGTTAGCACCTATTTCATCTTCTATACCCATTAATTACCAAGTAATATTTGTTTTATAAAATTTAGAGTGCAGTAGTGCTGCATATACTTTTACAACTGTATATTATTAATGATTGTTCTTTATATTAATGTGGCCTTTAAAGTTTTGTTTTAATTTTTATGTGAATGGGTGTTTTGCCTCTATGTATGTCTGTTTGTCACATGCATTGCTGGTGCCACCATGCTAGAAGAGGGCTTTAGAGTCCTCTTGTACTGGAGTTGCAGGTTTTGAGTTGCTATGTAGTTGCTGGAAAAGCAGCCAGTGCTCTTAACTGCTGAGCCATCTCCACAACATCAATGTGGCCATCATCATTGTCTCACTAATTTGGGTTTAAACTCTACTTTGTCACATAATAGAACAACTTACCAGCTTGCTTTCAGGCTCCACTCATTGAATATGTTGATTCCAACTTTTTACTCTATAGTTCTTTACCAGTGAAGTATGTTTCTTAGCAGAACTGATACTTAGATCTTGTTTTTTTGGTACAGTTAGATATATGCATTTCCAATTATTAGCGTTTTTTCAAAGTGAATATTATTATTGAGACAGACTTTATAACTCTTAGAATTTTTTGGATTTTCTGGTTAGTTGAATTATTTGCTTTTTTATCATTGTGTGTATGTGTGTGTGTGTGTGTGTGTGTGTGTGTGTGTGTGTGTGTGTGTGTTCCATCTTTCATATTGGTATTTGAGTTTTGCTAGTTTTGCTATGTGAATCTGTGGGCCGTTTCTCACTCAAACTACCACAATGTTCTTTTTTCCTTTTTATTTTCTTTTTCTTTTGGTATTGAACATTTTTTATTCTTTCCTACTCTTTTGTTCATTTTTCTCTCCTGAAATTTATAATTTATTCTTCCCTGTGATCTCATTAGACTCTCTTCCTTCCTCCCACATAGATTGTCTTTCTTAACGTTCCATCAGTACTAGTGGCTTAGTAATCATAAACTGCTTTCATTTGTGCTTTCATTTGTGCTTATCTTGAAATTCCCTGGTCAACTTTTTGAGATAGCTTTGTTGGATGGAAAATTCTTGGTTGTTATTTATTTCTAAGACTAGAAATATAGCAGTTCATGCTTTCTAGACATTTTAGGGTTGCTGGTGAGAGATATTGTATTATTTGATATGTTTGCTTTCCACTACATTTTTAAGTTGTTTTTTTACCATGTATTTCCAGCATTTCCATTTGGTTGATTTCAGAGTCTACATTTTCTTCCTAATGTTTTTCTGTTTTTTATTTAACTTTCTCTTCACTATTGCTGATCTTTTTTATCTATGTTACTAATACTGTTACCCAAGTTCTCAGCTGGTTCCTTTCTCTGCATTTTCATCTGCTCATTTGAATCCTCTAGTGGATCTTTGACTCTTTTTGAAAGTGGGATTCCGAAATCCTTTTCTGATACTTGAGCCATCTCATGTCTTTCATTTCTTATGATGAAGAAATGGGAGCTTGTAGAAGTTTATTACTGTTTCCTCACTGTGTTTTCTACATCTTTTGGAAAGATTATGCACTCCAGTTTTTGTTTTGTTTTGTTTTTTTCTGTTTTATGTGAATCTTCTTGGTGCATTGATCTGGGCTTATGTTCCAACTATGATTTAGGACAAAAGCTGACTATAGTAACCAAGAATTATTTGATGTTAGTCTATAGTAACAGATACTAGGTACTTCAGTTATATCTACAGGTGGCATGGGGAAACCATAGTTTATAATAGGTCGTTAGATTTGAGGGTATTAAGAAGTGAAATGAGATGGGAAAGAGGAAAGGAGGGCAAATACAAATTAAAAAGAGAAGTGTGAATTACAGACCAGGTACACACACTGCACAGTCACAAATGCTTGTTAGTCAAACTGAGCTAAAACCAAATGACTGAACAACTGAAGTACAAATTTAGATAAATAGAAACTATAGTATCTGCCAGTATTTCTTCTAGACACACACACACACACACACACACAAATGGTTTCCTCAAGTCTCAAGAAAACTAGGCAGCTTAATGTGTATTCACTCCTCAGTGGATCTTCAGAGTCACACTCAGGTTTCTGTAGTACTTCTTCAGTCTGGGGCCCACACCTGCCAGCTGAAGCCTTATCTCATCTGCTGAGGAGCAGAGTTGTCTGTGCCTGAGCTCTGATGGGCTGTCAGAGAGGTTACTGTGCATGTGTGCTTATGTTCCCTTCCCCACTCAATCCTAGCTGTTTCTCTTCCAAATGCTACACAGTCCTTGCCTGAGAAAACAACTCTGCCTATGCTGCTGGGTATGTCATACTTCATGTGCTTCATGGTGTTATGGTGGAGATGCTGTCTTCCATGTCCTCCTCAGTTCCATTCACCCCAGGGTAGTTGTGAAGGGAGATTCTCTACATTGGGCTGCCATACAGCACTTCCACCAGTGTCTGTGGCCAGTACCATCCTACTTGTTTATCTGCTCCAGTGTGCACAGTTGTGGTCACTCCCCTGCCACTCAGCCTTTCTCTGCATACCAATTTCTTATAGCACTCTGTCAGGAGGAAGGACAGTCATTTCTTGTCAGCTACCACTTTCCCCATACCCAATATGGACCCACTGGGTGTGGCTATATGCCCATGGCTGCTCCCCTTGTAGGTTTCTTCTTGAGAGAATTTTGCTGATCTCTTGTTTGTTTTGTTTTTCAAGGCAGGGTTACTCCGTGTACCTCTGGCTGTTCTGGAGCTCACTCTATAGACCAGGCTGTCCTAGAATTTAGAGATGTACCTGCCTCTGCCTCCCAAATGCTAGGATTAAAAACATGAACCACCAGCACCCTGCAAATTTTGTTAATTTTATCGTGCTTGTGCGTGTATTTCCTCCACACTTCTTATTTGACTTCATAATCCCTCTATGTATTTATAATGTTCTTTGACTTTCCCCTGTTAAGGATAGAATCTATTCTTTCTGACCCTGACTTTTATGTGTGTACACTTGTGGAGGCCTGGGTTGATGTCAGGTCTCTGTTGTTGTTACCATTGTTGTTTACCTCGCTGAGAACTTAATTTAAGGCCTCATACTTGCTATGCAAACATCTGTCACTGAGCATCCAAACCAACAGCAGATGTTCTACTTCAGTTGTTTCCACTTTAATTTTTGAGACAGTGTCTCTTACTGAACTTTAGCTCACTGACTGAATGGCTGGTCAGTGAACATCATTAATATGCAGTCTCTGCCCTCCAGGACAGGGCTACAGATGCCTGCTGACATTTCTAGGTTTTTAGATGGATGTTGGGAATCTTCACTCAGATTCTCAGCCCCTCTTATCCTAACTTTTACTTCAAGAGATCTCCCAAAGGCAAAACCATCATCTTACATGGGGATTCTATTCTTTCATTTATTCATTATCCTAATTTTTCCCAGGGGTTTGCTGAACTACTGTATTATCTACAGTGACTTCCTATTTCACTCTACATGAAGTATTACTTCTTTTACTGTTTTGTTTTCTTGAAGACATGATTTAAAGAAGGAAATCGTTTATCCATTTCACTGCTTATCTTGTGTCTATTTTAGCATGTGAGCTCAGAAAGAGAAAGAATTTTTTGCTTTATTGGCATGTGGTGTGTGTTCAATAAAATTAGTGAGTAAATTAAATACTGACTTAAATTGCAATCACCAATACTACAATAAGTAATCACTTCTTTTTACTTTATTATCAGTGCTTAAATTTGTTTACTTCTGTTTACAAGTGTATGCTTCCAGTTTTACAAATAAGAATTATGTTTGGTTACTTTGCGTTTCTTTGGCCAGCACAGTAATTTTTTGTTCAGTGATTATCCTACCCAGTGATCTTCAGCCAGCACATATCTTTGTTGTTTTTATAAGTCTAGGCATTGCTTTGCAATTCCCTGTTTGAAAATAAAACAAACAAAAACATTGATCTTTCTATATTTCCTTGAACAAAATGCAGTTTCACTATTTAAGAGTAAAGAAGTAGAAATAATCCAAAAGGAGTCATACCAATTATCAGAGATGCCCTTTAATATAAATTGTTACCAAGCCTTACATGACTAGTCCTAATCTACTCAGGGACTGTGAAGTGACAAGGATGTGAATACAGGAGTTAGGTGCTTAGTAATGTGTAAGTGCTTCACTCAGGCTCAGGAATGTGTCATTGAAGTTTAGAATATGTCGAGCCCTTCCCATCTCACCAATGAGTTAGATGTTCTGTCACGGTGGACCTGCCCTCTCTGTGCTTGTCACCCCTGCCCTACAGATTGCTAGCATGCAATCTAGACCTAGACTTCTAGATCTAGACTTCTAGATCTCATTTCAGAAGTGTAGGACTCTGGTACTAGTCTCCAGCAATTCACAGCAGCATATCAGATTCTTATTAAAGTTAGTAGTTTAGCCATAACAGTTCTGGTAGATATGTGAATGTGTCAATGTGCAGCAAATTTTTTCAGCAAGGCAATGTAATTACAAAGGACAATGATAAACACACACAAACCAAAGGAAAACAAAAAACAAAAAAACTCCCAGAAAAGCTAAAAACAATGATAAATTTTCTGATTCTCAAATATATAATATCTTAGTAACATTATCTATATTATTTCCAACTTCATAAAATACTAATTGCCAATACTATGTAGATTATTTTGAAAGCATAATAAAATCATGATTAGCCCAGTTCTAGTGAATGAGCTGGGTCTCTGTGTAATTGGATTCTTGCTGTCTTTTATACAGACACTCAGAAACAAGACTTGCTAACAGTGGCTGACATATCTTATGTAGATGTCTGTGGTGGAGCTACTCCCACTGCCTTGCTTCTCTCTGACACTCTAGAGACGGCAGTGGTATTGGAGTGAGTTGGTTTCTTCTCTTTTCCTCCTTGACTTCTATCAGATTTCATTTTTTATCCCAGTAAAGACTTACTTCTATTTTTCTTTCTATTCTAAAACTTCTTTCCATTCTACAGATGGTAAAGTTGAAGGAAGTTTATGAAAGGGCAATAAAAGTTGTCATGTATAAAATTAAAGCAACATGTTCTTAGCACATGAAATAAATGAGCTGCTTTTTCATGATAAGTTAATATAAAAATACAATTTAATTTTTATGACAATGATATTTTTATAGATAAACACTGTTACAGTAACAGCATTTAGTATTCATTTTCAGGGTAAATTCCTAGGTCTCAAAAGATTTCAGTATTTCAGAAATCCGACTATATGCTAATACTATATATCTTGACTAGAAAAATTTGCAAAACATTTTATCCTATAAGAATACATTTGTTTTGTTTTTCTTTTATTGAAAGATTGAAGTCTTTTTGATCAGTAATGAAAACTTTGTGTCTACTTTATCAATAGTTATACTATCATATCTTATCTTAACATCTAAATAAGTTAATAACAATTACAGCAAGAAAAGTTTCTAGTTTTATTTGTACATTTTAATGAATTGTTTGAATTCTGTATGTAAACTGTCACAGCATGAAATCAATTTTCTGCCTTGATTCATCCAAAATCTGGGACTTCTGTCACACTAATATTATAATTAAAAACATTAATAGTGACGGCAACTTAAAAAGCATACCTTGCTTTTTGGTAATTTGGCGTATTTCTGTGAGTGCATGGGACTTCAAGAACCTTCAATCCACTAATAAATTTATTAACTCAAACTTAAAAGAAGTGAAAAGTCTCTCTTTCTTTCCCTCTCCCCATGGTCAGTCTGCTAAAATAGATTATTCATGCTTATTTGATTCAGGTAGGCTTTTGCAAGCTTCCCTGCCAGGCCTGGGAATGTGGTACATTGAGGCCTTTTCAGAGGCTTCTGACATAGACCAAGCTTTTATTGCATGGTGTTTTATTACAGCCAAATCCTAGTCTCCACCCAGTTTGTAGGCACTCAGCTTATTCTTTTGAATCAGGAAAGGTTATCACCTACCTTAATCCATGCAGTAGCATGGATTAAGGACACCAGTGTGCCCCAGGATTCTCAAAGAGGATCCTGGAAACTTCTGGTTTCTTCTTTTTTGCTGTCTTTACTAAATTCTATTGGGCCTTAGGGGGATTTGCATCTGAAATGGGCAACCTGGTGTTTTTCTCAATGAAGACATCAGATCAAAGTTCAGTTAGTCAAGGCCTTTCTGAAACATTAAGAGGGCTTGGACTTACACAATAAAAAGATGAGCTCTCACAGAGATTGCAGTAAAAACATTCTGAACTATAATCCGGATAAAGAATCAATTATAGGCCAAAGAACAGACCTTGTTTAAATTGCTTTAGACTAATAACTTTACATCTAAAAAACTTTTATACCGTATTTTTAAGAAACATTTTAATATCATATAATTTATTTGTCAATACTTTTCATAATAAATGGAGAATTTGTGCCTTAGAAATCATAATTCTGCACATACTATTATTGCGTTGAAAAGATTAGATTGAAGCCAACTAATAGACGTCTTTCATTAATGAAAAAAATCGTACCTTATGGAGAGATGCACATTCATTTTATTTAGAAAATAAATGTCACACCCACCGACTCATTCTAGGAAAAAATGTTTCTCTTAGACTTCAGGATGTTTTATTTCATGTGACTGTATAATTTGATGTTTATAGGCATTTAATTTAGGAACATAAATCACTGAAATCTTAAATGCAAATAGCAAGTGTCAAGCATACTTATGTTTAACTAAATTAAAAAATTGTCACTCTGTAAGATAAGATCCTACTGTGAGTTCTCATGTTTCTGCAGAGATATTAGTTGTGTTGAACATCCCCAAGTTTGCTAGTTTCTTAGTACTCAGCAGTGGTAAAGGACTCAGTAAAGATCAAATCATAGCTTTTACCAGAAGCTGTTTCCAGGCTAATGTGTTAATAGTTTAACTTTATGTAGAAGGGTATGGGCTCGGGATGCATTTATTAAAATCAACCTAGATTCCATTCATAACAATAGTTAATACACTTTTTACTAACATATGTAAAGAAATTCAGTGTCAGTAGTTATTCATTTACTAAGAGAAAAATGGTTTCTTGGAGAGAACGTTAATAAAGACAGTCAACCTGTGAAGCAACAGTCAGGCCAACTTTCCAGTTCTCACATAGTGTCCACCCATCCTCTCTCATGCCCATGACTTGATGCTGCCAGGACTCCAGGACATTGTGCATAGTCAGCTTCATTCAGATTTATAAGAAATGCTGTATATGTGTATATATCCTGTGGGTATTTAGATTTAATATGATGCTCAGTTAAAAATATTTAAATATTTTATTTCTTTTGGGGCTTGCAACCAATGAATTGACTTGGCTTACCTTCATTTAGTTCTTATCTCCTTATTTGATTTGTCATTAAATCAAATTGAACTGCTATCCATGAATTAAGAATTATGTATACTAAATATCTAACATAGAAAAGGAGATGTACAGAGTAGTTTTAAAATGAAAGAGGTATATGAATTATTATAAACTTAGGAATCATTAACAGAAAAAAACTTGAGAGTAGAAAGTTTAATTCTTAACTGTGCTTTGTTCGGCTAATAGACTATTGTATGGATCTTTAAGTTTAGGAAACATTTATGTCAGCTTTTCATCATTAGCATTAATGTACATACATATGCCATTACTTTGCTTGATGTAGGACAAAGAAATTATAGTGTAAAATAATGTTACTTTAACAACCTGCCCGGTTTTTCTGCAGGTTGGACCGGTCTCGTCGTCACGATTTGGTCACTATTATGATGTTTCAAAAAAGATTCCTCAGGAGCTACTACAGAGTTCAAAATGGCATGGATTCTTCCTTCCAGAACACATACCTCCAGATCTTAAAGGAGAATCCTGGTAAGTCCATGTTGTTTACAAGTTCTGATTTCAGATACCAGTAGGTTGCATTTTTACCTAAGTTTTGAAGAATGTATATACAAAGGTATAGCCTAATAATGCTAGTTTTCTACGAGTATATAACAAATTATACAAGTATTTTTGTAAACTACCTATTGCTGTGATTTATTATATGATAGACCTGGATACCAAGATAGTTTCAATTCCATGTGATTTCACTTTCCAGGAAATGTGAAACAATTCTAAATCAGGACTTCTACCAATAACGCAAATAAATATCATAAAATTTTTTGACGAAAATTCCAGGGAAAGGTGTAAAGCACTGCTGCTTGCTAATACCTTTTAGTGAATGATCCTTTAAAGGGTAAACAAGTATATGTTCTTACTTTTTTAATAAAACATTATACTTTTAGTGATACTATAAATAAAAGTCTGTAATTTTAGGTAAAAAGATGATTTGGAGTTAGAATTTTACATTGAAGAGTTCTTTAGTATTAAGAAAACCTAACAAGTTTATAGTGCCAAAAAATTTATTAAAGTAGAATTCTGAAAGTTACAGACTTGATATTAAGTAATGTGTAAGATATTAAGAAAACTTACTTTCCATTCCTACCACACTTAAGCTACTGAACACAGTAATAAGCAGTAAGCTACATCCTGTATTTTCTTAAGCACTTTCAAGTCATTTTCAAAGTAAATTACTAAGAGCGTTTATAGATAGAAATTTATGAAATTAAATGACTTAAATGCATTCAGTCTCTGTTCTAGAAACAATACCTCAGAATTTAGTCAACACTGTTCCCTTAAATCATTTTCAGAAATTTTTCACTTTGTTAATGAGTTCCCTAGTCTGTGGTTAGAGACATAAAGTGGCACATTGGTCTATTATAGCTCTAGTGGCCATGCTGAAGATTGGCTCCTGTGTGTCAGGCACACTACTACATGTTGTGCACTTACTGCCTCCTGTTATTCTGTATGAGCAAATATTTGTGCTTTCCAGAATATACTGACATACCTAGATCTAGCAGGGTACACTGAGTAATAGAATCAGGAGAGACATGTTGTATCTCTTTCTTTGTGCTTCGTTCCTTTTGAAGATTTATCCATATTACTTTTGTTATTGTTAATTTTAAATCATTATGTTGGAATTCTGAACTCTGCCAGTTAAACTAAACACACACATACACACACACACACACACACACACACACACACACACAAGCATGTGCACAAAAGTGGTAATACCTACATTCAAAGATATTTCCTCTGAATCAGAATTGTGTGTTGGCTGTAATTCTATACTGTTTCATTTATAGAATGCTCAGCTGTATAAATGTGAAATATGAGCTGGGGCCATAGTCCAGTGGTAGAGTGCTTGCTTAGCATAAATTTAATCCCTATAATTGCAAAATAAAATAAAGCCTATATTAAGAGTAGTATAATTTAACAAAAAAATACTTTTATAATTTGAAACAGGTTTGTTTCAAGGAACAAACATTTTTTTAACAGAAAATATGAGGTTTTTATTCATTCATTCAGGTAAAGGAAGGAAGTCAACTTTAGTTAAATGCTTCTTTCAGGAGGGGGACTGTTCATGTATTTGACCATAGCCTATTCATTTAATTCTACCAACAGCCCTCTGAGCTGATTAATGTCACAGTTTATGGGACCTTGAGGTCAGAGATGCTAGGCAAATTAACTGTTGCAAATTATAAGTCATTAAAGCAGTGGTTCTCAACCTGTGGGTTGTGACCCCTTTGGGGGTCAAGTGACCTTTTCACAGAGGAGGCATATCAGGTATTCTGCATATCATATACGTACATGAAGATTCATAACAGTACCAAAATGATAGTTATGAAGTAGCAACAAAAATAATCTCATGGTTGGAGGTCAGCACAACATGAAGGTCTGTATTAAAGAGTCACAGCAGCCGGGCCTGGTGGCGCAGGCCTTTAATCCCAGCACTCGGGAGGCAGAGGCAGGCGGATTTCTGAGTTCGAGGCCAGCCTGGTCTACCAAGTGAGTTCCAGGACAGCCAGGGCTATACAGAGAAACCCTGTCTCGAAAAACCAAAAAAAAAAAAAAAAAAAAAAAAAGAGTCACAGCAACTGCTGCACTAAAGTAACACCCCAAACCAGGTTTATAAAACCTCCATGTTGCAGGAAATGTGCAGCTCACCAAACTAAGGGACCAAAAAACTATACTTTGATGAACTGTGAGTATGTAGTCAAATGGTCTTTAAACGTGTAATTGCTGGAATGTTTTTTGAAAGCTAGCAGTTTTACACAGAATAGGAAAATTTATAGATTTTAATTACCAAGGCAGTATTTCATTTCATAGTAGTTAACTGATAATTCATTTATTTCATATTAAACTTAAATGCTTAATTAAATGTAATTAAATTTTAAACATGTAATTAAATTAATTTTGAATATGAGTACTTTACCATGTGAGATTTATTTTAATTTATGAAAAGTGTATGCTCATTTCACTGACATGAACTTTGCTGGTTCATTTATAAAACAATAAAGCCAAGCCTTACAGTTACCTATACTTTTCCTATAATTAAGACTAAAGGATATGTACTTGTGGCTCACTGCCATATGTAAGATACAGTATATCATTTCATAATTTCTAAAGGCACTATTGATAACAAGTAAAGATTTTTTTATAGCAAGAAAAACTGAAGGTCATTTGAAATTTGCAGTAATTTAAAATTACTGGTAAGTTTGTCTATAGCAAATGTTCATACATACATTCTAAATTTTCAAATTAGAGCCTAGGCATAGTATCTTGGCATGTATCCCAATATTGTTAAGATCACTTAGAGAGCTAGTGCCTGCAGTCTCAGCACTGGGCATGTGGGAAGAGGAGGATCGAGGCTAAGAAACTGGATAGCATCTTAAAACCAAAAGGACAGCGTTGGTAGTTCATGGAGGATAACAGCAGCTCATTTTTAGACTAGTTATGTAATTGATTGGGCATTGTTTTGAGTTAGCATTTGCCAACAGGTGTATTCAAGCACAACAAGTAGATTTTTTTTTCCTGTTGAAGTATACTGCCACTCCACATTTAAGACAGCAGACAGTTGAACAACAAACCTAACATGCAATCTAATCTGCTACTCTCACTTGAATTCATTGCTTTTCTGTTCCTGTGATCAAATATGAAGCAACCTATGGAAGAAGGCATCTGTTTTGACTGTGGTTCCAGGTTTACAGTCCATCATGGCAGGAGAAATGGCAGCAATCGACAGGCCTGATGCTTGTAGCAAAAAGCTAAGAGCCCATATCTTCAACTGGAAGCACAAAGCAGAGAGGGAACTGGAAGTGGCCAGAGCTTTTAATCCACAGGCCTGCCCCACAGTGACACAAATCCTCCAGCTAGACTGTACCCCTCAATTCCCCAAACACTGCCACCAACTGGGAACCAAGTTTTCAGATGCCAGCAGTATGGGGACAGTTTTCATTTTAAATCACTTCACTGCTGAATCTTAGCATCCTACCCAAACTTGCATGTATAGGCCCACACCTAGAGTCGGGGTCTTTGTTGTGGTTTGAATCTAGAATAACCTATCCTTAATTGAACCCCAGCCTTTATGAAGCAGGGTCTGACTGGTGGAGATAAGGAGCAAGCCTCAGAGATTAGAGCCCTGATTCAAGTCCCATGGTATACTTTTTGCCACCCATTCCTGTCACCATGAACTTCATCACACCTTCCCACCACAATCAACTGAAATTGCTCCAAAACTGAAAGTTGTGCTACTATAACAAAATACCTGACAGATACAAATCAGAAGTTTATTTTCTCACAGATGTGTTAGCCAAAGGCTTCAAGATCAAAGTTCTGGCAGTTTTGTTGTGTGGTACTGCTACAAGGTACTGAGTCTCTCTCATGCCAACACTAAGAGTCCTGGGTATTTGCAAGCAAGGCTGAAGATTTGTTAGGTGGAGTCAAAAACAAAAAACAAAACAACAAAAAGCAAGCAGCAGAAAAGCTTAAAATGAAAACTAAGGAACAAAAGGATAGTCTATAAACTGTGAGCCAAAGAAAAAGAGCCGACAACAACTGCCATCGATACATGAGAAGAAAGAGGAAAGACAGAACGTTGGCGAGCAAAGAAGACACCATCCAACTCTCCACAATATTGAGGAAAGATTCTATGCTGTGGCTTTATATATGCTGAAACGCATAGTTAATAAAAGCAAAAGTAGACAGTCCATGTGCAGTCAGCAAGCCTCACTGCTTCAGAGGCTCACATTCATGAATCCATGAGCTCGCATCAGAGGCAACACTTTTCAACTGTTAAGTACTTAAAATAGCATCCTATGTTAGCCATGATATGGAAATATAGCCAATCATATTAATTGTGAGGGTAAAAGTTATTGAAACAAAAAGGTATCAAAACTTAGACTATCTACTGTCTTTTTACTATTATTCCATTTCTGTGAATTTATCCCAAATATGACATGTTCTCAAAGATATGTTTGAATGAATGAATTATGTCTTAAATTGCTACAAAAAAAAAAAAAAAGAACCCACTGAGATCATTATCCACTATGATAAAAAAGAAGTCTTAATTGGATGATGGTGTTGAAGCTTTATTGGATTTAGGTATAAATGTAAGGAAAGAATTAACTAACAACATCAAATATGAGAAAATTCAAGTTGCTTTGATGCAGATACAAATAGAGCACAATCTGGCAGAAGAGGTAAATTAGAGGTATTCTGATTGGGAGAAGAGATGACATTTATTTACATAGGACAGGTAGAAGTAGGGAGTTAATACTATTCAGAAGAGAGCACTGTTAGTATAGAGCCTGAAAGAATAAAGTGTGTACACAGCTCAGGAGAGAGATCTCAGATGATTCTTGTGGCAGCATGCTGAAGACTGTGTATGTGGTGCAAATGATGATGGAGAGGACCTTTTTCCTTTGGGTCTTTTACAACAAAAATATCACATACCATGTACCTTGAACCAAGAGGTCTACTTTTCATCATGGTGAGGGTCTGGAAGTCCAAACTCAGGTTCTGGCAAGATTGCGTTTTGTGAAGACTTTCTACATAGACAGATGCCAGGATTTCAGTCAGTTCACATGGCGGAAGGGGCACACACAGTCCTATAGGTCTCTTTTATAAGGTTACTAATCCCACTCATGAGGCTTTGACCATCATAATCTATTTACCATATCTAGTTATCATATCTAGCTATCAATGTCAACTACAGCAGGCAAATATATAAATATAGCAATGAGCATATCTTCTGGATATATATAGTACTAGGTATATCTTGTTTGTTTCTGTTTCCAGTTCATGAGTTTGATGAAAAAGAGATGCTTTTTCAGTTTGAATAACAATGGAGAAGAGGTGAAACTGTCATAAAGGAGAATAAGGGTATTTAGTGAGATTGCCAAGTAAGCCTAATAACCTCTTGGAATTTATAATTATAAAATTTAAGTCATACTAGTTCAGAGAATGGGCCTTTCTCTGACCATTTTCAGCTGCATCAGGGCAGATGGAGAGGCCATAGAAAGTTGAATCAACCAGAAGAGTTTTGCCACAACAAAGAAAGGGATAGATTAAATGAAGTTGTGGAATGACCATGAAACAAGATAGCTAATTAGGTTGTGCTAACCGACAGGAGTCTAGCATGACTGTCCTCTGACAGGTGTTACTGCAGATGATTGGGACAGATCCAGATACAGCAAACTGATGTCAGGGACCCCTATGGAAGAGTTAGGGGAAGGACCGAAGGAGTGAAGGCGATGGCAACCCCATAGGAAGACTAATAGTCTCAACTAACCCCTGGATGCTCCTGGAGACTAAGCCACCAACCAAAGAGCATATATGGGCTGGTACGAGATACCACACACACACCCATCCCCCAGCACATAAGTAGCAAAGGACTGCCTTGTCTGGCCTCAGTTGGAGAGAATTTGCCTAATTTTGTAGAGACTTGAGGCCGCAGGGAAGGGGGAGAGGAGATTGCAAGCACCCTCTCAGAGGCAAATAGGAGGGAGAATAGGATAAAGAACTGTGGGAGGGGGGACTGAGAATGTAAAAATAATTAATTTTTTTAAAAAATGCTACCAAGTGTAATACAAAAAGATAAAAGTGACCACAGTCAGTGATGGCCTAGGCAGATTGAAAGTAGGTGGAAAGGAGAGTGCATGAGCCTGACATTTTAGAGGGGTGGGTGATAATGACACTGTGTGCGTGGTGTATCATGGTGAAAGCAAACAGCTTAGATAGGATGAATGAGGGAAGAGAGAAGATGTAGAAACTGGAGAGCTGAGGATTAGGCAGTGTGTGACAGCCCAGGCTGGGATACCCCACACAGCTGGGAGGCCTGTAGGAGCCCTGCTCTAGCCCTTCATCTGTAGCAGCTCCTGGCAGAGGCAGTGTACTACCAGGCTCACTGTCTCTCATCAAGATCATATCTTCACTTAATGTCCATGTCATAGAGTGGCATCTGTACATCTCCATGGTCTTAGATCTTCCCAGCTGTAATCCAGGAGTCTCTGCTGGCCATGGATCTCCTTCATACTCTTGAATTCATTCTTAGTCTCTGTGTCTTTCTCTTAGTTGGGCTTCCATGATCCACCCAAAATCCATGTTAGGTGAGAGCATCAGAGAAGAAAATGACAGCCTTATTAAATGACAGCCTTCAGGGTAATCCTAATGAAAATTTCAACTTGAAAATTACTTGTGAAAAGACTTCACAATCTCTGGAATCACATGCAAATTATATGCTAATAAACCTTTAGCTCAGCAAAGTATTTTACACAATTAGTTGAGACATGTATTGTGCCTATTGCCTCTTAAAAATGTTTCCTACTACTTGTCATAGTTGAATCTTTATAATATACATGCAAATTAAACTTTGATAAGATAAATTCTATTGTCCTATTGGCTTTCAAAATAATGTCAAAAAGTGCTTCATATTTATTTTAATTGTAATTATAGATAATTTTTTTGAGAATGGCAATTCTTAATTTTCTAAGGCTTTGTGGGTTTTTTCCCTCAAATATTTCTATCAGGTTGTTAAACAAATATTTAAGTGACCGGAGTTTCTTTTTATTATTATTATTATTATTATTATTGAATAGTTTATTTAGGGCATGGGAAAGAGAGTTGAGGAGGGATAGAGATGGAGGGGAGAGGAAGGGAGGGGAGGGGCCAGCCAGGAACAGGTGGGAGGGTGGGAAATGGGGAGAGAAAGGACAGAGAGAGTAAGAGAGTAGGACAGTAAGAGCCAGAGTTTCTTATTTTTAAAATCCAAATTACTTTAAAGAGAGAAATCATTCTTGAACTATATAATTTTAAAGTCACTGTAGACAAGAGAGATAGGAGAAAAAATTTAAAGAAGCTGTCTGTGTCACATTTTGAACTGAATTGTTGGCATAGGTAGAGACAGAGCTAGCTCTCAGGCCTTAGCATCTTCCTGCTACATGGTAGTGGTGCTCAGTTATCAATTTGTAAACCCGCTGTTTAGTATGAAAGTTTCCCTTATTTTATCACACTGCAAGTTAAATACAACTGAGGCACATTGGTGAAGATATCATGGGTACAGCTAAGATCTCCTTTTGTAACTGGACCCTGGAGTGCTTCATTTAATATGTTGAATGGAACCACATTCAAAACTCCTGTTAACCACAGTAGTGTGTGGGAACCTAAGACTGTTTTTGCACCTCCTTTAGAGACCTAACTTAGTGAAATTGCATGAGCAAATAAGTACACTTTTAGACTGTTTTCAAGGGTCTTGTTTGTTTAGTTTAGTTTAGTTGTGTTGAGACATGCTCTCATTCTGTAGCCCAGGCTAGCTTGAAACTCACTATGTGGACTAGACTGGCCTCAAACTCAACAGGGGTCAGCCTGCCTCAGCCTCCCAAGTGCTAAAGTTAAAGTCATGCAACCATGTCCAGCAAATATTTTCATTCTATATGTCAATTCTATCACTTAATGATATGTAACCTTGTATAAGTCATGTATCCTATAGTGAGTCTTAAGTTTCCCCACCACAAAGTAAGGATAATGTCTGAACTTATCTCACAAGATCATTGTGTTCATCAAATGCTATGCCACCAGAGTCTTCAGTGTTTACTATGTACCATGCAGTTCAGCAGCTGGTGTGACTAAAATCAGATAGGGTTTTAAACAGTCTACCAAGAGTTTGTATTCTGTCTGCAAATTCTTCACATATCAACTACTTACTGTGACTCAATATAAAATTTTATTTTTCTCATATATCTTTTTACAGACCGAAAAAAATAATCTTTTTTAAAGACAAAAATTTATCTTTCAGCCGGGCATGGTGGCGCATGCCTTTAATCCCAGCACTCAGGAGGCAGAGGCAGGCGGATTTCTGAGTTCGAGGCCAGCCTGGTCTACAGAGTGAGTTCCAGGACAGCCAGGGCTACACAGAGAAACCCTGTCTCGAAAAAAACAAAAAACAATAACAAAAAAATTATCTTTCTCCTGTTGCCCAAGCCCTTTTTTCCCTTTGTGAAACTAAAGATAATTTTAAGTACTTAGTATTTTGAAGTTCAAAATTAGTTCCAGAGCTAGAGATATGACTGAGTGGTTAGGAGTACTTATTGCTCATCCAGAGGAACAAAATTGGATTCCAATACCTACATGGCACCTCATATCATTTATAACTTACAGGTGTTATAAATTCCAGGAAATCTAATGCTCACATGCAGGCAAAACAGTTACAAATGTAAAATAAAAATAAATCTTAGAAATTAGTCTACACAACTTTGTATATTTTATATTTCTATATATTGTAGTAGCTTCAGGCACACAAAACTCTGTAGCTCATTTTAATATAAATATTGTTGAAAGTATAAGAGTAAAGCAGGACCATATGTATGATTGAAAATAAGCTTCCTTAGAGCAGCCTTTAAATATTTGAAATAGAACTGTTAAATGTTTGAAAATAAGAGCTGGGGATATTGCTCAGGGGTAATGTTGTCCTCTGAGCTTCACACTCATTGTGACACACCCATCTGAACCATTCAAATAGAACCACCTAGACATATGGATTAAAAAAAGAGACAAAGTGTTTAGAAATAATAACAACAAAGTCAGGGTCACATTTATAGATGAATTTTCTTCTCAATTCATTTCACATGCTCACACACACACACACACACACACACACACACACACACACACACCATAAGATTTCTCAACATTGAAGAATCAATAATAAAACCAAAATTTACTATGTAAATAGAAGATACTTATTTTATCAATATTTATATATGCTTTTATAAATATTAAACAGCAATGAGTGATAACTAATAAAGTACAAATCCCCCTTTTTGAATGATTATATTTTATTCATTCAGAAGTTGATACTGGCTTTTACAGTGCACAAACATTTATTTGTAAGTTTTATGTTTGCAAAACCTTTAGTTTCTATGTAATTCAAGAAATTTATCTTATTACTTAAAAGTAATAAGATAAAGTAATTACTTCTAAGTGTATTGGCTAGTGAATTATTTTATGTTGATGCTAAATAAGGAAAGTGATTAAGATGTATTGGGTTTATGCTTTCACTTTCATTCTCTAAAATGAAACACTGAATAAGATAAAAAGAAAATTCTAAAGAATAAGGAGAAAATGAGAAAGGGGGGAGGGAGGGAGGAGGGAAGGAGAGCATGAAAGAGAGAGCTTAATACATCAAATTTGTATGGACACAAATGATTCAGTGGCAACAAAAGTTGACTTTAAAAACAGGAAAGGACCTGAGTAGATAGTATTTTAAAACAGGCATACAAGTGATCAACAGATCTATGCAGGAAAAAAAAAAAACCTCAAATACCATTGTTCACCAGAGAAATATATATTAAAACCCCTAGGAGATACTGACTTACAACTCTCATAATGACTGTTATCAACGTAGTAAAGGATACGTAAGTATTGGTGAAGATGTAGAGAAAGAAAAGTCTTTGTACACTATTGGTAGATGTTGAAAACCGTGGCAGTTCATTACAAATTCAAGGTACAGGTATTGTATCTAATAGTGCTACTCATGCACTTATATCTAAGGAAGTGAATTCCGTGTATCGAAGGAATAGCTGTATTCCCTTTCATTACAGCAGGGATACAGAATTGACCTGAATTATCAACAGAAAATATGGTATACACACAAACATGTAGCAGAGTACTATGTTACCTTGAAAAAGAATCCTGTATTCTGTAATACAGATGAAAGCAGAGAACATTTAGAGGCTTTGTTAATGCATTAGGATGGAATGGATAAACATAAGCTTTCTTTTAACCCGTAGTGAGGTTCATCATATTAGTAGCTGCAATGTATTTCATAATTTGGGATCTCGGAGCAGATTAACCTCCAGCCCTGTATAAAGCTAGTTGGCCCACATGGGAATTGCATAGACTGCATTCACACTGTAATACTGTGTGCTGAACAGTCAGCTATTGGATGGAGCACAGGGCCCCCAGTGGAGGAACTAGAGAAAGTACCCAAGGAGCTGAAGGGGGCTGCAACCCTATAGGTGGAACAACAATATGAACTAACCAGTACCCCCTGAGCTCATGTCTCTAGCTGCATATGTAGCAGAAGATGGCCTAGTCGGCCATCATTGGGAAGAGAGGCCCCTTGGTCTTGCAAACTTTATATGACCCAGCACAGGGGAATGCCAGGGCCAAGAAGTGGGAGTGGGAGGGTAGGGGAGCAGGGGCGGGGGTGGGGGTGTATGGGGAACTTTCGGGATAGCATTTGAAATGTAAACAAAGAAAATATCTAATAAAAAAAAATACTGTGTGCTGAAAATGGAGCTAGCCAGAACAAATAAGTGCCAAGGCAGGGCACTCTCAGAGAATCGCCCATACACAGTGTTATTTATGGATGTGTCCTCATGTAAAAGTAGGAAACTATGCCCATGTAGCCTATGTTGTCCTTGAAAGGGAGCAGTACTACTTGAAACATACCCAGGCTGGGAGGCCCTTTGTCTCCTGGGGTCATGTGTGTTTTCGACAGAAAATTTTTCCTTATGTTAGCTCTGTTTCTGCAAGATAGGGATTTGGAGTCAGCGGCAGCCATTCAAAAGCGCACACATGTACAAATATATGCACGTATTTTTGCTAAATCAACTTGTATTGGTGTTGCAGACTAAGCAAAGGTGCTGCTGCACTTCTTAGCTTCACTCATGAAGCAGGCTTCCTTCTTTCTAACTTTTCCCTGAAACATCTTGTGACATTTACAAGGAATATATCTCAAGTGTTCTTTTTAGACCCAAGTGCACCTTAAAAATTCATTTTATTGTTTTTAAAGTAAGAAACAATGCTAGCGAGAAAAAAAAAATCTAGGATGTCTTCTTACACCCATGCATTTATTTTTGTATCATCTTTTAACAAAGGAAGTGGCTAAATTTAGTAGGAATTATGCTGTTTGCCTTCGTGTGTCCTAAATATCCAAGTGATTAAGTTAATGTTATTTTAGCAGTTTGTTCTAAGAAAATTAAAACTTTGATGGAAGATGAGCGCAGGTGATCAGGACATTGATTTGGGAGTGTGGGCATAGCAGTTCATTAACTATGTGTTAATTATGTATGATTACTCCTGAAAAGCTACGGTGGCTTCATCTTTTAGGTTACTTCATTAAATCATTAATTTTCTTGGAGGTAACTAAGCCTGACATAATTAAGTCATCTCAGTCTCCACAGATTTTTATCCTCTCATAATGTCAAAAACTAAGCAATTTACTATAAGATGATATAACTGACTCTCTTTTTTACATGCTGACTTCATATTTTAAATTGTTTAATATTAATTTGATACATTTTTATATTTAAGCATTCTAATAAATTCGTATTGTTTACTTAATGTATTATAGATATTTCACTTCCTGTGTGATAGGCCTGTTTATGTATTTGAACCACTTCTTACCAACAGTTTTTTTTCCTGTGGCTACATGAGGCTGCTTGAGTTCATTCAGAAGAGCATTTATGCTGAAGGATTTGATGGAGCTAATCCCCAGGTATGAGTGTTTTCAAGCCTTCTATAGTCATGGACAGAACGCTGTTCTCAAATCTCTGGGGTAGGCTGAAGAGCCTGGGAAAAATCAATAATATGCAACCTATTTTCACTGACTGTGTAAATGAGTAGAAAGTATTCATATGTATTTAGAGTTTTTCCTAGATTCTTAGGATGCTCACAAAATAATCACATTGTGCTTAAATACTATTTTAAGCTTCAAGATTACTAAGTAGTTATGTTTTTTAAATTACTTCTCATACTAGAAGGTTCATATTTTTTTATTTCAAATGTTCATATTTCTGAATTAATTAATTAATTCTAAATTGCCTAATGTGTAAGAATTCTCACAATATTTTATGCCTTGTTACATTACATTCTGAATTGTTTCATTGAATAAAAGATATATTTTTGTTATATTTTATACCACAACTGTTCTCTGTACCTCTAATTTTATACTTTCTCCAAATTCTCAATACTGAACATGTTTTACTTAATTTTAAAAAATGAAGAAATTTTATTGTTAAACATTTGCCTTCCAAAGATTCTCAGTGATATTAATTTTATTTGACACTAAAAGATGTATATTGTTTTATGATTATTGTATTATTTAAGGTTATTTTAACAAATGTATCTTTACTACATAGTTATTTTTAATGAAGACAAAGAAGCTAGAAACTAATTTTTATCATCTTTATCTACAATTGCTGTTAATTCATAGATTTCTATTTTTTAATCAGTTTACTTGCTATGTCAACAATTTATTCATGGCAAAATAAATAATTTTTAAATTGATTTTATTGCCAGTTTAATAGCAGGGTGAAACATTTATGTGTATCTGGAAAGTCTTTAGAGATGACCTTTAATATTTTCCATAGTCTTCGTAGTGGCTGCTGGTAGGATTCATTCCTTATCACTGGATCTTTGGTCCTAGCTAAGATTATGGGTGCCCTGTCTTTTTTTGGTGCCAGTGTGTGTCTGCAGAGGCAAATTGGTCCCTGACAGACACCTTTCCCCACTTGTGGTGGTAGCTATGGAAACAGGCATGTCATAACAGTTCCTATGGTGTAGTGTGCAGAGCTGCTGCTTTTGCAGAATGATGACATTTCTTCTAAAAGCAAGAAATTTATAAAATGCAGGAAAGCAACAAGAATCACTTGACTCTTTTGCCAAGGAATATGTACATAAGTACCTTAGAAATAAAACTAAGAATACTTAGGAAGTAACCTGTGTTGAAACAAAATAGAAATTATTTCTTTGTTTATTTGGGTATGGAAAAAAACATACCACTTTCAAGAGACAATTAATTTATAGTCTTTAAAATTGATAAAAAAAAAAATGAAGCACATTCAGTTCATTCATTATGCGAGGCTCAGTAACAGTTGACTTTCATAAAGACTGGACAAAATTGAGGTAAAACATTTCTATAGTGCATACTAAAATTGCTTAACATTTTCAAATTAAACTTCTGCCAATAAGTCATTATAAAAGTAAATTTCCTATGTATTACAACGTATTAAATCCTGAAGTATATTACTTGTTACACTCCCTGGTCTAGTCATCTGTCTCAAAACTGCAGACAAGTGAGGAATAGCAAAGAGTCTTTTAAGTAGTATTCTTGAGTCAAAATAGTAGTTCGACATTGGAGTTAATCCTACTTTTAAGGAGAAATTTTTATCAACTGTGCACTTTCAAATAAATTGAACTAGTTGGATAGAAGTTAAAATATATTCTATAAGGAACAGACTATGTAGCTCACCTACAAATATATTTGGGTAGAAACATTTAAAACTTGCTTCATAATATTATTTGTTACTAATTTTTAAATGCCAATTATTTAAATTAAATTAAATATACTATAAAAATGAAGTTTGTTCATTGATTTTTTTTTACTTAGCATATTAATTAAATGTTAGATATTCTTATTGGAATGTTTTTATTATCTAACTACAAGGTGCATTTTATATTTTATAACCTAACATCTAAGATATCAGAAGAGACTCTGCTTTTGTTTCTGCAGTTACCATTATAGTTATGAAAATCTATTCTTTGCGTTATGAAGTATTATGTACAGTCTTATTCTGATATGTTGTGTACCAAGTACTTAACGATCTTTTAATTCATTCTTTATTTGAGTCAGAGTTTTCATGCCTTCTGTGTACATCTGGTAGTATATATGTCAGAGTCACCAAGCATTTATAACTCCCTATTCCATGTCTAACAGCATCTTTAAGCATTTCGCAAGTCCTCCGAATTACAGTAGTTGACTCTCTAGGTTTGGAATGCTGCCTTCTTGACTTCCACCTTTCATTCTCATAGCTCTGTCCTATCTGTCTCTTAGTTGTTTAATTCAGTAAGGGTCTATTTTCTTATCTTGGCAAGACAGTGCTAGGACTTGAACGCAGGACCTTCCACGTATTAGGTAAATACTGTGCCACTGAACCATATCTCCAGCTTTCCTCACTATTTATATTTCCCTATTGCTCTCTCTATTAAGAATCTGACCTAGGCCTATTATCATGAGATAACAAGTTTAAAAAAAACAGACTTTACATTTTTACCATTTTATTTCAATTTAAGTTCTCAGTAATAAAGAAAGGATATTTTCACAGATACTGTACAAAAATTTGCCAGGAACATGCATGTACTTCTTTTTTTAAATAATTGTAGTAAGATTTATATTAATGTGTCCCTGCATGCATGAGTGTATGCATGTGTGCATGTCCTTGTGATTCTGGTGCTCTCTGAAGCCAGAAGAGGGCATCAGATCTGGATTGCAGCTGGTTGTGAGCTATATAAGCAGGTTCTAGGCAGAGAAGTTGGGTCCCCTGCATTAGCAGCACAAACTCTAAACCACTGAATCTTTTCTAATTCATGTTTCTAATATCTTCCCCATGCATGTTTTCACTTCATTTTTCTGGGTAATACACAAATTAAATGCTTTTCATCGGCCAAGATCATAACATAATAAAATTAAATAAAATCTTTTTAACTATACTAAATACTTTTTTTTCATCCTAGGTCTCTACATAACTGAGTATAACTACTATTTATATGTTGTATTTATATTATATATTATATTTCATTAACCTAGGGATGATTAAGTTATATGCAATTACATCATTGTTGTGTATAAAGGACTTGAACATACATAGATTTTGGAATTCAAAGAACTCCCTAAAGTGAGTGCCCCTGGGCCTGCCAAGAAGTGGCTTTGCATATGCAGAGTCCCACAGCCCCTTCACAGTCTGGACTCTTCCCTTGTCTCTCATTCCCTCCCACACTCCTCTTGTCCTCTCTGGCTTTCAGATGTTTACATTCATTTGCACTATTACTCTTTGTCAATAACTTTTTTAATAAAGAGAATACACAGATCTGGTCTTCTCAATTGGCAAAATAGATTTGCTAGATTGGGTAATAATAATTGTTTAATAATTTTTAGTGCAATTTTCTAGGAACAAACAATGAATGATTCATTTTAGGGGCCTGTTTCTTCAGAAAGCTCATTTAAACTCGCACATATGTGAAATCATGGCTTTAAGAAAGGACACCTTATTTATTCTATCAGAAACGTAGTAATGATCTTCCAAATACTTGCATATTCCATGTTTTGTTAACACCTCTTTCATGTGCCCAGAAATATTGCTAGATTGCTAAGGAAAGCATTTACAAAACATTTGTTCAGTAAGAATAACCCGAACAGCAGAGCTTGTAAACACATATGTTGTCAAATACTTACTGACAAGTATCCTTGCTTTTTAAAAGATGATTTTAAAATGTTCTTTTCCAAGGAAAACATTTTGAACACCATTATTTTGACTATAATGTCAGTAATCTCTAAATGTCATCTGCTAACTTTTAAAATGTTGAACCTAAATTAGATCAGTAAAAAACAACTTCATGAAAAAAAACCTAGAGACATAAAATATAGTTGTAAACACCTTTCCAAAAGAAGCTCCCATAGCAAGGGACGGAAAGACAAGGAGTGCTGACGTCATAGTTTACTGGCAGTGCAGGATCTTATAATTCTAATAATGCATGTTTACAGTTTTGAGTTAACCATTTTCTCTGCTGTTGCCTCTGGCATCATATTATTTGGGGATTTTGTTATTATTGTTGTTTGGTTTGCTTTGCTTATTTTTTGGAGACAGAAGCTCTACACACCTGGTTGGCCTGACCCATGTTTTATAGACTTCACTAGTTTTGAATTTACAGTGATCCTGTGCCTCTACCTCCTAAATGCTAGGAATGCAGCCAAAAACCACAACACATAGTGCCTCGCTGCTACTTTTACTGTCTCAAGACCTTTGTATTTTCTTAAAAAAAAAAAAAAAAGAAAGAAAGAAAGAAAGAAAGAAAGAAAAGAAAAGAAAAGAAAAGAAAAGAAAAGAAAAGAAAAGAAAAGAAAGAGAAAAAAAGCTCTCCATTTGATAGACAGTGTTTTGCTATGTTCTTGGGCTGCCCTTGAAGTCCTATACTCAATCTATCAGCAGCAGTATCCTGAGTAGCTGGGACTGTTGGTATACCAAACTGGATTTGTCCTGTTTTCTCTTATACTCTTGTCCTCTAGGCATATACTTCATACTATCGTCTTAGTAAGATCACAGTTTGTCCCGTATCTATCGTCTTCCCGATATTATGAGTTTAGATAAGAACAAGCAAATAAAGAAGTGTTAGTAATAAGCAGTACCTATGTATTTACCTCCTCCTCTGTCTTTTAGAAAAAACAGAAAAACATTTTAAGAATAGGAATTCAGAATCTTGGCTCACCATTATGGGGAGATGACATTTGCTGTAAAGAAAACTGTGACAACAATCACAGGCTTACCAAGTTCCTCTACATTCTCCGTGGTCTTCTAAGATCATCACTGTCAGCCTGCATCATCACGATGCCAGCACATCTTGTCCAGGTAAGACCTATTGTTTTTCTTACCTCCTGGGGAAATGGAAGAACAATGTGGCTCTAATTTTCCTTCATTGCTTGTGATGTTGGCCATCATTTTATTTGCTCCTTCACTATTTGAATATCTTCTGTGGTTTTTGTCCATTTTTGTTGGATAATCTCATCATCAGTTTGCAAGGTTTTTTGTATAGATTTAGCTATGCTTTCAATAATTTTCTTCCACCACATAACATCCTTTTCTTAGTCTTTTGAAAATACAGGGTTTTTAATCTTGACCAATTTGATCCATTTTAATTGGCCATTCCCCTTAGTCTTTGCTCTTACTGATCGTGGCCTCTCATGACTTTATCCTATTTACTTGTAAATATTTTGTACCTTTTTTCTTGTATAAATGAGTCAATACCTCCTTTAATATTTTACACAATTTTAATTTGTGTTTGTAAATACCTTCTGGTTTCTAGCGTTCTAACTATTCATTAAGTAAACATATAATAAAATTTATGGTTCTCTTTTTACAATGTCATTGAGACTAGTCCTTATGGCATTCCTCCCATGTACTGAATTATAAAAGTCGGCCATTGGGAGCAGCAGCAGTTGTATAGATGATGATAGTATTCTTTGCCAAAGGACATTATCATCTCAAAGATGTGATTTCATGCAAGCTTAAATATCTCTTCTACATTAGTGTCTTATAGGAAGGCAAGGCCACACCTTTATACTTCACGTGGCATTATGATAATGTAATATCAATGTGAGCAAAAACTTCTCTGTTCAATATCTGACTTTTCTACATAGATGATCAGTAAATGTGAGTTGAATGAACATTGATTCTCACTTTGAAATTTATTTCTAATCTCTAATTGTTGAAGCTACACATGTGTTTTTGTTCTAGTATACCTAGACCACCCTACCAAATCATACATATATTAAAATATCATTGATTTACATTAGTATATATAATAATGCAACATATCCCAAACTATGACTGAAAATTGAGGCATAAATAACAAGAGAATTTCTACTCATTGGCCAGTAGAATTTATTTTTAATAATCATGATACATTAACTCAGGTTTTCTTTACAGGTTTGTAACAAGTTGTTCTTAAATATAACTTTATGCTTTTATTATGTTAATAACAAAAATATGTCATTTTATGTTATTCTCAAAATGATATTAAATCTGTATAAATATTATAGGAAAACTTCTTTTTGTAATAGTGTTAGACTTGCTACACATGCTTATAATGTTTTCATTGTTCATCATGTTATTGTAAAATAAATACTTCAATGGTAGTTTGGTTACTCATAGTGAGCTTGATGATTTGATGGTAGATTTGAAGCTACAGGGAAAAGTTCAGTTGTGTCCTGTCTGCATCTACTTCTGAGGCCCTGGCATCTCAGAGCCTTATGTCAGGGAGTCTTTACCACAACCCTGGGAGATGATTATTTCTAATCTCTGCTTCCCAAGGTGGTCCAGTCAGTAAGTGGCAAGGCTTATGTTTCTCCTTAAATTCTAGCCCCTTCCATCTTTATAGTTATATCACAGAGCTCCTCAGCCATCACAAAACTCTGCAACTTAGCTCTTAATGAACACTGCTATTATTTAGTATTTTTAAGGACAAAATTATCATTGCAAAGTCCTTAACACATTAGAGTATGTGAAAGATTAGGCAAAAAGTTCCATTCTTGACAAAGGACAAATATATGGATGTATGCTTTCTTCTGCAAAATTGCAAGTAAAGAAAAACAGTTGTAAAATAACAACTTTAGTATATAATTTTATATTTATTTAAAAACTGAATAAAAATTAATGAAAAAACAGAGACCACTCAAAGCTGTATTGTAAGTGATTGTTCCTTTAAAAAGGTCCTAGCCACTGTGATGTCTCTTACAGATTCCACTACCATACATTTCAAGGAACAACAATGATCCTCTCAAGTGCTGTCAGATCATCCCCTCTATGGCACAGTTCAGATGGTTCAATGGCAAGGCCATGGAGCCAAGCTTTAGAGCCTTTATACACAATATTGTTTAAACTTATGCTTTTTATTGTATCAAGAGAGACTACTTTAAAATAAAAATAACAAGATTTAATTTAAATCAGACAGGTGGGGTGTTTAAAGTTAAGCAGCATTATTGTGTTCTCATAATAAACCCATTAGCCACCTTCTAATAGGGTAATGAAGCCCACTGGTAATCCTAGCCCTGGTGAGGAGGAGACAAGTGGATCCTCAGAACTTGCTGCAAGCTTCAGGTCTCAGCAAGAGACCTTGTCTCAAAAAACACAGTGGATGGTAGTGGTGCTTACAGAGTAACTGCCAAAGTTGACCTCTGGCCTCTGCACAGACATGCATGAGGCACTCATGCTCACAGACACGCCTAATTAGAAACATGAATATACAAAACAGAGAGACTGAGTTTGTTTCCTAGTATGTGTGTACTGATTACTATAGGTCAGATGTAGTCCTAAACTCTCCCTAGATAGTAACTCATGTAACCCTTAGACTAAGTGCTGATGCTGTTAGCTTCTCTCAGGTTACACAGCAGACATTAGACTTGAGTAGTGCTTTCAGCCACCATGCTATACTGCTTATTCCATAGAGATACTGGCATAGACTCAAAGTAGGGAGAAGATGAGAACAAAGCAGCATCTGATAATTAAAAAAAAAGTGTGCCTTTGGAGGCTGGGATGTTTGATAAATTGCTCCGTCTCAATTAGCTTTCTCGGTCTTAGACTCTTCATCTATAAAAAAAATGGAGCAAAATTAATCAATTCAGAGGATGAAAAATACACAGTAGGCATTCAGTATGTGTTAGTAGTCATCAATGCTGGACACACAGTAGGCATTCAGTATGAATTAGCAGTCATCATCCGTGCTGGATTTTACTTCAGAGACCCTCAGAATTGATAATCAGAAGAGAGAGATCCGTCAAAAATGAAAATGTTTGGTGTGTTGCTGCAGTAGAAAAACTGAGAGCAGATAAGAGGAAACACCTGTGTGACATGCTAGACACTCTGGCCAGCACTCTTCAGTTACCTGACCTCTCATGAAACACACCTGGCAATGCTCTCTCCTGGATAGGGTTAAAGGCATGATACATAACAGATACATGCTTGGTTTTTAGCAGCATAAACTTCACAAGACTCACAACAGTTTTCCTACCATGACCAGTACTATTTCTGGAGTCTCTAAGTCAGAGTTTAAATGGTGATTGTGTGACTAGGACAGTTTTGCACACTCGCTGCCTCATTCATTCATTCATTCATTCATTCGAATACCGTAAGCATTGTGATAGTTATCTATGGATAAAACAACAAAGTCACCATCTCAGGGATGTTGAAGATAAGATAAAACAAAAACAATATAAATGCTGGTGGTTTGGGTTTGGGGTTTATTTGTTTGTTTGTTTTGTTTTGTTTTTGTTAGTAGTGGTAGGGGGTTTTTTGGTTATTGTTATACTGGGTGTTTTGAAAGGTTTTGGGGGGGGGTCTGGGTGTGGGAAGTGTGTGTGTGTTATGTGTTGGATAGTTGAGCTTTGGTGTTGATAATTGTTTCTGTTAGGAAAAAGGAATGTTATTTCATATCCTTGGAATTTTTGTCATATAATTAAGCATCTTTAAATTAGCACAAGACTAAGGGTATATAAAATATTTTCATCTCTTGGAGTAGTAAAACAGCCAATCAGTGTTCTTGTCTTAGTTATTAGCATTCTGTCAGACTTGTACAGTAATGATTAGTTACCCTTTATTGTACTTTTGGCATGCTTCCCATGTTTAATTTCATTGTAGGGAAGGAACACATAGTTAAGGAAATTGCAAAAGAGGGGGAGAAGTTAAAATAGGGAAAATAATAGATTCAAAACTGATTTCAACTTATTGTTGTAATGATACTTGTAAGCTGAGTGAACAAAAATGATTTTTAAAGTTTTTATTTGAATTACTTTGTGTTCTTATATAAAGTCTTACAACTCTAAACTTGAAATGTTTTATTTGATTTGATTTAAGGTTATTTTTATAATAATACAGTAGAAGCTGACAAGTGTGCTTTGAAGGTAATGTATAAAAATAAGTTCTAAATACCTGTTTAAAAGGACTAAAACTATTTAGGAGGCATATTATGACTGTCTTCAGACAGACATGTAGTTTTAAGCAGTTTTCCCTATAAAATTGTAGTATTATTACTCATAACTCTTATACTAGAATATAGTTTAGTATCTGCCAAAAGACCCTGTCTTAAAATATATGTGAAGATGGCTCCATTGAGTGTGGTTCTTTTCCACACTGAACTATGTGGTGCAGTGTGACTAGGGGCAGAGCCACCATAGTGCCCTCTCTCCCAGCGTTACTCAGTTCCCACATCCCTGCTGAGTAGTTGTTCTACTCGCCAAGAAGCCTGTTAAAGAGCCCCTGAGAGCATGTGTACAGCCCTCCATGTTAATAGTTAATTGGTGAGGATGGCAAGATGAGAGGACAACTGAGCATGTGGTCTCACAGACTCGGGCAGTAGACAGGCCTCGGCGACAATAACAGCAGATGCTCAGGTTCTCACAGCATAACTGTCCCGACCCTTGTTGAGGCGATGTTATCATGAACTGAAAAAAAAAAAAGCTTATATCTAAGAAAATGAACTAAACCCTCTTCTATTCTTCTACATGTTAAATTATAATACTCTAAATCTTTATGTATAAATCTCTATGTGAGTGGTTATTATCCTCTGAGTACACAGAGCACTCCTCTCCAGCCCTGCTTACTATTGGGAACGAGTGACTATCCTCTACCATGCCTTTAGCAACATTATTTTTGGCATAGTGACTATAAAGTACTTTAAAATGGGACATTTTAATTTCCATATCTAGTCAGCTATGACACCATCATTTCTTTCCGATCTATAAGTAGCAATTGTCTTAACTATTGGTGAGATTTGTTATCTATCTCAAAATTATGTAAACATTTTATACTTTTTTTTCAATCCTAGTGATAGTGTGTGCTTGTGAAAAATGAGAATCAATATTTCTTTCTGGAAATAAAAGCTTAGTTTTGTGCCTAAATACAGTTTTGTTAGCAAAATGAAAAGAATATAGATTTTCTATTACTTGTATACTTCTCATACAACACATGATAACTTATCCTTGATTTGTATTTTTAAATAGACTAAAAAACACTTTTACCAGAGAGGATATTGCTTTACCCTAATTTTATAGACAGAGAGAGCAAGGCTTCAACATCTGCCCTTTTAAGCACTGCCCAGTGGGACTTTTACAATGACAGTCACTCGGGTGATTGGTCATTCTCAGGAAAGTTTTAAGACAGTCTAACAGAACCAAAACATAAGCTCATTCTTAAGTCTATTCTTGGGAATATAGGCTCATTAAAAGCAAAATACATCAAATCAAACTGAGGGTGGATGTTAGTGAGGCATGGTGGGGCATGCCTGCAAGTCCAGTGCTTGGAACGCTGAGGAAGAAGTGTATTTGAAACTAGCATGGGCTATACAAGGAGTTCCAAAGCAGCAGCAGTAGTGCATAGTGAGTTCTAGGCTAAGCCTGCTAAGAAGTATGCCTCTGTCTCTGGCCTCAAAATAAAAAGTATGCAGTGATCGAAAAAAAAAAAAAAAAAAAAACACTTTTACCTAAAACTGTCAGGAAATAAACACTTGATATTAAAATGGAAGGTTATTCTCCTATACCTCTTTCATAGTTTTTCTTTCAAAAAATATTTACTCTCTCTTTTTTTACTGCTAATTTTTTATCAGTGTTTCATAATCTACACTCTCTAGGGAACTTTTCAGCATAGACAACGTAAAATTACCTGTGATAATGCAGGAATGAAAATCTCTTGCATTTGCTTAAGAAACATCAGTCAGTGCCTGAGTTGGTTAAACTTTCTTTTTCAGATCAGATTTCAAATGTAAAATTAGACTGCAACATGTTTTTATTTATTGTCATTGGGAGTTGGTGACTTGATATCTGTATTCAGTATCTTTATCACATAGTTACTGTCTTCGAATGATAACAGATTTTACCCCAGTTTTTCATTGGATAAAGCTCACCAGTGCTATTAGGCAAATACTAAAGAAAATGTATTTCCTGATTTTAAAAAGGGAACAAAGAAACCCTATCTCTTAAAAACTGAAGAGGTTTAAATTGTTATCTTAATTAAAATCTTTTAAAATTAGTTGATAATGTTAATATGCTAGAGCTTTGAGGCTACTAAAGTGAATAATGCAAAACATTTGTCTGGAGAGAAATGTTTCACTTACTCAATGCCAGAATATTACCAGCTATACCAAGTAAAGCCATGGCTGCCTTTACAAATCATTTATAAGAATCTTGTAAGTGGACTCCAATGGACTTCTAAATTTATCTTTTATTCTTAAATAAATAAGAAAGTATTCTTATTCTTAAAGAACTATTAACATGGAAAAGGTCTTTGCTAAGTCTGACAGTTTGAGTTTGGTGTCCAGAATCCACCTACATGGAAAGTGAGAACCAACTCCTGCCAAGTGTTCTCTGACCTGCACATGCATAGCATGTCACACACATGCCCATTATACACACACACAGATACATACATACATACATACATACATACATAGAGTCTAATTTAAAGAGTTAAATATAATTGATAAATAATCAAGCTTTTTAACAGTAATATTTCCCTGTAATTGTTGTGATAATCTAATTATAAGAACTGATTTATATATCTTAAACTATTTTATCTTATTTCTTAAAGTACTTAAAGTGGCTTTTTAAAGGGATACTGGAGGGGTGGCTAACTGGTTAAGAGCACACACTGCTCTTAGGACCCGAGTTTGGTTCCCACCACCCATGTCAGGCAGCTCAGAATTGTCTATAACTCCAGCTCCAGGGGGATCTGATACTTCTGGTGTTCACACATACCTGCACATACATGCATATGCCTACACATAGGTACACATAGGTACACATTGATCTTTAAAACTATACTTTAATAAGGAAAATATTTAAGTATGAAAATCATAGCTAAAGCCTCCATTAATAACTATCCATTATTAATAAATAAAGCTAGATATTCTAGGTATCATTTTTTTCATGATTACTCTCTTACTCAAGATATTTTCATCAATTACAATCAACTTGTCATTGTTTTAGATCTTAATTAGTCTAAAAGTGATTGTAGGAAAATGACACATTTACAAGGTTTATAAGAAGTTTTTTTTTTTTCAAATGAACTGAATTATATTCAATTCATTTAAATTGCATGCTGCATGTGTCAAATTCTTATGACTTTATGTAAATTTAGTAAGCTGTAGTTTTAATTTATTTTTTTAAATAGCAAATAATAGAGTTGTTCCAATCCTCTTCCATTAACGTGGGATTCGTATAGTTCCCAATTGTTTTCTGTTCAGCATGCACATTAGCACATCTCTCAGATTCTGACACTGCCACAGCTTGTGTACATCACACGTGCACTATATATTTGGCTGATTTTCTTGTGAAAATGACTGAAATTTTTACAATTCACAATATCTGTAATTTTCTGTCAACACAGAGCATCTACAGCAGTGTAGATGCATTTTGTCTTAAGGTAGTTATACACATTAAATAGGAACAGGATGTAGTAATTGCCAATCAGACTTGTGTTCATATTGAAAAGGGAAACATACCTTTTAGAACCCTTGTATTATACTTCATACAACTAAAGTATATCCAATACACTATAAGGAAAGTAATCATTTGGGTTGATTTGATTTTCCTAAAACAACTGGGATGATGTTTTGTATTGTGGTTGATGTGTAGTCCTGTGTTAGCGATTTTTAACTAAAGGACTGTTTAGGGCCAAGCACAAATCCTCAGTTACATAAAGAGTGGAATATATCGTGGGATAGAGAGTGAGTCACTGCTAAGGCTTCTGGACCACATCTCCTTTACTGTGCCCAGAGCCTAGGCACAGACACAGCTCTTCTGGAAGCAGAAGCAGGGAGGGGCCTGGGTATTCAATATATGGGAACTGGGTACAAAAAAAAAAGTAGAGAAGGGTCTTTTACATTATTTTTACATATTTTTAATTTTAAAATGAACTAATAGTTTAATTGTGCATTTATTTCATAAAATTATTAAATCTTTTATCCTTTGTGTTACAAGCTATCTGGAAAATCCCTGTGGAAAAAAAAATGAAGATTTTTAACTTACTCAGATTTTTGCCTTTCCTGAAAGAACACTTAGTAGCTTTGGGAAAAAATATAGTTATCTCTTAAAGCTAAGACAAAATATGTTTGTTACTATTGATATTTTCCAGCTGTTTAAATAACAGGTCAAATAGTGTGCCCTGATGTTATGTTTTAGCCCTTTGTTATTAATTACATTATTATTATATAAAGAGTTCTAGCTCTTTTAATAATGTTTTCATACCCTACATAGTCAATCTTTAATGTTGGGTAGTACAAAGGGAGAGATTAAATTAGCCTTGTAACCTCTTTCTTTTCCAAGCTGATGATGGAAAATAAAAGCTCTTAGCCACAAAATGTAACACTTAGAATTAATATTTAATTAGACCAGCAAATTGTACACTGTGTCTGAAAGCTTCCAAAGAGTTGTTAGTGCCACAATTGACCTACAGGTTTAATAATAACTCACTTCTAGGAGCAAGTGCCAGTTCAGCAGAGTAGAGCCACTAAGAAAGTCCTAGGAGATTAAAAGCAGCAAACCAAATGGCAGGCAAGGATTCCTGGGATGGAGCCTTCTGGAAAGCTGGGAGCTGGAATAGCTTTTAAGCCAGGATTCAGATGAGAACAGTGGGTGAAAAAGCTGATCCCTCCTGTTCTGGGAGCTTCTGGTTGTAGGCCAAAATCTTAGAACAGATTTTTACTAAATGTTTTTGCTGCAGCTATTAACTTACATTGAAAACCAAATATTGAATAATTTTTCTGTAAAATTTAACTAGTTTTTATGTAATCATTAGTTCTTAATATTAGTACATAATATCTGTACGTTCAGATCATTAGATTGTCAGATAGGTTTGGCGCTGTACATCTATGCTGTTTTGCTGTGACATGCTGTTTCCTTGTTCCCTGTATAGTTGATTTATATGGTTCATTTCTATATTATTTCATTACAGAGCATTACACAGAGCCAGGAAAGAGACTGAGAAGTCTATAACCCAAGACTTTTCCTTTAAATCATATATGGTTGTATGTAGATATAGCTATATAAAGAAGTATAATTTAAAGGCATAATTAATTTTAGAAAGCTTATATTATAAAGCACATCTAGATCTGCTTATGATGTAATTAAATTACAAGTTAAATAATGAGACCTCCTGGTGAAACATTGGATCCCTATATATTAGAAAAATTTGTATGCTAAAAGTAGGGTATTAGAAGATGTGTGGATACAGAAGACTGAAAGGGGACACCTTAAATAATTTATTGGTTATATCTTAAATAATGAAAGAAAATCTAGTTGTGAGTTGAAAAACCAAGCAGGTGAGGGCCTTGCCAGCAGAGGGAGTAGTCCTGTCTTCTGTCAGGTTCCTGTCACTTCCCCACCTGCCTCAGCCTTCCCCAGCCAGTCTCCCATCTGGACCTGGCTCTGGCTGCCTGTTCCTGATGACAGGCTATCATTTTGTGCTCAATGTGGTATTATTCTAAGCTGATTTGAAACTTGAGTATCTTTAACCTGCTGCAGCAGCACAGACACTAACTGGACACTGTTTGGAGGATGTCTGTGACTGCATTCTAAGGGATTGAAGTATAAAGAAGTAGAATATATCACTCAAGGCCCTCATGAAACAAAACATAAAGAACCAAGTATCGGAATAATTTCCATAATGTAAAATTAGATGATGGAAAGTTTTTTGGAAAGCCTGAAATTGCTTTTTAATACTATATGTCATTATTTATTCTAGCCTATTTTTTATCATATTTTCTGCATCCCATTTCTGAAAGCCTTCAGAGCATGTTCTGTTAATATTTAAGAGAATGTTGACTGAAAAAAGGCAAAACTCATAAATATCTACTCTGTCAGTGTAAACAAATGGTATTTCTAAAATCATGCTCTAAAACAAATGAAGAACCACCCTTTTCAAAACAAAGTTAGAACACACAGTGGATCAACTAGAACACACACACACACACACACACACAAATGTGGTTTCATTGCCAAGTCCTAATAATGTGAAAAAAATCAACAATTTCTTTCTCCTTTAAGCTAAAATAGATTTGTCCTTAAGGTACTCTGTGAAATGTTTTAAGCTTTTTGGGGGGGGATGTTTGTCTTATTACTTCTTTATATGAATCTTATTCTATGATAATACTACGAGATAGGTTCCATTTAAATTTACAAAAGTTGTCTTTATATTCTAATAAACTGTGAGCTTCAACAACACATTAAATCTGCAACAATTAATTTAATAGACATTGTAAGTCAGTTGGTATAATTTTGTCAGATAAAACTGGTCAAAAATAATGAACAAAATCTTCACAATCATTGTTTTATAATCTTCACATTAATACAATTAGCATATAAAGAAGTATGGAATGTATTCTTCCTCAAATACTGCTATTTATCCCTTATCTAACTTCAATGATGGATTTCATAACAAAGAAATACGTACACTTCTCAGAAGAGGTTCTGTATCACAAGCTCAACTGTGGGACACCCATATCCACATGTACACACCTCCTGTCATTTGGCCGTCACAGAGAAAGGAGCTTAAATATCCCTTCTCTCTACTAGGACCTGTTCTTTGTCCAGATGTGGTGTTCACACTGTCCTCAAACGAGAACTCTCCTCTCTTATTCTTTGCTATCTTTTTTAGATAGTTAAATGGAGCAGCCCAAGAGTTAATTCTTGACCCAGTGTATGTATACTTTATGCCAGTTGGTAAATTTCTCTGAAGTCTCTTGGAAATTAAAATGCTGATTAATTAACTTTTTAATCTTCATGTTAAAATATTTAAGAGAAATTTACTCTGTGCTGCTACAAATTGTGTCCTTTATATTGTTGTAATTTGTGTCATCAAAGTAAGGAAATGTTCAGTAGGCGCCATTCGCTAAGAGCGGGTATTAGAACAGTTGTTGAAGCTTTATAGAACAGTAGTTGGATTTTTTTATCTTAAAATTGCTATTTTAGCTTTAAGAGCTTTAAGTTTAAATGAAGGCTTAAATTTATCTTTGAGAATTTAAAATTCTTTTAATGGATTTGAAATTTTCTAAATAAAAATGTGCTACCATTCTTTCAAACAGTCAAAGCAAAACTCACCAGGCTCTTGTGAGAGGGAGAATGAAATGGCAGACAGCTGGGTAGTAAGCTTGGCCTTGTTTACTGCAGTAGATCTGATGTGCATTAAGTTTCTAGATTTAAGAAGTTATGCTGAAACAGAAAATTTTAAGGACCCTTTCTACAACTTATGACAATGCCATCTGAGATTGCCAGCAAACTCTTAAAACTCCTAGACACCAGCTCTCCTCTGTTCTGGCTTCCCTCCTAGTCATGTCTTGGCTGCTATCCAAAGCTGACAACTTTCACCCAGGAGCAAAGGGAGATTTGTCTAGTATAAGAAGGATTTTTGAGTCATCCTAGATTTCCTATCCAGATGGGCAAGGAGGAGGGATGGCAATATCATTGTACATACTCGGGTGATGTCATTATGGCACATGTGCACTATAACCATTAATTTAGTCATAATGACTAAGTTCTGGTAACCTTGATTAAGTATTTCTCTCTTGAAACTTTAATTTAGCAATTTCAATATTAAAATAGGAATGATATTCAAATATGTGTATTAGGACTTGATACATAGATTCTGTTACTTCTTAATTTTCAACTAAAGAGTAGGAAGTTTCACATCGTTTCCAATGAAAAAAAAAAAAAAAAAGACTGTTTAGAGTCCAGGAGGATAAGAATATAGGAGTTCTATTTCAAGAGCTCCACTCTAGTCACTATACTAAAAATGTCTGAGCACCAGTGGCCATATGATGATTTTATGTGCAGTTTGTTCCTTACAAACTGAACCATGACTACTATGTTTCCAAGGGGTTTTCTACGTGCATTTCTTGTTCTCATATAAATTTACCTACCTTCATCCAAAAGATCATTTAGTATTAATACAGTGACTTGAAGGACCTTCTTATAAACATGACTCTAAGATAATATCACATCAGTGAATCATATTCTAAAAGGATCTTGAATATACACAAGCAATCACATATTTTTAAACTTTAAAAAGCTGCACTATCATGCCAAAATATATTTTTGTTCCTATAAATAGCTAGAAACTCATTGTGTATATTGTAAAAGTAAAGGTTATCTCAATCAGAAATGTAGATGCTACTCTTTTATAGTTTTCCATTATTCTTATTCTATAGATGTTTTCAGATACTTTATAATTTTCACAGTTAGTCTGGTTAGTTACACTTTGCAGAATAGCTGTGCAAAGTATAGTAACGTCACTGTTAATTGTAACTTCTTTTATGGAAACAATACAATTAAATTTTTTCTTGGCCTAAAGCTTCATAAAACCTTTTTAGATAGATTTTAGTTTATAATTAATAACAGTGACACAAGTATGGAGCTTAGAAATGCCATAAATAAAGTGCATGCGTAAGTGAACACACTTCTGAGAAACGTTGAATTCAGGCTGCACATGCTGCTTCAGATTTAGAATCCATTAGTTTTCTTTGGTCAATATAATTAATTTATTGCTTGTAAGCTGTCTTTTAAAAGACCTAAAAAATTGATGTCTTTCAATGTCTTATTAATTAACTTTAGGGTTAAATGAAGAAAAGAAATAACAGTGTTGGGTTAGTCATTTAAATACTCAGCACTTCTTTTCTGTTAGAACAGAATTAGTAAAGAAATCAGTCCATCTTTAAATCTTACAGTTCCATTAATTATATAATTGAGAAGACCCAAGTTGATATGCCTGAATTCTTGAATAGGTGAATTCTAACAAACCCTGATATTTAGACACAAAGACTCTGTCTTTTATTTAAAGGTAAAAGTAAATCTGACCTTTTAGATTAAGAAATACTGTCAGTAGCCTTGATAAGCTCTTGCTCATCTGATGGTCCGTAACATTAGTACTCTTCTCAGTTGAAGTTATACTAAAAATGAAGTGATAGGATCCTGCTGGTTATTATCCAAGATTCTTCTTGATAGGGAACCACATGGCTTTTCTTCATCTCCCACTTGTTCTCACCCTTTACTACCAACCCAGCCACACCCCACCCCCATCCCAACATTGTTCAGTACTCAGCACAATGAATCATTTTCAAGTTGACTCATTGTGAACTGTCTCCCAGCTGTTGGAATGTCTGGCAGACATTTTTGTTTGGGTGAAGAATAACTGGCTGAAACCCAACCTGGATGAGTTTGATATAATGGTCCTTGGCTGAGGGAATATTGAGAGGAGCATGTTTCTGGCCCCTGAAACCCCTGTTATTTCTGGAGGAGTACCATCCCCTGTGGCACAGCACTGAAAGGAAGGAATCAATCTGGATTATTTTCTCACCATTGACTGAAGAATTGCCTTAGGAAAAGTAGCCATTTGCAAATATTATATGTATTTATATATATAGTGTATCCACATAATTGAAAGGTTTTTTTTTTTAAAGTTAAGGAAAAGTTGTTTACACTATCTCCTTTTGAAGCCATAGATGAGAGGCTGAATTGCCCTCCTTACAATATGCACACCTCCTATGGAGGAGCTGCAAATACTACCTAGAGTTTGAACTAACCAACCATTTCAGCAGAATGTTTGGAACCCAGCCTACTGTGCATGTACCTTTAATCATACAGTATCAGCGTGCCCTCTTTTACTCTCCATCCTGATCATTCTTCACAAAGGCACTTAAGAAACAAGATCAGCACTAAGCCCGCTAGTCATCATGAAGCATTTATAAAATGAAAATCTCTGTGGTCTCTCCTCTAACAGCAAACATAGCAGCAAACAGACCAGTTTTCTTGACTGCTTTTTATCTCCTATCCTTTTCTTATAAAGTTAGGTGTTTTTTGTTTTTTGGGTTTTTTGTTTGTTTGGTTTTTGGTTTTTTGGTTTTTTTTGGGGTTTTTTTGGTTTGGGGGGACAGGGTTTCTCTGTGTAGCCCTGGCTGTCCTGTAACTCACTCTGTAGACCAGGCTGGNCTGGAACTCAGAAATTCGCCTGCCTCTGCCTCCCAAGTGCTGGGATTAAAGGCGTGCGCCACCACGCCCGGCTCTAAAGTTAGTTTTTAAACTAGTAGATCTTACCAATATATAAAATGAGAGTTTCAAAATTCTAAAATTTCACAAAGAATGATTTATTTTAACAAATTTATATCAGTAGAGCATAAATGTCCTGATGTGTTATATAATTAAACTTTTCAGGCTTATCAGCCTATCAGGAATCACTCTACAAGGAATACTGACTTTCCATGAAGTAAAATAATTGCAAAAGCAACTGGCTAGTCAGTGATTTTACTTCCTGGCTGTGAATTCTGAGTGGTTTGGGGTCATTACTACTTAGCAACTGGATATTCTATGCTTAAAACCATGTTTATGTATTTTTTTTTAATACAGCACCAGGACATTTCCTAAACTGTTCTGTTTAGCACTATTGAATTCATCTCAAGCTGTGTTCAGGAAGGTGTCGGCCATTGGTCAGTGCTAGCCACAGTTTCTTTGCCTTTCTTTGTTGTTACTCTAGAGCCAGATGGCAGCATCTGGAAAGGGACACAGGAGACTCCAGAACTAGCCACTTTACATCCCCTTACCTGGACCTTCCCATGTTTTGAATATGTCACTGGACCTGAGGTGTTATTGGGCTGAGACCCAGTGCAAGCTGACGGACAGCAGTGAGCCTTTCACCATGCTTGCTGTGTGCTATCTTTCTCAGCCCTATTGTCTGCCAAGTTCTCCAGTGTACAGGAGCAAAGTAGTGAGAAACGCAAAGTGTAGCCCCTTCATTAGGCCAAAGGAACCATACTTAATGTTTCCTGTGAAGTTTTGCCTTGCCTTCAACTCTTCAAACTCACATAGAATACCCATGTAGATCATTCACTCAACTAGGAGACTATTTCATCTGTTTTTCAGACTGTAGTAAATTTAACTTTTATTTATTAATGTTTCTTACCTCCACTAAGATTTGTAAGATGGTATAGTAGCATTGTGTAAATGTTTCATTTTATAATTAATTATAACATGAGTATTCCATTTCCATGTTTTTCAGAATAAATCAATTACTACTCGTGTGAGAAATTTGTCAGATACAGTAGTTGGTCTGGAATCCTTTATTGGTTCAGAGAGAGAGACTAACCCATTGTATAAGGATTATCATGGTAAGTATCATCTCTGTCATGAAAAGCACATGTCCTGAGTGTTCCTCACATCCCCAAAAGCATCCTTCTGCTCTCATTAGAACAGCTGCTAGAACATGGTGTTTATTCTATTCCATTATTAAAATTTTTCCCTCCTGGTTAATTTTGTCTTTCAGCTATTTATCAAACTAAGATTGCAGATTATGATAACTGAAATTAGTCAAACCCAGGATCTGAAGTATTGTTATGCCAGTGGCTTAAGATTTATATGAAATCAGCCATGTTTAAAATAAGTATATTTATAAATGTCCCTAATTTTAAGATGCACAATATAAACTACCTCTGTTCTTAAACATTTTGAATGACAAATACTCACCTTGTAACAGTGTACCAACATTTCTGTGATATATACAGGGTTATAGTTTACAGAGCTAGCTATGCAGTAAGGTACAGCCCAGACTGAGATGTAGCTTATTGGTAGAGCATTTTCCCAGTATGCACACGGAAGTGGTTCAGTCCCCAGCACTAGAACTTTAAATGGGGGTTACATATTACCTTGTCACCAAGACATACCTAAACCCAGAAAAATTGATTGAACATTTTACTGCATTACAGTTTTGGTTTGGTTTGGTTTGGTTTGGTTTGGTTTGATTTTGATGGTGGATAGTGAACCTCCTGCCTTGTGCATTATAAGTTATATTATCATTTATAAGTGTTCATTTATAAACTTACTGAAATTGTGTTTTATATTCTAAATATATTTTGCTTTAAACATTTCAAAAGTTAAACTGTCATTCTGAGAGATTCTGAAATCTCCGAATGAGTAAATTATTCCTCATGTGTAATGAGTAATTATATTTGTAAACTTTCTTATAATAAGAAGGACCTGAGAATAAAATAATTAATGACTTATATAAGAACTCATATCTTAATAATTACCTGACAAGCACATGTACTATGAGGGAAAAATGAGAAATGTGTTGTCCTTATTCCTATTAAGCATACTTTATTTACGAAATAAGTATGTATGCGGTGTTTAATTGTTATGAGCTATTAATGAGAAGTAGGTGGCAAATATGATCAAAATGCATTCTCTGGAATTTTCAAATAATTTATTACCATATTGTATTTGAAATGTAAGCATATTTGTTTTGATGAATTACTTGGGAGAAAATGTTTGTAGCATTCTCTAAATCTGAATTCATGCACACATTAGCACACACAAACACACACACATACACACACACACACACACACACACACACAGAGGCAAGCAGTTCTCTAATAAGGTCTGTCTACTTCAGTCTGACATTTGGTGACTCTTATCCCATGTTCAAGGATCAGTATCCCTGACATGGTGTTTTTAAATATGAGCTGAGTCAGGCAAAAAGATGTGCTGAAGAACCTTCCATGTCTTCATCTGTGGGAACTGACCCCTAGTTTAGTCAGAAACTACACAAAAGCCATCCAGTGCCTTGTCAGTAAAGATTAGCAAGTGTTTTTGCTGATGAGGCCTGGAGCTCACGGTTTACCTAGCATTGCTGCAGAGCTTCTAATGGCCACATAAGGGCCTAACGTGCCATAAAAATCAGGGTTTCCGGATGGCATGCAGACTAACGTTTGATCTAGACCATGCTGAAATGTAGTTTTCTTCAATGGTTTGGTCAATGCACAAAATGAAATACTTTTTATTGGTGATTTGCAGGTTATCAATAACCCAAAAGCCTTGTTTTGCTGGCTGCTTACTGATGCATTTAATAAAATAAAGATTGTTGAGTGGTGCTGTGGGCAGCATGCAAGGTGATAGCCATATTTGCTTACTGTAAATACGAAAGAAAATCACACGCAGACCGGCTGTAGTTTTGACAAGTATTAAGGTCCCTCTTTACATCTGTATTCCTGTACCAAAGTGCAATTCGTTTTCCTCGCTCAAGGATTTCTGTTTATCTTATTCTGCTTGATTACTTGAGTATAATCACGCCATTTGCTTCACTGCTCCTGGTAGTCAGCTCCAGTTTTTAAGGGAGGAAGCTTGTGTGTAAATGTACAGATTCCGCTGTAAGACTCCTTAATTTATGCCTCTGATGACAGTACTTAAGGCTTTCTCTTTTAATTTCCTTTCCATGAGGTTTGATCCATATACGGAAGATCCCTCGGCTTAATAACTTGACTTGTGATGAATCGGATGTCAAAGACTTAGCTTTTAAGTTAAAAAGGAAGCTGTTCACCATTGAGGTAAGAGGCTTTTTATGTTTTAGTTTACTGTTTTAAAGTAAATGCTCCCCTCGTGCCTGATTTTCACTGTAATAAAACATCTAAACATATTTCAGGCTACAAATTAAGTACTTTTGGTATAACAGACTAATTTTTGTTATATTTTCCTCCATTCTAGTCATGTATTTTTATTCAGGTAGAACAAAAAAAGAATCTTTAATAGCTATTAAAAATAAGCTCCAAACTCAAATGATAAATACGACTTGGATCTCCAAGGCTTTCAAAAGCATTTAATTAAATGTTAATGAGCTGGGCTTACTGCGTGTGGAATATGAATGCTACCCACAACTGTGTATGGATAGCAAGTTTATCCTTACCTCATAAAGGTTTCTTTGTTTGTTTTATTTGGTTTGTTTTGATTTTTAATATCAAGAAAATTCATTTAATTTTTAAAATGTTGTATTAAGCAAGGTATGAGTTATACTAGTGGCTGTAAGTAAATTTTCTACATGTGCATTTTTGTGACCTTTCTGCAAGCAGGATGACAGAAAGCAATACAAAAGAATTATTTCAGCTCAATCTTGCTAAAGAGCAAATGAACATGGAACTATTAAGCAATTAGAGTTGATATATTTATTAATGAATAAATGTTCAGAGAGATGGCTTTGGGTGGTGTGATAGTTATCAGTATAGTTGGTGCAATTTTTTTTTTTTAAACAAAGACATAAAACAGCCAAACTGCCTTGACAAACCATTTTGTTTAATCTCTTTGAAAAGCTCTTAAGCAGGCCACTTGTCTTAACTGCTTGAAACCATAAAAAGGGAGAATTACCACCAATAAATTAGCATATTTTTAACTTCATCACCAAACGATCATCAATGTGGCTTGGCACCGCTTTGGTGTTTGGGACTTCACCCTTAAAGTGACCACTTTGGCCCTTCTCTGACCCTCTGCCCTCTTTAAGCTGGCCACTTGATAAGGTAACTTAATGGCTCTCTCTCTTTCTCTGTCCCTTCACGTTTACAAGTAGCACTAACCTATAAATCATCATAAGGGTCCTATCCTGTGACAAATTAATGTGCCCTCCTCCTAATTAATGGTCATCAATGTCCTTAATTATCTAATCCTATTGAGAGCAGTTAATAGTTAATCAGGCAGCCAGTTCTTCAGGCAGGTCATCTCTGCAGGAGTGTTAGAAGTTCCTCATCTGGGGAATACTTGTTCAAAAGCCACTTAAAGCCCAAAGAGGAGTGTGTAGAAATAGTGATTCTTGAGCTAATTTGCTTTACTTCTCGAAAGATACCATTGAAATGAGACCTAAGACTGTAAATCTGCCAGCATTTTCTCAGCTTTCCTGATGAAATACTGAGTGACTTACCCTCTTAAAAATTTAGAGAACTAGGTTTTAGCTTATTGTCTGGCAAAAGTATGCTTCCATTTTTTAAGTTAAATTTATTTTTCAAATATAAAATTTTCCCTCTAAATGGTTATTCTTCCAACATCCCCAATATTTTTAAAACCAAGTCTATGATATCATTTCCATTATATGCAAATTAAGCAAGAATTCCTCAGTAGAAAAGTTATTGTGACCAAAGTAGGATGATCATGTGCATCCTGTTTATAACCTTGCTCAGTGTCTCATGGCAAGCATAAAAATGACCTGCATAATGTCAAGTGAGACCACTCCCTTCAATAGCAATAGTTCTAATAGAAAATGCCATTTAGCCAAACAGGCTTCTTGTTATCACACAAACTAAAAGAGTCATAACTGTCACCTTGCGGTTTGGAAGGAGTATTTGAAAACAAGACAAAAATAAAGTCACCTTTTTAAAGAAGGCAATATTCAGTACAGTCAATCAATTCCTGTATCATTTTGTTCTAATCAGTAAGGATTTGAGGGGTTCATAAAATTAAAATTCAGGGTAAGAGCCATTTTTAATGACAAAAGTAATAGAAGTACATTAATCTGACTTTTTGAAAAAGGTAAAATGCAAGCTGTACCCCTCTGAAAAGTCTGAAGTGGCAGTGTCTTGGGCATTGAGCCTGTGTGTTATTCCCAAAAGCAAAGCCTGGCTCAGTGGATAAGGCATAAGTTCTGTCTCCACACAGGCAGACTTATTAGAATGTACCTACAGTTACATGAGTCACAAATCAGGGGTGGATGGAGGCAGAAAGCAGAGGAGGAAGGGGTGCTATTAAAGCCTACTTAGCCATTGGCCTTTGTATGACAGGTGAAGCAACTCCAGTACTTGCCAACTTGGAGTGACTCAAAGACAGAATAGTGTTTTCTCCTTCTTAGAGTACATATTGACATTCATTCAAGTACTTCTGATTCAGAAGAAAAACTTTTATCACAATAGATCATTACAGTATCCTGTAACTGTAAAGCTGCATATATTACCCCTTATGAAAAACACAGCAGAACGCTGTCTACAGGGCTGACCCTGAAGGCCTACATATGTATGTACCAACCACATAAGCTCCGCTCTCTGGGATCTGTAACTTTGTACTAGCCTCAGCACTGAGCTGAATTGACTTGCTAAACTTAGGATCTTTCTGTGAGGCAATTTGTTTTTCTTTAATACTGTTGGTATTATCATTAACTAAACTTGTTATAACTATAATGCACTGGTAAGACATAGTTTTTAGGATTTGAAGTATGACTTCATTGAATTTGGTGGTATAGAAACAACATTTTACATTTATTTAATATCATTTTGTATTTTGAGCTTTCGCATTCTACTAATTTAATCTTCTAACAAGTGATGATATATTATTACATTAGCTGCAGCATCTAAAAAATTATTACAAAGAATCGCTTCCTTATGGGACAGTTTTTCAGCTCTAAGCTTCGCAGTTTCTAGGTTCAAGTTGGGAAGTATGACAATTGAGTTGTGCTGAAATTCACAAAAAGTACATCCTATAACTACTAATGTTCAGCAAATAGATGAAGAACAATTATGGAGGTTTGAACTAGTCCAAACATAATAATTACTATATCTGCGTCTTATAGGGTAAATATTGAGACCATAGACTGCCAAAGCAAATTGAACTTTTTCAAGATTGCCTTGTGATGAGACCTCAATAACTCTACAGCCACCAAGGCTTTTTTTTTTCTCACAAAATACTTGACCAGCCTGTTATTATAAGCTAACTTTTCTTGGTGTATTTACTGAGTAGATTCATTCTTAACTATTAACATCAAAATTCCATGTGTTATTGATATAAATTATCTTCATGATAATATGACAGTATAGCTTGATGTTGCTTCTAGAATTATGTAAAGTATATATATATATTGCAAAGTATAAAGCCCCATAGACTAATAGCCACTATGCTAATATTAACAGTTAAGATTATTGCATGGTATCATCAGGTCTAGATTTACTTCTATATTTATCTTCTGTGGTCTTTCCAGTTTTTAATGATAAGTAGAGAAGTGAAATATGTTTAGTATGCCCAAAGATACAGAGAGAGAAGGAAACTAGCCTATCAATTCACAATGATATCACTGAAATAATTCTAAATCCCAGTAAGTGTTAGTATCATGGGCCATATAATCTAATTTTTCTGACAATGTCCTTGATAAGTACCGGTTACTGTATAAATTAGCTTGTTTTCATAAGTATGCTGCCAATAACAAAACTAAAATATTGAATATAAGTTCCTATTCATCTTAATGAAATCACTTTTCAAAAATAAACCTAAGACAAGTGATCGCCCAGTGGATAGGGTGCTTGCTGCATATGCATGAGGACCTGAATCTGGTCCCCAGACACAAAAAACCCAGATGTGGGCATGCATGCCTGTAACCCCAACACTGGGAGGGCAAAGACAGATGGATCCCTGAGGCTCACTGACCAACTAGTGTAGCCAGAAGAGTGAGCTCCAAGTTCATTGAGAGACCCTATCTCAAAATATAAGGCAGCAAAGCAATAGAGGAGATGCCTAGTGTTACCATCTGGCCTCCACATGTACACGCATGGTGAATATAACTGTAAGTGCATGCCCACTCTCACACACAGAAAAATTAACATTCTATAAGAGTAGTTATTTTTATATGCTCATATTCTAAATGTACTATACTAATATTTTCACTTTAATTTCTTAGTCATCTAGGCAAACAGCAATGTCACAGACTCTTAGAATCTCTAGAAGTTGATTTAACCGTTACTACATATATTTTACATTGCCATAGTGAGCCTATCAAAAGTGCACACCACTTTAAGGGGAACAGTTGTGAAACTCTGTCTAATCCTATTTCTTCCAACTTTGGAATCTTAATTAGAAGAGATAAGGGAGGGGGACATCGTTTAACTGAATTATTGTCGTGAATCTGTAGCAAAAGGTATAATCCTCAATTGGGCCAATTAGTGAAGCCCGTAGTTAGCTATGCTGCAGCGAGCAATTTGATTAGATCTGACACTGTCCTAGTTCCCACTGTTGCCTTGCCAGGTATGATGGTCAGACTTCAAAGAGCCAGAAGCATCAGCAGGGCAAGGTTTGGAGGCCAGCTTAGGTCCGGTAGTTAATCTCTCTGCTAAAACCACAGCAGCTCTCACACAAAACAAGCTTACACGACACAATCATGCGGTATTAAAGTTAGAGTTGAGTCATGCCAATTTGCCTTTGATTTTTTTGATGATTGACCAAAGATGACTACATGATTAGACATATGCTAAAAGTACACTGATTAGATAATTTCCCAAAATATTTGAAGTATTTTTTGACTTCCTATATAAATGTTGTGAAAACTTAGTCCTTTAGATCAGTTCTTACAGTAAGCTGGTGCTATGTTGAGGAATGATGGATATTTCTTGCTGGCAGCTTGAATACTAAACTTTTCACTTAGTGCTTCGTCTAAGTTTCTTTACATTAATAGTTCCTTAAGGAGACTGGAAAAGGAAATTGTTTCTAAGTGGTAAGCTTTTTAAAAATCTATTAAGTGTGTTGAAAGGGAAAAAAAAAACATTTTTCCCTTAGTCATTTATGTTCACTGACAATTTTTCTGAAATTTCCTTATAATTGTTTTCCACTTAGGTGTTGAGTAAAGTGCCCTTTGTAGAATGGGATTGTGTAAGTGTTCATTCCTCTGCATTCTGATTTGTTAAAGTATTGCAGTAATAGTGACATGTTTCCATTCTGAGAAGAGCCTAAGGCTGCTTTAGTATTATTCCAAATGATTGAAACTGCCATCTTGCTGACTCTCCCTTGGGCAGCAGGAAGCCTGTTTGCTTTTGTGTTCATTTCACATGCTTTCTGTAAGTCTGGCTGGCAGAACATCATTGCTTCATTGGCAAGGCAAAGTCAGTTCATGTTGGACTATTAGATGTCTTTAGGTCTCTGTGTAGTTAGCAATGCTGAGGCTATTGACTTTATAATTACTTACAGCAAATGAATCCTTTTTAATGTCTCAATATCTTATAATATCTCTATTGTAATGACTTTACATAAAGCTCTTTATTTTGTAAATCCTGCCCAGAATCTATGGTTTTATATTGTACCTTGCTTTTAGGAATACTAGGAATCAAACCCACATCCTTGCCCAGGCTAGGCTAGCACTCTACCCTGAGCTACACCCCCCAGATCCTTGCCTTTTTTTTATATTTATTCATAATGATATTTTATGCAAGGAATTTGAACATGATCTGGTTAGTGATTTCACAAAGCCAAATTCAAATATTTGAAAGCTGTTAACACTTTTAAGTCATGAATTCATGAAGATCCCCCAGTGCTTGTGGTTCAGCTATCTCAACTTTGAGACCATGCTAATCGAACAGTGCTGTCGAAAGCTGCAAAGAGACAAAATTCTCTTCTCCTCTTTCCTAAAGTTTGTAGGCACGAACACTTCTGCAAGTTCATTCTGTGCTTTGGTTCCACAAAAATAATATTTCAGTACTTTAAGAATTTCTTGAATTCTTCCCAGAACTGTAGCAGAATTTACCCCATTTACACAATAGCTCTGAAACACTTCCTCCCACAATGTGTCACTTATGTGTCAGAGAAAGACAGACAAAGAAAACAAGTGATGGCAAATCACACCTGGCCTAGTTCCCTGCCAAATTGTATTGTTAAATTTCTAGAACAAACGATCATACATTCTACTAGTGTGTCCTCCAGTGTGTCTCAGATAATCATGCTTAATAAATATGGTTTCCATGAGCTTGTTTGTGGCACAGGGAACTTTGTAGATACTTTGTCCCCAAACTTTCCTAAATTAGTCATTGTCCTCAGTACCCTTGCACAGCAAACATCTAAAATATTCAACCTTCTAGTACTTTTAAGGCCTTTTCACATCATTTGACTGCAGGGATACTGATGTTCCATTTTGTTCCCTTCCTTTAAAAACATTCACTGGCCCATCAGAAATGTGATATTATTTCCAAACATATACACTATTTTAATTTGCAGTGTGACAGGTATGTTGCTATAATGTTTATATGCTTATCAGCTCCTTTGTTTATTTAGCTTACCTCTAAAATGTTAGTTCCCCAGGAATAGAGACATATTATTCTTGTTTACAACTAAATCTTCAACATACATATTTATTAATTCTATAAATACTTGTTAAATGTTAACTGTTAATTTTTAAATTTTCAGTAGAAGCATGTATTTGATGCATTTATTCTAAGCATTGTTGATGTTTCTACATACAGCACCATAGTCACTTACTGTCTCAGCCTCATAGGAATCTTGCATGTGCACTGGTGTACACATTGCTATAAAATGATAAAAGATGTGGAGAGTTATATAACCTTTCCTAAGTCAGTCTCCTGTGGCTATTCATGTTAAATCTTGATCTTCTAGCTCCTTGTGTGAAATTATACTGAAAAGCTATCAGGCTTAGGAATTTGGCTAATTATGACTAATTTGCTCCTAATTAGTTAAAATATCTTTATATCTTATGATTTTTTCTAAATTATTTTATATGTTATCTTTGCAGTATCAACTATAGAACTTTAATATAATAGAGTGCTAAAGCATCAAACACAGAACTTCAATACAATACACTGTAATTAAATTTGAAATACCTTTTAATTACAACAGAATGGTGATTAATGTAGGGAATTACATATAGAATACAAAAATTGAGAATTGAGAAATTAGCATGCTTAAAAAATAATGTTTCAAGGAATGTTTTCCATAATAAAATATGCATCCAATACCACAAAAAAATAAAAAGGAAGGAAGGAACAGTATTTTTACCCCTATTATGTATATGTTTATATATAAAACAGTCAAGAGCAATGCAACATAATTTCATAATGTCTTCATAAAACCATTAGAAGTGATTGCTATGGAGAAATGAATTTTAACTTGAATGTTAACATAAGTGTGTTCTCATGATGGGTTTTAAAAGTACATTTCATATTGGAGAATTCTTTGACATGCTTTCTGACTTTGTGCTAGAGCTATGGAGTGATTGATTATTACGTTGAAAAATACATTCTTTTAAAGATTTAGACTGTACCAGTTGGGACACAGCAAACCATAGTTAAGGGATCAGTCTTTGGAATAAAGGACAGGTTGATCTGTCCCTGCTGCCACTTATGACCTTTCTGACTTTGGACAAGATAAGTTGCTTAAACTCTCTGAACTATACATCTACTCACTGGTAAAACAGTGAAGCATGATGGTTACAGATCTATTTAATAAAAAATAAAAAATAAAAAACCACTGTGAAACCCTTGTATTTGTCCCAGAAGCAAAAAACTCTTCTCACAAGGCTTGTGTTGTGATGGTGGTCATGGTGGTGGTGGTTGTTTTAATAAATAATGATTAACAGAGTCCCTAAACCTTATAACATACTTAACATATAACATATAATTTAACTTATACTTAAATTTTACATATGAGAGGTAAAGTTATTTGTGAGGTAAAGTTATTTTTAGTTTCATTAAATGAAACGTCAGAGAATGGAAATTTAGTTCAATGATAGTGTGCTTTCTAGTGGGATTCTGCACAAGGAGTCAGAAGATCAAGGTTTAACATGGATAGCCACAGGAGACTGACTTGGGAAAGGTTGTATAACTATCCACATCTCTTATCATTTTATAGCAAGATGTGTACACTGGTGCATGTGCAAGATCCCTATGAGGCTGAGACAGCAAGTGACTATGGTGCTAGAATAAATGCATCAAATACATGCTTCTAAAAAGGTGTTTCCAAGTTACTTTAAAAATAGTAATCTGCTCATAATTAGTTAATATGTTTTTGTATTTTATGTTTTTTAAATTATTTTTAAATGTTATATTCATAGCATCAAACATTATCCTGCGAGGTAATTAAGGCATATGTAACTTGTGAATTAATTAGGTTTTACCAAATTCCGTTTTCCAGATCACCAATTTTTAACCTCACCTTTCAAGATTAGAAACAAAGTCCTAATGAAAATTTAACTGCTTCTTTAAAGCTACTCTCTTACAAATACTTCTTGAGGCTACTTGAGTACTACCTTTAAGGAAAATTAAGCAATAAATCCTATGATAGCAAAATATTAATCTGTGATTAATTAATATTACAAAAGAACTTAGGTCACTGAAAAATATGAAGATATTGCTTCACTAAGAAAACATGATATTAGCCAGGCATAGTGGGGACACCTTCAATTCCATCACTCAGGAGGTAGTCATATCTCTGTGAGTTCAAAATATAAATAAACTTCATAATGAAGACTCCTCGTACAGGTAAAAGTCAGTTGTATATATATTGTAGTAATCTATAATTAATGAGGTCTACAACCTGACATTTTAATAAATCCATACTTAAGAGTAAAAGTAAAACTAATGATATATTTTTGTAACAGTTTGAACGTACTTAAAATTTACATATGAAAAGTTTATGAGGTGAAGTCATTTTTAGTTTCAATAAAATTAAACTTCAGAGAATGGAAATTTAGTTCAATGATAGTGTGCTTACCTAGTTAACATAAGACCTAAACCCAGAACAGCAATTTAAAAAAAATTATAGAACTATACCAATAAATTTCCACAGCACTTTCCTCATAGTTTATGCCCTCTGTATTTGGACGCTCAGATAAATGGCAACCACCCATGCTTAACTTGAGGAAATGAGGGACTCAGGAAGGGGTGACTGTGCTATCAAAACCAACACCACGGGGCTGAAGAGAGGGCTCAGTGTTTAAGTGCTCTGGCTGCTCTTTCTGCTATCCCATGTTGCATTCTCAGCACCTGCATAGCAGTTGACAAGAGTCTGTAACTCTAGTTCCAGGGGATCTGACACCTGCTGGCCTCCATAGGCACCAAGCATACATAGGCACACACACAGGCAAGCACCCGTGCACATAGCATAATAACAAGAAACAACATGCCTTTAAAAGATTAAATTTCTAATTCATACCCAACAAAATCTTGTATGTTAAGAAAAATCAATTTACAAGCCAAACATGATGGCATACACATGTATTCTAATACATATGTAACTCAGAAAGCTGAGACAAGAGGAGTGGATTTGAAGCTGGCCTGAGCTGCATAGGGAAACATAACAAACAAAACAAATAAAGCAATTTCCCATAGTTTTGGACTTAAAAGTCAAATATATAATAACAAATATCCTTTAAGTCCATATAGACCTTTAATCTATAAAAATTCTGAGGCTGCTCATAAGGTGACCATAGCTATATTTATCTTCTCTGCTTGTGACCTGGCTTTGGTTTCCACTCTACAGTGTTCTGTCTTTGCTGCCACACTTCAGTGTAGTGAAAGCATGTATCTCTATGATCCCTTTTATAGTGTTAAAGCTTTGAGAACATAGGAATATTTAGGGGTATAATAATGCTGCAAACTTAGGTCTGTCTGATTCATCATTTCACCACCTCTTCCTGGTTCAGTACTAATTGTATTGGTGCTTAGTAAGTGGTGACTGTAGATGGTGAGTAAATGCCCTCCTGATACCTCTCGCGACAGCAATTTCAGCTTTACAGACTCTGCGGGATGCTTTAATGCACCAGAAAACTTTCCTTGGAAAGAAAAAAAGAGGCTTAATAATGAAATTTTCAAATTCACAAAGGTTAGTTGTGAATTTTCAATCTTGTTCCTATTGCAAGCTGCTGGGTTTAGTCTATATTGTAAAACCAAATAGGAATCATTTCTAATTCATTCCCTCTCTAGTGTTTAAAAGGAAAAATATAGAGATTTGTAGAACTTGTGAATTACTGGATGAGATGATTGTATAAAATGGTATTACAATACAACATATTAAATATTGTACAGTTATCCTATGCTTTTATGATAAAGGAACTCATATTGCTTCCATAATATGGGAATCTGTAACTATCTATTAAAGAATCGTCCTGTTGACTGTCTTGATACACATGAGACAGCCCAATTTTAAAGCATTGCTTTAGTTTAGCTACCTATGAGTACCCTTAGGAAACCATCCTGATCTGTATAAAAATTTAAACAAAGACAATTATTTCCAATTATGTTATTATTATAACAATTCATAGCAACTTGATTCAATAGCTAATTAGATATTTTTAAACTAACACTTATATAAAGGTATTTAGAAAATATAATCTATATTTCTTCATAATACCATGTTTCTGCTCAGCTTTGCTTTAGTGTTCCATGATAACATTCCCATTTACTTGAAGGTTTCTTATGCTTGGCCCTGTGTACAGTGGATGGGAAGCAGTATAAAACCACTTTTGCCCTTATTGCAGGTATGACCCATGGTCCAATCCCAGCCCTGTTGTTGTCTGAGTAAACTGGACTGGATGATATGAGGACTGAGTAAACTGGACTGGATGATATGAGGACTGAGTAAACTGGACTGGATGGTATGAGGACTGAGTAAACTGGACTGGATGGTATGAGGACTGAGTAAACTGGACTGGATGATATGAGGACAATTAGTTTTGCCATGCTTCCTTTGACCTGCATAACTAAACTGAAATTTGTTTTCCCAGGCCAAAATCATTTACTTTCTGATTATTGTCAGAAAAGTTATTATAGTGAAGAATCTCAGTGTTAATGTTTTAAACCAATTTCACTGAAAGAATTGATAGTTGAAGAATATGATTTATAATCTTTAAATTCATCTCTATTTGAAAAACAGTGAATGTGCAATCCTTCTATGTGTAATTTGTACTTGTAATATCAATAGAGTCTCTTTTTGAAAATAGCTAGCCTTTCTCAAACTGCACTACTTTTTGTAAAAATGTTAAATTTCATAAAAGGTTGGAAGTAAAAGAGAGCTTAGATGCTCAAAGCCAGCTTGCTGTATGTGTGTGTGTGTGCGTGTGCGTGTGCGTGTGCGTGTGCGTGTGCGTGTGCGTGTGCGTGTGTGTGTGTGTGTGTGTGTGCATTCTGTGGTGTTCACTGTCTTAGACGCTTAGAGAACTGGCTTCTCCCAGATCACTCAGATGCTGGGGCAGACTTCTACCCATTATGCTAAACTTACTCTCTAAAGCTGTACATAAAATGTTATTTTTTTAGACACTATTCCCAGATTCACAACAAATACCTAATATATGAAGAACAACTATTACTTTCAGAAGGCCTTAGATTATATTTATTTTATTATTCCTCATATATCAAAACAAACATTTTATAGTATTTATTATAATCTATAATATATATACTATATATTATATATCATATAGTTTATATTGAATACAAAATATTTATAATAGTGTTTATTATGTACTAAGCAAGAATTTTAACCTTGAAGTCTAATGTTAGCACAGTCTTTAAATGAACTCTTTAAAGCATTAACTTAAAATAGCAACCATTTTAAATTCTAAAGTTAAGATGTTTTGTAATAAATTATAGGCTAATGAAATTTAAATATTAATATGAACTATTAATATCCTGTGCTATTAGCATACATCATATAGATGCTTTTAAGTGATTAAAATTGATAAAAGTAAATACTGAATGTAATGTTTTAAAGTTTTTATTATACTGTATTTAGTCTGACTTTACTGCCCAGTGAGTGAAACAAAATGCAGCACTAAACTTCTAATACCAGAATATTAAGAGGCTGGAGGACATGTTTCCCAGAAGCATTTATTTTATCGACAGAAATACAGAAGTCACATGTGTCTGGAATTAACAGTCAAATTAAAACAGCAGGTACCATGGATCCAGAAGTTTAACTTTGTTTCTGTCTTTTTTTGCTGTAGAGATTTCTTAAAACATTAAAACATCATATTCCAGCTTAAAATGTAATTATTGTTCTGTTAAAAGTAGTTTTGGTAGTAATTAGGTTATTTTTATGTTATAGCTAGGTAAACTTGAGTATTTCAGCACTTTAGACATTTTTAAATAGGATATATTTTATTTCTAAATAAATTGCTTTTAATGTAATGCAAATTGTTGCATTTTAATATATATAAGAGCTAGGTCATTAGTTTATTTTAATTTTTTATTTTATTTTAAACTATTTATTAGTTTATTGGGCAAGGCAAAACCCCTTTTGAAAGGTTGATATAATGTAGAATAGAAAACAAAGATTGCATGAAACCACACAAAAAGGCTCAACAGTGTTTTCAGCTTAATAAAAATGTTGTAAAAATACTTGTAAGCTTGAAAATCACACTAGCTATTCTTGTTTCAAATTCTGTTTAATATATTGTTCTTATGATTTTATAATAAACAGATTACTCCTTGAACAGGAATTAAGAAGAAAGCTGCCAGGAAGGGGTTTTGTTGTCAGAGCAGTTCCCGCCTCGTGTTTTGTAAGAGATTTCATGGTCCCATTGTAAAGAGTAGATGATTTAAAACGTGTTCCCAAGATAAACTTTCCCATTGTCATTAATGAGGATGGATAATGCTGAGTGACAAGTGCATTAGGAATGACACAGAGAGAGCTGTTAGATTTGTCAGAGCGCATCACTTCAGACACTGACACTCGAGGACATTCCTTTTGAGAATATGGGTGGGGGTTGATTTAAAAATAGTAAAGTTTTATGTTTGCTAATAGAATAATGTGTTGTATCATTTATAAGTATACATTGTTCCAGTGCTTACAAGATATCTGAGAAATTCCTGGGATTCATTATATCAGTTTATATTTTAAGTTCATGCTTTTATCATCATTTTCTGTAAAAGTCATCAGACTGCACAGGATTTTAGCATGTTTAAATATTTCCAGAAAACTAAGTCTTCTCTTTTAAAGTTTTTTTTTTTGGACTATTTAGCTAAAGGAAAAACAAAATGATCAGATTTTTTTAATGTTACTACTTATTCCTATATATAAAAGATTCTTTACTCTGAATCATGTTGAAAATAAAGATTTTGAGTAAGAAAGTATATATGATTGTAAGTTGTGTCTCTACAAATACATTGCTGTATAGAAACATTTTAAGTATTATCAGTGATAATATAAATATAATAGAGATAATAGCATATAACTTTGCTGAAACTTAAAAGTAGTTACCAACTTCAAGATATTTCTGTTATTTTGATTATGCAAATTAGATGGGTTTTTTTTTTTTTCTCTTTGATTCATCTTTCTTGCTGCCAACCAAATTTTGTCTCTGTGTAGCTTTTGACAGTAATAATAACTGAGCTTTTGTTTGGGTTCAAGAGTTCCCAAGTGGCAGTTTGGTGCTGCAATAAACTATCTGTCGTGATTGTATAATGCTGCTATATCCCAAGCAGGCCTGCCTAGGACTGAAACCGTACTTGACAGTTTACCTCTTCCTGATGATCCTGGGGTGAACATGGTTGCCGACTGTCCCTTGAAGAACATGGAGACTACTCCATATACTAGGGAAGATCCTTCTATTTGTGGCTCAGGACTTCAGCTATCCCTGCTTGTAATTATGGTCTCCCTCTCCCCTCCCTCTGTATTTATTCCAATTTTTTGTTTGTTTTGTTGATGACACAGGAATCAACTCTGGGGTCTCACACAGGCTGTGGAAGTGCTCTACCACAATCTACTTTGCCTAAGTTTTAATAGCATTATTCCCTTATTATTTAACTTTTAAAAAGAAACGAGCGGGTAATACTTTCAGCCATTATAAGTACTGTTGTAGAAGTTTCACTGTGAACTTGAAAGCTAGATTCATTGCTTACAATATTCATGTTTCCTAAAATGTCCACTTCATATCTCCTAATTACCAAATATCACTCAGTGGTTTCCTATTAGTAGTTACAAGATTTTACTGTTTCTTGAACTAGTCAAGGTTGTTCTTTCAGTTTTGTTGGTTGGCTGAATTTTGGTGGTTTTGAGACATAATCTCACTATGTACCCAAGATTTGCCTAAAACTCATGGTGACCGTTCTGGCCCAATTTCCCCAGGCTAGGTAGGATTACAGAAAAGTACTACCATAACTGGTTTTCAGTATTTTCATATTGTGGAAACAATTTCTCAGAAAAATTTGTCTCATTTCTAACTTAAAAGTATTTTTCAAAACAAGTTTCAAAATCATTAATGATTTGAAAGTAGTTTTAAAAATAATAAATTAAATGCTATACAAGAAAACAACATTTTATGATTTCGTATGTAGATTTAATTATCCCTTTTTCCCCCACTATTGGTAAATGAAGTCTGGATCCAATGTACACATCTTGAGTGGAAAATTGAGGTTAAATAAAGGTATTTAAATATTAAAACTATTCATTTGTAAACCATGTAGAGATAAGACCATGTATAAAATAGAATCTGGGCTAGGGAGATTGCTCAGCAGTTAAGAACACTTATTGCTCTTTTAGAAGACCCATTTCAGTTTACCCACATGGTGGCTTTTCAACTGCATATAATTCCATTTCCTTGGGCTTCAGTGCCTTCCCACTTCTGGACTCATGGGCACCAGACACACATATGGTACACATATGCATAGATGCAGGCAAAATATATATAAACCCATTTTAATAAACTATATTTTGAATTGTCCTACACATTTGAAATATGACCCCACCTGAAGATTGAAATTCAGATGGCCTACTAGGTTTTCTGAGTTAGTTCTGCTGGGTCACCAGAGCGGGCACTCAGTCAGTTTATTACTGCTTTCCCTTATTTCATGTGTGTGCATTTTCAGGTTGGAGATCAACATCAGATATCTTTCTCTTATCCTCTCCACTTGAATTTTGAGACAGTCTCTCACTTAATCTGGAGCCCACTAATTCAGAAAAACACTGGCTGGCCAGCAAGCCCCAGAGATCCTCCTCTGTCTTCACCTTCCCAGCACAGGGATTATCCATATATGCTGCCATGCCTGACTTTTATGTGGGTCCTAGGGATCAAACCCAAGTCATCACACATGCCAAGCACTTTCCTCACTGAGCCATCTCCCCACCAACCTTTTTCCTTTAATTAAAATTATTTATTCCCTAAGAATTATATTTCAATCCATTTGCCTAGGAATTCCATGAATTCAATGTTTTTAATAGCTGAGAAGAACTCCATTGTGTAAATGTACCACATTTTTTTGTATCCATACCTCTGTTGAAGGACATTTGGGTTCTTTCCAGCTTCTGGTTATTATAAATAAGGCTGCTATGAATATAGTGGAACATTTGTCCTTGTTGGAGCATCTTTTGGATATATGCCCAAGAGTGCTATTACTGCATCCTCTGATAGTACTGTGTCCAATTTTCTGAGAAAATGCCAGACTTATTTCCATAGTAGTTGTACCAGCTTGCAATCCCACCAACCATGAAGGAGTGTTCCTCTTTCTCCACATCCTCACCAGCATCTGCTGTCACCTGAATTTTTGATCTTCGCCATTCTGACTGGTGTGAGGTACAATCTCAGAGTTGTTTTGATTTGTATTTCCCTGGAGACTAAGAATGTTGAGCATTTCTTTAGGTGCTTCTCAGCCATTCGGTATTCCTCAGTTGAAAATTCTTTGTTTAGCTCTGTACCCCATTTTTAATAGGGTTGTTTGATTTTCTAGAGTCTAACTTCTTGAGTTCTTTGTATTGGATATTTGCCCTCTATCAGATGTAGCATTGGTAAAGATCTTTTCCCAATATGTTGGTTGCTGATCCCCATCAAAATTCCAACTCAATTCTTCATAGAATTAGAAAGAACAATTTGAAAATTCATTTGGAATAACAAAAAAACCAGGATAGTGAGAACTATTCTCAACAATAAAAGAACTTCTCCTGAAATCACCATCCCTGACCTCAAGCTGTACTACAGAGCAATCAAAAAACAAAACAAAACAAAACAAAAAAAAAGTGCATGGTATTGGTACAGAGACAGGCAAGAGGATCAATGGAATAGAATTGAAGACCCAGAAATGAACCCACAAACCTATTGTCACTTGATCTTTGACAAAGCAACTAAAACCATCCAGTAGAAAAAACACAGTATTTTCAACAAATGGTGCTGATTCTACTGGAGGTCAGGATGTAGAAGAATGCACATCGAACCATTCTTATGTTCCTGTACAGAGCACAAATCCAAGTGGATCAAGGGCCTCCACATAAAACCAGATACACGGAAACTAATAGAAGAGAGAGTGGTGAAGAACCTCGAACACATGGGCACAGGGGGAAATTTCCTGAACAGAACACCAATGGCTTGTGCTGTAAAATCAAGAATTGACAAATGGGGCCCCATGAAATTATAAAGCTTCTGTAATTAATGTAATTCTTACATTGCTGGGCACCATGTGACTCATTTTTTAGTCCTCCTCCCCTTTCGATCTCTTTAAAAAGGTACTCTAAGTAACAGGCAGACCCATAGCAGGGCGTGGCTATGGCAGTCCTCCTTCATCCTACTCAGTAATTCATCTGTCATAATCCAACAGCTACATTTGGCTGGGGTCAAAGCAGTCGGAGTCCACGATGGGGAAGCCATTGATTGGTTTGTTGTGTTTTACAAACCTTTCAGCTTCCCAGCAGGCCCATTTTACATTCTGTTCTCAGGCTACAAAGATGGTTCTGAAGACCAGGACATGGAAAAACTGAAGAAGATGTTCAAATATTCCAGACATCCACCTCAAGATCCTGATCATAACTATGAAGGGCTAGATTCTTCACAAAGATGTGTTCACCCTTGGGTTCTTGGTCCTCCTACCAGCATGTAGTTGATTCTCACCCTCATGGCTACTCCCACCAGAAAGCAGTTAAACCACAGACTCAGTAGCTGCAACCAGCACATATTCACTGAGGGGTCTTGAGGTGGGGGTGGGAATACCAAGCTAGTATTTTATATATTGCATCTTAGCTAATAAAATAGATACCAGTGAGCCATATGAAATTTCAGTTACATCACCTTACATAAATATCCTAAAGAACAGCATCAAAATAAATTAACATGTATTTCCACATTTTTCTCAATAATTTTATATGTATTTTTTTCTATGTCCCAAAACCGATTAAATGAACTTGCACACTGATTCATGCTCTGCAGTCTTAATTTTATGCTAATTTTTTACTTAGGCAGTAAAGTCTGTGATCCATTCATCTGATCATCCCCAGTTACTCCTCCCATCTAATTACATGATCTTTAGTTTACTTTTCTGTTGTAGACTGCATCTGCATCGTGTTTTTAATAAAATCCTTTCATTTTTCCCATAAGCATCTATTTTCTAATCAGAACCATTAATATTGCATTGCTTAACATTAAATAGCAAAAAAAAAAGTTTAGTGATAATTATTGAATGGTTATAATCCAAAAATTGCTTCAATTTTTAAAAGCTGGTTTATATTAAACTTAGAAAACAAGAAAATTGTAATGATATATTAGGTAATATAAATAATGCTTTTGATTTGCATTTTTAATAGAAACTTTTTATAGCGCATACTTTATTATATGCAAATAATTATGCATAATTCACCATGAATCCTACTAAAACTGTGGCCAAAAGTAAAATGGTCATAGCCATTAGTAAGCAAGTTCCATAAAATCTTCCTTAAAAAACACCTGTTTCCTCCCGTGTGGTACATTCATTGTCTTCAGACCTTTCTTTACCAAGATGATCAGCCGTGCTCACCACAGGTCAGCTCTGAGCAAAGATAACAAATACATCGCCCCAGTATTACTTAAAGTGCTCCCCTGATCCTTGCTTTTGATATCACGGTAGAATTTCCATTAAAACTATTTATATGTCTGTCTGTCTGCATGTCTTTAAGAGCCCCATAGAGACAAAAAGTCAGCTTTTTAATACCCTGACCTAAAAGAGAACAATAAAAAAAATTGTTACATAATATAATGCATGCCCTATAAAATTTTCCTGTAGCCCAGTGCTTCATATATGTCCATAAGGTCTGGTCTCTGCTCACTCTCTGGCCTCATGGTTTAACTTGAACTTTAGGTTCAGCTCCACCGAACTGTCATCTGCTCCTTCCCCAGTGACTCATTCCGGCATCATTTCTACTTGCTTTTGTAAGTGGCAGAAAGACTCTGCCATGTTCTGCAAGTATGTTTGCTATATCTACCTGACTGGGTTTTTGATGTCACTTCCTCTCACAATTCCTTTCCTTAATCTTCAAGACTGGGTTAGGTTTCCTACCCCTGTACTCTCAAACTACCTTGTAAATACCTTATAGCTCTTACAGCACTATCATATTTTCTTCATTCAATGATCTCACACTATACACCATTGTTTGTTTCCTTGCTCATTGATGTGCCTAACCACCTATATGTATGATATATATCATATATATCAATTCTTTGAAAATTTCATCCATTGTATTTTGATCATATTCACACTTCCCATAAATCTTTCAAGATCCGCCCTCCATTCTATACCTGCCTATCTTTGTGTCCTCATCTTTCTTTTTTAACCGATCCTGTTCAATTAATGTTGATTCTATACTCTTGAATATATGGTCATGCTCTGGGAGTGTGTGAAGTACCAGGAACCACACTGTTAAGGAAAACAAACTCTTCCTCTCCAGGCAGCTATCAGTTACCAATAGCTCCTCAGCCAGGGCTGGTACTTCATCACCACCTCCCTATATGCTGGATTTTGTTGTCTTGACTTGCCTGGATCTTGTGACTGATGTCAAATTGCTGTGAGTTCTGAGTTCATATGGGGACCTTTCCTGTTGTGTTGTCATTGTAGGCATCCACTACCTCTAAGTCCTACAACCTGTCTTCCTGCCTTTTCCTTAAAGGTCTCTGAGCCTGAGGAGGAGAATGTGTGCTGTAGATGTGCTGTTCAGAGCTGAGCACTCTGCAGTGTCTTCTCCTCTGCAGCTTAGCCAGTTGTGGATCTTGGTGCTAATAACCATCTACTGTATGATGTCTAAGGAGGGCACTGCTCTATGGGTGTGACAATAGTCATTGTCTATATGCTCTGTTCATCATGCCACTATAGACATGGAAACTGTGTGCATCCCTATCAGGATGACTAATAAAAGCCAAAGCAACTTGAGTATTTTCAATGCATCCTTCAAATAGAGGAGGTGTCAAGTTGCTAATGTCTAAATAGCATTGGATAGTAACATCCCAGAGCCTTATAGATTAACTGCACCTAGTCAATTAACAGTCATATCTATGTTCACTTGTGTAAAACATGAGTATTTTATGAAAATTGCTTAAAATTAAGTTTGTAAAATCTGTGTCCTTGTGTTCTCTCTCTCTCTCTCTCTCTCTCTCTCTCTCTCTCTCTCTCTCTCTCTCTCTCTCTCTCTCTCTTCCTTTAGAGAAATTGAAAGTGCTCTGCACTTTGGAGAAGGATATCTTTCCTTCTAATTGTTGCAGAGTGTATTTCTTTGTTTTCTAAATAACAGAGTCCTCTCCCCTTAAGAGTGACAGTTTGATGCTGCAGACACCAAAGACAGAGCCAAACTGTCACAGTGTGATTCTCCACAATAATGCTAAATAAAGAATTAATGCACAGAGCCTTTTTCTTTTCCCACAGTGCCAAAATTCATAGTCATCATAGTCCCCTCTCGTTTTAGCATTAAAATATCCATCTATATCATTTATGAAACTGTAATTATGTTCTTCAATTGTATTCATAAAATATTTCTACAAAACCAGTTTTTCATGAGGTTATTTTTCCTGACCAAACAATAGGGAGTTACAGCTCCTACTTTTATAACCCGAAGCTATTTTAGTCTGAGATTTATTGCCTGAATCCATATGCAATGTGTTGATCACTTAGGAAACATTTTTAAAAATGGGTTGGTAATTTTGTATAATGCTGTAATTATATCTTTCATCAAGATAATTATATAAAAGTAAATAAAGGTAGAGCTAAGATAATACCTAATTTAGGATGCTTTTCAACTGTATAATGTTTATAATTAAAGATTTCAGATAGAAAGTAAAGGGCCCTCATTTCCCTTATACATTCAGCCTGATTTTCAAAATAAAACCATAAAAGTTAGCTTTATGGTTTCTTTGCTTATACATTTTCATATTGAATCACACTACTTACAGGGTATCTTTAGTAAAGAAGTTGTCGATGTGCCTTTAAGCTAGAGCATATAACCTAGAACATGAATTTTATGTCTAATATCATCTGCAAGCTTAAAGGCAAAAGTTATTTAATGTGTTGCTATTAGTATCTTGAGATTTACAGTGAGTCGTACACAATTATTGTCATATCACTTAAACTGTTTTAAGAAAACATCACTCATTATTAGCCATTAACATTAAGTTATCATGCATTATATATAATTGCATAGATTTAGGCTTCCAAAGAAAATAACTAAGATAGACATGAATAATATTTGCCCATTTCCTATTTTCTTCCAGTGGGATAAAAAGGAATACAACAAAATCCTAGACACACACACACACACACACACACACACGTGTTTAATTACAGATGAGTAAATATGAGTACCCTAAAACATGAACACTCAAGGCAGCCTTTCTAATGCCATTGTGGACTCCCTGACGATTGCCCTCAAGATAGCAAAGTGACTGGAAAGCACCGTCTCCCCCAGCTCCACTGGAATTCTGTAAACCTCTGAAGAGGCCTGTGATTAAGAGTTAGTAGCAATCATGTAAAATACCCTTATCAACTCTGGAGCTGGATAGATCTGCCCCTCTTACTGCAAGAACTGTTTTAAGGAAAAACTGGCATTTAGCTGCATTTTTCCTATGCATTTCAGTTTTTTAGGCAAAATGTTCTAAGGTATATAAAGGGCAAGATGACCGTAAAGCCTACTCTTTTTTTTTTTAAGATTTTATTTATTTGTCATATATATGTGAGATGCGTACACTGTAGCTGTCTTCAGAAACACCAAAACACCAGAAGAGGGCATCGGATCCCATTACAGATGGTTGTGAGCCACCATGTGGTTGCTGGGAATTGAACTCATGACCTCTGAAAGAGCAGTCAGTGCTCTTAACCGCTGAGCCATCTCTCCACCCATAAAGCCTACTCTTTAACCTTGATTTATCATACACATAGGAAAAATCTTTAGACATGTTCAAAAGGACACACCATGGATAGCCTTTAGCAGCAAGTTCATTTGGAGTGTATGTTAAGAAGTCATGGAGTAGAGCTAGCATCGTATTCTCTGCCAGTACTGTTTAGGATAAAAGTCTCTGAGGATTGTTCTCGTTGTACTTTAGATCAACTGTTACTTCTTTTTAAAATATCATTTTGGCCTTGGCTTTTGGGGGGATTTATTTGGGAGGCTGTATTTACTTAGTCATTTTATGTGTATAAGTATTTTGTCTACATATATGTGTATATATATATATATATATATATATATATATATATATGTACACCACATGTGATCCTGGTACCTGCAAAAGTAAGAAGCCTTAAGATCCCCTGGAACTGAACTTACAAAAGGAGTAATCCAGAAATTAATAAAACTTTCAAGACATATCAGCATGTTTTGTTTTCTTTAGTGTCTATGTGGAATGAGAGAGAGTTGAAACTGTGTACACTGGGTATTCCTGGCTAACTTAGAGCTCAGAATTCTGCCTGCCTCTGCCTTTTCCTCCCTAGTGCTGGGATTAAAGGCATGAACCACCGTGCCTAGCATTCATTTTTTATATTTTCAATGCAGAATGATAATCTCATTATATGTTCATATATCCACTCTTACCAGTTATAAACTATAAAAGTTTTATTTAGTTTTCTTCAATTCATAAATATAAGTGAAATTTTATTAAATCAAACAGGAGTATCTTTAAAGGATCCAAAGCATAACAGAATGTGGCAAGTCAAAAGACTGTGAAGGTAGAAAAAATTATATATGTGCGCATATGTGTGTGTGTTAAATTTTAGACTTTCAATCTTAATTATTAAAACTTTATGTGTAGATTGGGAAGATGAAGTATTAGCATATGTAGGGCCCTCAGGATCAACCACAGACAACAACAATAATAACAACAAAAAAAGAGAGAGAGAAATTGGGGGAAAAATTGTCATGAGGTATCAAAGATATGAATTATAAGAAAATTATACATGATTAAAATATGCTTTGAAGTTTCTCCTACACAAAATTATATATTGATATTTTATTTGATAAGAGTTTATCTACTGAAAGGATAATTGAGTTATCTTAGTTTGAGAGAATGAGAAATTTTCTAGGGGAATCATTCATTATACTATTTGGGTTGGTTGCTATAATACAGCTTATTTTCAAAAACTTCTTATTTGTTAAAATACAATTGACTGTTTAAGATTGCCTTGAACTGGGGCTGGAGAGATGGCTCAGTGGGTAAGAACACTGACTACTCTTCCGAAGGTCCTAAGTTCAAATCCCAGCAACTACATGGTGGCTCACAACCATCCGTCATGAGATCTGATGCCCTCTTCTGGTGTGTCTGAAGACAGCTATAGTGTACTTAGATATAATAATAAATAAATCTTAAAATGAAAGAAACCGTGCCTAGGTTTCGTTAATTTAAAAAAAAAAAAAAAAAAAAAGATTGCCTTGAACTGTAAGAAATGTTTGTGACCCAATCTACTTGCTGCATTGGGAAGAAAGTCAAATCATTGGAGTCCCCCCCTTTTTTTTTTAATTTTTTTTATTATTATTTTCTTTATTTACATTTCAAATGCTATCCCGAAAGTTCCCTATACCCCCCCCACCCCTGCTCCCCTACCCACCCACTCCCACT
>NC_034592.1:89859609-89876545 GCF_900095145.1 Mus pahari | reverse complement strand
GCCAGGGCCAAGAAGTGGGAGTGGGTAGGTAAGGGAGCAGGGCGGGGGGGTATAGGGTACTTTGGGGATAGCATTTGAAATATAAATAAAGAAAATATCTAATTAAAAATTGAAGAAAAAAAAAAGAAAGGATTCACACCAGAGCACTGAAGACACAGTCTCTGCTTACTGAATATGGAAAAATTATGAGTTTGGTGTTCACTTGCTTGCATGCTCTTGCTGTCTCAATAGGAAACCTCTCAGTGTGTTGCTTTCATTTATCACCATATCTTCATCTGACGCATTCACTTTAATAAAAGGTAGAGAATAAGGAGACATATATTTTTGACTAAGTAGGAGTTTGTATTATGAGCATTTTTAGAAAGCTATGCCAAAACACTTGGAAAGAGAAGTCTTATTTATAACATTACTTACATGAATTACTATTTTAGTTTACCCTATAAACTTGTTTTGTTTTGACCTTTCCAGTAATAAGCTTTAGTATTAGCCTCTCAGGAGACCGCTATATCAGGCTCTTGTCAGTAAAATCTAGTTGGCATCTGCAATAGTGTCTGGGTTTGGTGGTTGTTTATGGGGTGGATCCCCAGGTGGGCAGCCTCTGGATGGTCCTTCCTTCTATCTCTGTTCCAAAATTTGTCTCTGTAACTCCTTCCATGTGTATTTTGTTCCCCCTTCTAAGAAGGATCAAAGTATCCACACTTTGGTTTTCCTTCTTGAGTTTCCTGTGTTTTGCAAATTGTATCTTTGGTATTCTGAGTTTCTGGGCTAATACCCACTTATCTGTGAGTGCATACCATGTGTGTTCTTTTGTGATTGGGTTACCTCACTCAGGTAAGTAACGCCTTCTTCCTGGGTCATCTTATAAGGCCTATCTGAAAAATGTCAGGGTATGTTTTATCTCTTGAACCAAAGACACAGAATTAAATATGATTTTAAAGAACACAAATTCTAAAAGGATATAATTTCATGTTAAGTCATTATTCTGCCATATTACTAAAACAAATCTGAGTGTTGCTTCAAAGAGTGAAAGTAGGGCTGGGGGGTAGCACAGCTGGTCCCATGCCAGCTGCACAAGCATGAGGAACTGAGTTCAGATCCCCAGCCCCTACATAAAAGCCACATGGTGGTGCACATCCTTAACCCCAGCACTGGGTAATCTCTGGTCTTATTGGCTAGCCAGCCTAGCTAAATGAATTAGCTCTAGGCTCGGTGAGAGTCCCTGCCTCATATTGAGAACAGTCAAGGAAGATACCCAACTTAAACCTCTGACCTCCACAGGCATACATACAAACATGTACATATAACATATAAATACATGCACACAGAGCGAATGGCACTAGCATTTTGTTTCTAGCACCTCTCTTTAAAAGAACACCTGCATTGTGAAATGCGTTGGGTTTATTTGTACATAGTATGGTAGCAATATGACTTTGGAAATAGCTAAGACTAAGTGTTTAGTTACTGTCTCTCTTCTTACCTCTGTTATAAAAGAAGGCATTTATTATCTCTTTGGTTTCCTTAGCATATAAATTATTTTTATGAAAAAAATCAACACTGTCAACTAGAAGTAATGAATAAGGACCTAAGACTTGAAAGATTGTTCCACTGTTCAGAGCACTTACTGGTATGCAGTGGACCTGGGGTAGGTTCCCAGCATCCACACCATGCATCTCAGAACTACCTGTAACTCTAGGCCCAGGTAGCCAGTGCACCCTCATACACATAGTGCACATAAGCTCAAACAGGCACACATGCAAATACATACATAAATAAATAAATAAATAAATAAATAAATGTTTTTAAATTAAAAAAAAAAAAACTTTCTTAAAAGAGTAAAGGCCAGACAGGTTGAATGAACAGAGTTCTTAACACTAGGAAGGAGCCATGAGAAGGGAGTGTAATAGAAATGGCTAGCACACTTCAGATTTTTTTTTTTTTTTTTTTTTTTTTTTTTAGTTTTTTCGAGACAGGGTTTCTCTGTGTAGTCCTGGCTGTCCTGGAACTCAGTAGACCGGGCTGGCCTCGAACTCAGAAATCCACCTGCCTCTGCCTCCCAAGTGCTGGGATTAAAGGCATGCGCCACCCCCACCCCACACTTCAGATTTTTTAAATATTTTAAAGCAAGCATGATGGCACATACCTAAGGCTTGGAAGGTGGAGGCAGGAGGATCAAGGGTTCAAGGTCATCTGGGCTAAATAATACCCTGGCTCAGAAAACAAAACTAAACAAATTGTACTTATAAACCTATAAAATGTTAGAGCAGGTACTGTGGGAGATGCACATTATCCATCCATGTTCTTAATCCCTAGGACAGTTTTGTAGAGTTACAGCACAAGTCCTTCTGCTTTCGAAAAGTATAGCCATACACTCCTTTTTGTGTTTTTATAGGATGCACCCCCTCCCCACTTCCTAGAATAATACAGTCACTTTTCCATCCAACATTCACTCTAACAGTGAACCATGTTAACTGTTGACTTATGCTTCAAAATATTTCGTTTACTACCTCCCTTGGACCATTCAGTCCAAGTCATCATCCCACATAGCCTGAAGCCTTACAGCCTCCTAACTAAACCCCTGCTCAGCCCTGACATCCTTCAGCCCCCTTTCAGACAGAAGCTGAAATGACTGCCATTTCTCACATGACCAGTTTTCCTCCCAGAAGCCCTTTGTGGCCCCCCAACTTGCTATATGCCTGAGTGTTTAACTGTGGTATCAGGTTTTGATTCCTCTCATGCTGTTTCTTATGTTTGGCCATACTGGCCTCCTTGTTTGGACATACTAAGCCTCAGGGCCTGCTGTTGCCTATTCCCTTTCCCTGGAATGTTACTTTCTGTGCCTTTTCAGAAGTAACATCCTCAGTGCAGTGCATTCAAATATCTGTTAAGATATCACCTTCTTAATGAGACTTCTCTTGAGCATCCTTCCAGAGCAGCAGTGCACGCTCATTCTGCCATCCCAATCACTCCCAACTGCCTCACTTTCTCATAGCTCTCAACCACCTTCCAGCATGCTGTATGACTTTCTTATTTGTATAATAATTTATAAAAATGGGCAGTTTTTATCAATCATTTGACCATATTTTGTATGGTTGGTTGTTGATGATGATGGATTGATTGATTGATGTGAGACAGTCTCAATGACATTGGTATGCCTGAAACTCAGTTTGTATAGCAGATCTGTCTCTGCATCTGCCTCCCAGATGCCACCAAGCCCAGCATGAGTTTATATTTTTTAAAATAAGAAAAATGAAATATGTGTTGTAATATAAATGCTATCTGATTCAGGGTGATGAGGAACATGGTGAGACCAGTAGAGTCCATGAGTTCACCCAACTGTCACACATCTCTGGCTGTGAAGTAAGTTCCTTGGTCAGAAGCAATATGGATGGCATGCCATGATAAGGCATTCTATAAGCTTATGGATGGTAGTTTAGGCAGAAGCATTAAGTGCTGTAAATCAAATCCATAACCAAACTAAGTATCTACTTCAGTAAGGACAAAGCACTATCTTTCCCACAAAGGAAGTGATCAATGTAGGCAACCTGCCACCAGGTCTCTAGCAGGTCACCCTGAGGAAATGGTGCCATATTGGAGGCTCAGTGTTGGAAATTGTGCTGTATTGGAGATTCAGTGTTGGTCCCTATTTCTGGAAAATCCTGCAGTCACCAACAACTGTAACCAAGTCAGCCTTGGTATGAGGAAGTTTATGTTGTTAGACCCATGCATAACCTCCATTCTCTGCCATCATGACCACTTTGTTCATGGGCCCTTTGAACAATAACAAGAATAGCCTGAGAAAGGCCAGCTGTCCACAGAACAGGTCATCCTGTCTTATTGGTTATTGAACTCCGTCACCTTTTCATGAACATTTACCTGGAGCACAACTATCTTTACATCCTTTGCCTAATTGAAAAGATCTATCTACATACTTTTCCCCAAATGTATTTCTCACCAATTTTCCAAATCATTGGCCATCCAGCTAGTCCATTGGTTACAGCCCATGAATCAGTGAACAATCACACATTTGGCCATTTCTCCTTCCAAGAAAAATGTATGACCATGTGTACTGTCTAAAGCTCTGCCCATTGTGATGCTTTTCCTTTACAAGTATCACTCAGGGTTGTCCCAGAAAGGGGTATGTAATGGTATGGCTGTACACTTCAGAGTGGTGCTAATACAACATGCAGAATCATCAGAAAATGGCCCTAATCTTCTCTTCCTCAGCCAGCCTGTCATAAGACACATCCCAAAAGACTACAGGTGAATGCTTGGGAACAAACGACATTGTAACAGGAGCAGAAACCATAGGCATTTAGGCAACTTTTTCTCATATCTTGCTTGTGCCCTCAGAACCTGCTCAGACCTGATCACACATACACTGTTTCCCCTGATAATGGATTACTGCTGTGCATACCCTATTTTAATGAGTTGGTGAGTCAGATAATACCTTGCTCATGACGGGCAACTCAGGTTGCATGGTAACTTGGTAGACCATTGTCAAACATTTAGTTTCTACTGAAGCCCAATATCTACTAAAGACCCAGATCTGCCTCTCAAAGGAAGAATAGTTGTCTATGGTCATGTGGTTCATTAACAGAATGGCCTGCACAGCAGCCTGACTGTTAAAAGGTCCAACTGAAAGCTGGCAACCTTCCAGATGACTTGGAATGTGGGCCAGATTAACATACCGAGGGAACATGCCATCCCTAGAATCCAAATAGGCCCACTAAACATTGTGCTTCTTTCTTGATGGTAGGAGGAGCCAGGTGTAGTAACTTATCCTTCACCTTAGAAGGATTATCTCTGCATGTTCTACACTACAATACTCCTAGAAATTTTACTAAGGTAGGAGTTCCTTGAATTTTAGTTAGATTTATTCCCCATTCTCTCATGCACATCCATGTTACCAACATGTCCAAAGTGGTTACCTCCTGATCACTTGGTCCATCAATATATTGTCATCAGTATAATTGACCAGTGTAATATCTTATGGAAAAGGCAGACAAAGGTGATCCCTTTGCATTAAGTTATAAGACAGGGCTGGAGAGTTAATATATCCTTGATGAAGTAATACTGTAAAGACATACTACTGTCCTTGCCACCTGAAATGTAGATCGATAGTACACACCAAGTGTCAGCAGATGTGTTAAACTGTTCAAGTAAGGACAAGACATCTGGTGCAGGTGCTGCAGCCACTACTTCATTACGTTTGTCATAGTTAACTATCATTCCCCATGGTCCATCTGTCTTCTGCACAGACACATAGGAGAGTTAAAGGGAGATGTGATAAGAACCACCATGCCTGCATCTTTCATGTCTTGATGGTCTCACCAGTTTCTGTAATTCCTCTAAGAATGTGACCCCTTTTGATAACAGATTGAACTTTATTCTCCATATACTCACTTAGCCTTCCCTCTGTCTATCCCAGTTCATTTATCCAGTTGTTACTGCTGGTTCGTCTTTCACTAATGGCAGAATCTTTCATCATATTGTTATTTTGGCCTTAATTAAGTTGTGTCCTTCTTATCAATACCAGTAAACCTAAACACTGTTTTTATTCTAGGTATTAAGTGTAGTTCTGATCTTTAGTTTTCTCTGCTATTATAGTATAGAGAAGCTTCTGGTCTTAATTTTCCTGAATTCAGACATAGTTACTATAACTAGATACAAGAATCCATTTCATTAAGACTTCGTTAGTCAGTCAGCTAGCTTGTCTGTCCATCAATCTGTCTGTCTCCCTACCTGTTTGTTTTGAGACAAGTTCTCATTCAGTAGCCAAGTCTAGCCTGGAACTCAATAGGTGGCTTAATATTTTTTTTGAACTTACAGCAATCCTGCTTCATCTTTCCAAGTGGTAAGTTACAGGAGTTAATATCTAGCAAGATTAGAGTTTAAACCTGAGTAAGAAAAGGAAACCCTTCAAGAAAGAGCCTGGTCTCTCTCCCCACCCCCCAACCCCTCCTTTGAATTCTCCTCTCAGGGTAATACAGAGCTACTTAAGTATTCCATACAAGAATAATAGATCACTCTGGCTTTAGAAGTATCACTCTGGCAGCAAATGAAAAGTTTAGATAAACTGTAAAGAAGTGACAAAACTAGAGTGTAGGTAGGAAAGTGTGATAAGAGGCCAGATTGTCATTGTCCTTAGCATGGCCTTCCCTAAGGAAGGAGCCTATCAGAATTAATAAAATGAACTGAACTTAATTACCTAGTGAAGGGGGAAGAGGTAACTAAATTAAGGTGTCAAGGTGTCTTGTACTGAAATAAGAAACATAGGACATCATGGATGTGGAAGTAATTTATAAATATCTGGGTGTATGAATTTGTTCAGAGGAGATATATGACCCAAAGAGAGAGACTTGACACTTGGTTAGTTTCTTGTCTCTGAACAAAAATACCTGAACAAAAAGAAGGAAAAAGTACTCATTTTGGCCCACAACTTTAGAGATTTCAACCCATGCTCAAGATTTACTTTTAAGCCTATGGTGGCATGGTAAACAGCATGACTGAGGAAACCTCACTTCATGTAGTCAAGAGGGAAGGAAAAGAGAGAGATGAAAAGATACTACAGACAAGGATCCTTAGAGACCTTTCAAAGACATACCCTAGCAACTACTTCCTCCAGCAAGCCCTCTTCTTAGTAACTCACTCAGTTCTAAACTCATCAATGGATTAATCCTTTGGTAAAGTTAACATATTTGTGATCCAATCACTTCTCAAAAATGCCACCACTTGGGTACCAAGCCTTAAATATATGGCCTTATGGGTGGGCCATTTTATATCTATGCTGTAACAGAAACCATTGTATATAGCTTATAATTTATAATTGAACCTATTTGAATAAGATCGGAAAACGCATTTAAATTCAAAAGTAAGGGAAGACGAACCCTGTACAGAACTCTAGTCAGAATAGAGAAAAGACGGAATTTTGAGAATAGTGAACAATGCCAAAAGCTTTGAGCAATGTATAGAAAGTCAACATTAGAGACCATGTCATTTGGCATGGTGCAGTCCTAGGTGATCAGTGGCAAGAATTTTCAGAGATGTGGGCTATGAAACTTTAATTACCTGCATCACATTTCATACCTCTTATGAAAAGTAGGTAGACAATACAGAACAGGCACAGCAAGCCTCTGTTGTACATTCTACATTCCTGAAGGAAAGCATGCTAGTCACAGGTAGGCCCAAATAGTTTGCCAGTAGTTTCCCACACACTGGCCCCTTGCAATCTTATTGAATTTTCATGATAATTTTATGCTTAGCTTTATTTTTCATAATTATCAGATTTTTAGTGGCATGAGTTCTAAAAAAAAAAAAAAATCAGCATTGTCCCAAATCAAATTAAATATAGATACTGCTGTGTGGTGTGACTTCCACCAATGCACAGGATTCAAACAATTTATGACAGAAACACATAGAATCATGATTGACACCCTTTTGGATAAATGTGAAGTGTCTTAACAAATGAGTTTTAAATGGGGCCATCTGTTAAAGCTTGGTGGTGCTCTGAGGCTGAGCAAGAGTTATGTTTTCATGAAAAGCAGGCATTAACCACAATACTTAAGAGAAAAAAAACAGATACTGTGTAGAAATTCATTATTCTCAAACTAATTGCAGCCATCCAAATATTAGCATCCCTCCTTACAAAGAAAGCTGCCATGATACTAGTCCTTGAGTGTGAGAATGTGAGATTATTGTACTACTACTGTATGTACGGTTGTGGTGGTTTCTCCCTAGCTCCACTCTGTCCTCTCCCGATTGGACCAACTTGCTACATACTTAATTGAAAATAAATGACCTTTGAAGATCCTGACACAAGTACTTGAATCTGAATTCCAATCCTAAGATAAACTCAATCTTTCATACTCCATGGGATATGAAAGATTCATGTTATTTAGACTATTGTTTACTTTTCCTCTTATTGCTATGGTCTTTTTGGGCAACAATAGATCTGACCAGATATAGTAAAGTAGAGAAAGTTTTCAGAACAGAATACAGCTGTCAGGTTTTGTTAATTAGAGACTTTGTGTAGCAAATAGAACAGGAAGATAACCATGAATACATTTTAAATCTACACAGCATGTCTTAGGTGGTATGTACTCTATAAATATCTATTAAACATGCAGAGTGAGTGGAATTATGCTGGAAGTCAACTTCCACTATTACTCTTAAGTAGAAATTCCATTGTAAAGAGTAAACCAGAGCACCCAAAACTCACTAGAATCTGCAACATCAACATCCATGGTATGTTAATTTGACTTGCATATAAACAAGATAAATTCGTATTGGTATTAGAGATAAAAAGGAGTTTTTAATTCTGCTTGCATATTTTACCATTATTGAGAGAGCAGCAAACTATGTACAGACTTCAGTTTTCTGTCAATCATGCACCTCGTTAGCTTTGTCACTGAGGAGCCCAGTGCTAGTCACAGCCCCTGAGGCATGTCAGCACCTTGTTCAAAGTTCATGTTAGTATTTTGGACACACTTTCTAGTTTACACTCTTTATTTAGTATACTAATGAATGATTAATATTTATTAATTGGTATTCTCTTGCCATATGAAAATTCTTTTAGCTTCTGCCTCTTTATACCTATTCAAAGAGTGACTTACCCAGTAATGAAACAGACTTCTTTCCACATGGTATTTGAGTTGAGGTATTTGTCAAAATGGAGGGTCAGGGGAAATGTGCAGATTTCTGTATGTGAAAGCTCACCTGCTTTGTGCTTGTCATAGGAAGCCTAAAACCACTCATTTTCCACCCCAGGTTCTGTGTGCTTGGAAGAGCATGGCACACTGGCTTACACTGAGACCATACGGTCCCATGGACTCACTATGAAAATAAGCACTGCCAGTTATTGCTTATGAGAGTCCTGGAAGTAACTCCTCTCTGCCTCAGTTTCCTCACCACTTAGGTGGCAATAAAGAGAACTGTTGTGAAGATTAAATAAGGAACTGTGTATGACAGACTTGACACAAGGCTGATCTGTGTGATGGTTGTAGTGTTTCACACAGACTAGGAGGCGTTGCTCTGCCTGTGGAAATTTGTAGGTGTAGTCATCAGCAGGCAGGAATCTCTCTGTGGTCTTTAGGAAAATACTGACAATTCCTATAAAGTGGGATCAAAATCTCTCCTAGAAGGAAGAGATGGTTCTACACATACCGTATAAGTCGCCTCACCTAGGCTTCAAAACCATCCTTGCAGTTTGCCACTTTCTTCTCATCAAAAAGACCTGAGACTCAGAAAAAAGTCCTGTGCACAAGAATAATGCCTGTTAGGTGCCAGTGCCCAGATTCAGTCAAAGGAGGAAGAATAATTACTCCCACTCCGATAGCGCAACTGCCAGGATTCAGAACTTAGTGGTTTCTTATTCATGATGTAAGGCAGAGGTATGTCTCTTTATGCCGTGCAAGCTTGAATACCTGAGTTCTGATCCCTGTTACCCACTGTCTTGGTTGTTTGTCATTGCTGTGACAAAGCACTAAAAAGCAACTTAAGAAAAGAAGGGTTATTTTGACTCACAGTTCCAGAATAGAGTCCATCAAGGGAAGCCCTTCAGATAACTGATCACATTGATCCAGTCAGGAAGCTGAAGGAAGCTTGTGCTCAGCTCATTCTGTCCTCTTTATACAATCCAAGATCCCGACCCAGAGAGAGTGGCCACCTACAGTAGCCTGGTCCTCCCACAACATTCAATGAATCAAGATGGTTCCTTGTAGGCATATGTAAAGGCCCATCTCCCACGAGATTTGAAAGCTCATTAAGTGGACATTTTTAACATTATAATCCCCTCTACCCTTGCAAGCATCACAACTTGAGCTCTAATCCCTAACTCCTGCATGAAAAGCAGAATATAGTGCATGTCTGTAATCCCAGTGCTCTGAAGACAGAAACAGGATTTCTGAGGGATGCCCACCAGTGAGTCTAGCCAATCAACAAGTTCCAGGTTCAATGAGAGATACTGCCTCAAAAAAAGAGTTAAATAGTTAAGATGGCTGGGTGACTGAGGAAGATTTCTGGTATCAACCTCTGCCTCCACATGTACTCCCCCACACAGGTAAACACACAGAGAGGAGGGTAGGTGGATAAAAATAGATTTCATGTATGAGATAGAGTTACCCTAATTATAACCAATCTCATCTTTTTAAAATTGCATTCTTTATTTGTGAGGGAGCACATATAACATGGATAAAGAATGTGGAAGTCAGAGGACAACTTGCAGGAGTCAGTTCTCTCCTTTTATTGTGTGGGTCACAGGAATTGAACTCAGATCCTCAGGTTTGGCCAGATGCACATCCTCCTTCTCTGCTATCTCACAAGCCCACATGAATAATCCTATACTGAGTAGATTACAATGTCTGCATTAATTTAAACAGAAACACCCTTTTATTGCTTTGAAAAAATTGTTGGCCCTGAATTTCCTCCCTTTGTCCAAAAACAATAAATGTCATTTCTGGTAATAAGTTGTTTAAAAATATGACAGTTATATGCATAGTTATTTGTCACCCAAGACAGTAACAAAATTTGCAAAGCAGTGACACCATATGGGACTCCTCACATGGAATCGAATTGCTAGGTACTGTATAGTGCATCTTTTTTTTTTTTCAAGTTGATGCACAAATAGGTATATAAACATGCTATTGTCCTTTGACTTGAGCAAATACATTCCCTGTATTCATCTTCCTAAAGTCAGTCCTGCTAAAACTATCCCCCATGTCATGCATCTGTCCTCTAGTGACACCTCCTCAAGCTCCTCATTCAGACAGGAGCTTATGCTATGCTGATGTCTTAGTTGCTTTCCTCCTGGTATAGAGCAGAAGGTGCTTCAACTGCCTAGTTGTCTGACCTAGCTGTGTGAACTGGAAATGCTACCTGACTTCTCTGTGCCTCTCCTTTTATTCCCAACGGTATGTTCAGCCACTGTACCAGTTGCTTTGTATCCAACTTTACTTCTTCATATTAATGTAAGGAGTCCAAACAGTCTAAGAAACTTTATCAATATCATGTGGCTACTCAATAGCAAAGCCAGAATTTAGATCATTTTGTTATAAAACTTTGGCTCATGTACCCACCCCTGGAGGATACTTCCCGTACCCACACTGTCTAAAGCAGTGGTTCTTGACCTGTGGGACGTGACTCCTTTAGAATACAATGGCCCTTTAACAGGGGTCAATTAAGACCATCAGAAAATATAGGTATTTACATTATGATTCATAACAGAAACAAAATTACTATTATGACATAGCAACAAAAACACTTTATGGTTGGGGTCACCACAATTAAAGGGTCTCCTCATTAGGAGGATTGAGAACCACTAGCCTAGAACATTGACTCAGAGGTTCTCACTCTCTGTTCTCTGCTAACCACTCTACCATCAGCTAACTGCTCTTGCAGGTTAGAGAATGTGTAAGATCCTTCAGAAGGGTTGTCAGCCTCTCTTCTTCCTCAGCATACCTCAGAAAGAAACCTGCATACTAGTAGTCTAATATGCTTTTTCAAGACTGGGGTGATAACAGATAGGCAGGATTCAAAAACTCCCAGTCAGTGATCACCACACCTCTTTCTTCAGATGCATTGGGCAGGCTCAGTTCTAAGCACATTAGCCTTGGGCTCATTCAGTACTCACCACAGCTCTTAGATTAGATGTTACAGTCTTTCTACTAATGAAGGAACTGAGGAGTGAAGGATAGAAATGTTGTAAAGATGAGCCTCATCTTTATATCTGGGCTTGAAAACCATTTTGTATGAAGGAAGACTTGGTTAAAAATTTCAGATCTTGGGGCCAGAGAAATGGCTCAGTGGATAATGACACTTGTTTGGCAAGCCTGGCTATGGTACACGTGCCTGTGTGTGTATGCATGTGCATGCACACACACACGTACACACACACTATCCAGAGACTACCCCATCTGGGAATCCATCCCATCATCAGCCACCAAACCTAGATACTAATGCACATGCCAGCAAGATTCCGCTGAAGGGACCCTGATATAGCAGCCTCTTGTGAGGCTATGCCAGTGCCTGGCAAACACNGAAGTGGATGCTCACAGNCAGCTATTGGATGGAACACAGGGCCCCCAATGGAGGAGCTAGCCCAAGGAGCTGAAGGGGGCTGCAACCCTGTAGGTGGAACAACAATATGAACTAACCAGTACCCCCTAAGCTCATGTCTCTAGCTGCATATGTAGCAGAAGATGGCCTAATTGGCCATCACTGGGAAGAGAGGCTCCTTGATCTTGTAAACTTTATATGACCCAGCACAAGGGAAGGCCTGGGCCAAGTAGTGGGAGTGGGTGGGTAGGGGAGCAGGGGGTGGGGGGTATATGGAACTTTCGGGATAGCATTTATAATGTAAATAAAGGAAAAAAAAAAAGAATCTACTATCCCATTCACGCTTCCTTTCGAGTGTCATTTTTCCCTCAGGCCGCTGGACAAATGGCTAGTGACTTCTAGTACTTTTTACAAATACTTCTAAAATGTTATATGGTTAACTGTTCTCACAAACAGAGCACTTGAAACCCCTAAATCTGTTAGGCAGGTAAGTTGTAATACCAGGAGTTGACTTCAAAAAAAAAAAAAAAAAGAGTCTGCCAGACCTTTCCCACCACTAGTTTGTTATGTTAAAGGAGACAAAGTTCTTCATCTTTTTCTCATTTGGTACAATAATAGTGTTAGCATCTTGAGATCTCTGTGATGATGACTAACCATCATACAGACCTGGTACAGTCTCTGGGACCTAGGAAATAGCAGTCATTAGTGGTCAGGGTCAGTGACTCTTATCTACCATGTGCCCCTAGTAATGAACTTTGCAGCTCTTTTCTTACATACTTTGTTTTTTGTTTTTGTTTGTTTGTTTGTTTGTTTTGAAACAAGGTCTCACTGTGTATCCCTGGCTGGCCTGGAATTTGCTATGTAGACTAGGCTCTCCTAGAACTCATAGAACTCCTGTTTCTGCCTCCTGAGTGCTTGGTTTTTAATGAGATCCTTTGGAATGACTTTATTCCTTGCCAACATGAAAAGGCAGTTCTGTGCCTTCCCAGATTTACTGTGCTGCCACTTGAGTCTTAACAAAGAAGTGTAGCTGTTTGTAGCATCATGTTTGTTCAGATAATTGACATGTTAGTCTCAAGTTGCATCTCTACCAATAGTCACTTTTTCATAATCTTTTTCTGTTGTGCTATGCCGTATGAACTCAAGATGTGTGTAAGATGACTGTCTTAATATGTGCATTCTGTTTCTCAAGTCTGCTAATACTTTAAGGAAATTCAGGGGAAACAATGAAGCCAAGCTACACAGGTACTTAATTTTTTTAGTCTGAGAAGTACTATGGTAATTAATGCTTATTTTATGCAAACTAGACAGTATCTGTTAACGGACACATTACTGCCAAGAAAATATTACTTGTCTTAATTATCAGTAATGAAGCAGGGATAAGCTGCTCACTTAGATATCATGTATCTAACGACCTTGTCAGTGAGAGGCTGTGTAAAAGGCACCAGTTTCATAGATTACACTGCATTCAGCTTCTGGCCTTTGTGTAGATTGAGGGTTTGTGCATGAGTTTTAAAGTCAGCTATAAATTGTGGTTGGTGCTTAAAATTGATTTAATGTCTTGCTTTTAGTACATCGTCTTCTGATTTATAAATACTCAGTTTTTATCTTGAGCTTTAAATATAGGCTGTAGTAAATTTAGACTTGCCTTGCTAACTGACTATGTTTATTTTTTTTTTAACCTTACCAAATAAAATGGTAATATATTTCCATTGTTTAACCAAAGGACATACTTGATGGCTGAAGTGTCTTCGTTATTTCTGAATTTGACAATCAGCCCAGTGTCTGTGGAGACAACTGTAAAGGAAGAACATGAGTCTTCGTAGCATCATTTCCTGACTGAATTTCCTGCAATAAAACAAAGCTGATTTCTTGATATAATTTTTCATATCCCTTAACCAGTCTCTTAATGAATAACATCTATCTCATGTTACTGAAGCATTGTTCAAAGGACATGTAGCACATGATGGCTCATGCCTGTAAAGCCCAGTACAGTAGAGAGAGACCAGCTACATAGCCAGTTTGAAGCCAGCCTTGCCTATGAGCCAATATAGGAAAGGAAAGGGAAAAAGGAAAGGAAAGGGGAAAGGAAGAAAGGAGGGAGGGAGGCAGGCAGGCAGGCCCATCCAAAAAGGAAGGAAGAAACTATGGCTTTAGATTTACACTGACCAATAGAAGAAGGATTCAATGGAGGAGCATGGCAGGACAATAAAACACTAAGTGGATCTTGACTTTTTAAAATTCTTGAAGCTTTTTTTTTTTTTTCATGGAAAAATCTTACTCAGAGACCAATGAAGAAACCTCACAAAATAGACACTATACTATCTGAATTCAAACTTTTCTGAAGTAACTTAATTCAAGGCTCAGAGGAACAGCATAGAAATTATCCTGATACCTTTTCTCCCTCAAATCCTTCTCTCTCTCTCTCTCTCTCTCTCTCTCTCTCTCTCTCTCTCTCTCCCCCACCCCGTGTGTGTGCATGCACACACACACACACAGTAAATTCATTGTGTTGCTTGTATTTGTGATTTCAGGGCTGACAATTAAGTAAAGTACTGGGTAACTAATTCAAAGCCCCATCTCTGGGGAAGACTCCCATTCTCTACATTCCTTAGTTGCCTAGAGTTCTTTATCTGTGCTGCCCATTTCCAAGTATCATGGGTAAAGTTTCCTTGTCGCTTCTAGGATACATAATCTCATAAACTTGCTGTTACTCTAGCTCTTAGAATCTTTCCATACCCTCATCTACCAAGGTCCCTGGGTCTTAGGTGCAAGAGTTGTATTGTATCAGGGCTGAGCATCCCAAGATGAGTTATTCTCTTGGACCAGTTGTGGGTTTTTGCAAGTGGTCTTCATTTGTTGCAAAGAGAAGCTTATTTGATTGGGGATTAGAGTTATACTGATCTGTGGGTATAATGATAAAAATTTTTAATGTAGTTAAGAATTAATATAGTTTAGTAAAGTAGTGGTAGTAAGTTCTCCTTCAGGATCCATGATGTAGTCACTAGGCCCAGGTAATTGGCTAGGTCTCCAGTACCAAGCATGCTTTCTTTTCTGTTGATCAGGCCTGAAGTCCAATTAGACAGCTCTTGGTTACAAGTAAGATGTGAGTGCCACCATTCCACTCTCCTACCATCCAGGTCATCACTGCGGTCCACAGTCATCAGAGCTTCATAGAACTATTGGTTGGTTCCCTCTTTTGGAAGCTTGCTTAACACCTTATGTTACTGTAAAAGCTAATCCAAAGGCTTTCAGGTCCAAACAGCTCAGGTTGTCTATGTCCTATGTCTAAAGCTGCATGCCCAGCTCCCCATGGAATCTCCTTTCCTTTCCTGCTTTCTGTGGTTACTCCAGGCTATTTACCCTCATCTGAAGATCTGAAGCCAAGAACCACAGATGAGAGAGAACATTCAGAGTTTAGTCTTCCTGCTTCAAGGCTGCCCCACTCAGTATTCTCAGTATTCTCATCCATTTACCTGTACATTTCATAATTTCATTTTTATTTACAGCTGAATAGTATTCCATAGTATTTATATATTATATATTCTCTATCCATTCATCAGTTGAATGGCATTTGAGTTCAGTTCTTTCCATTCCTGTTTTGTATGCATCAGCAGTGAAACATGGCTAGCAAGTGTCTGTGGAATAGGATCTCAAATCCTTTGGGCATATGCCAATTCGTGGTAAAACTGGGTTGTAAGTTACATTTCTTTTTAGGTTTTGAGGGTTTTTGCACACTGATTTCCATTACAGTTGCACCAGTTTGCAATCCCACCAACTGGGAATGAGAATTCCTCTTTCTCCACATTTTCTCCAGCATTTGCTATCTGTTGGCTTATTGATCTCAGCCATTCTGGCTTGGGTAAGATGAAGTCTCAAAATTTTGATTTACAATTACCTAGTTGCTAAGGATGTTTGTAATTGTTTGAATAGGAATGTCCCCCATAGGCTCATATGTTTGAATACTTGAGCCATAGGGAGTGGCACTATTAGAAAGTGGTGGTGTTGGAATAGGTGTAGCCTTTTTGGAGGAAGTACATCACTAAAAGGTGAACTTTGAGGTCTCAGAAGCTCAAGGCAGTTCTCTTCCTGCTACCTGCCAATCTGGATGTAGAACTAACTCTCAGCTGCCTCTCCAGCAGCATGCCTGCCAGGTTTCCCACTGTGACAATAATGACTAAACCTTTGAACTGTAAGCCAGCCCCAATTTATAAGAGTTGCATTGGTCATGGTGACTCTTTACTGCCATAAATCCCTAACACAATGCTGAATATTTTTTGAGATATTTCTTAGTCACTTTAATTTTTCTTTTTGAGAACTCTCTGTTCAAATCTATAACTTACCTTTTAGTTCTTTATATATTCTGGAAATGAATCTTTATCATCAACAGAGATTCTCTCCCACTTAGATCTTCCTCTTTACCCAATTGATTGTTTTCCTTTTCTACAAAAAAAACCTTTTCATTTTACTGTTGACCTTAATTCCTTGGCAAATGGAGTCCTATTCAGGAAGTCCTTTCCTACTGTTGCATCTTATAGGCTACCTACTGTTTGTTTTCTTCCAGCACTTTCAGTTCCTGGTTTATTTGTTGTTTGGTTTGTGAATTGATTTTTTTTATTTAAATTGGAGAGAAAAATATAGACTGTTTCTTTCAACCTCTTCACATAAATTGTGGGAAACAGAAAAATCCAAAACTAAATTATAATCAGGTAAATTAGTGTGGTCAGTGAATGCTATGATTGAGTCTGGGAGAAAAAAATAGTAGTGAGTGATTTCCTCTAGTCCTTGTTATGTGGCTCCTGAAATAATTTTTATTGAAAGAACTATTTCTGAATCTCTTGATCTTCTCTCTCCTCTCTCCTCTCTCCTCTCTCCTCTCTCCTCT
>NC_034592.1:89827111-89858954 GCF_900095145.1 Mus pahari | reverse complement strand
GGGGGGGTGGGGTGTTGCATAGGATCAAGGACAGCAGTAAGTGAATAAAACAGACGTTTTTCTGTGTGTGTGTGGGGGGGGTGCATTTGAATTCCTTCAGTTCTACAAGGGCATCACACACAGTGGCTGCCTCTGCTGGAAACCTGACACCTCTAACAACTTTTCCACTTGTCCCATTGTTTTTTCAAGCTGGCTAACTTCCAGGTATCCTTGAGGCTGTGGCTTAATGTCAGACTTCTGGTCTATCCACCCTGAAGTCAGTGCCTCCAGTGTGTGTTTCCACAGGGTCCTGTACTTTCTGTCCTAGCAACACTGCCTTTCAGTTAATGTGGTCACACCGTCACATGCCCAGATTCAGAGACCACAGTGCTGTGCTCCTCAGTGATGCCCCACAGCCTGGCAGAGCTTCTTACCCAGGTCAGGCGTTTATCAGGGAAGGGAAGTGCTGCTGCCACACACCACACTTCCCACTCAGTGCATACCTACTGGGTGGGTGGGTCCTAAGTAGGGCTCTTGTTGATGAACAGTGACTGACTGTGACTTTAGAAGAATGATCTTTAGGTCTTTGTTTCCTTTCCAGGAGAATGACAGCTCCTGCACCTTGCCTTTGTCTTCCTTGTACTGAACTAAAGTTTCATCTGAATTGAACACATCTGTGACTGTCAACTGATAATTTTCTGTTTTCACCATTCCTTCTGTGTTTTAGTTAGGATTCTGTAGAGAAGAAATCTGTCTACCCATCTGTGTATTCATCCATAACAGCACAGATTATTTCATTGTTTATATTTCATTATTTATTCAATGTTCAGATTTCTAAATACCAAATACCCATCTTTGTATTCATCCACTGTCAGCAAGGATTATTTAATGGCTTATATTCCAGTATTTATTTTTATGTTCAAATTACCAAAATTTAGTGTGCACTTCTTCAGTATGGCTCTGTGTCTTTTCTCATGTCTAGGTCACTCTTTTGGTGGCTCCTTACTTTCTGTAATAATTTTATTTTCATCTTACCCTTCATATGTCCAAGCCCTAGAATTAGCTATCTTACCAATAGGCCTTCCACGTACACTTTTCTGTGTGTCGGAGAGGGGATAGAAAACAATGGTACCTGGGTACAAGAAATGTTCTCTAGGTCACTGTCACTGTTACTCTGAGATCCCCAAGACACAAGGCTGAGGAGGGAGGGAGAATGTCTTAGTGATACATTATCAATAAAGATACATTGATATCTATGTGTATCTGTGGCATTGTGTGCTCCATGGGCATGAACATATGTGGTACATAGCTAGGAATATTTCCATTTATTAGCTCTAAAATTCCTTCTTATAAACTTCATGCTATGTTTTATAATAGTGATCACTTTATAGCAGTGTAGATCTGATTTGGATGAACAAATGTTTATTCCATGTATTCATATGACTCATGGTCTATATACACATTGCTCTCAGCTCCAGATAGCTTTTATCATGTTGGATGAAGCAATCGTGGCTCTTGCCTCACCCTCTCCTCATTCCATTTTGTTGTGTTATCAAAATTCTGCAGCCAGGTTATGAGACAGGGAAATATGTGATTCAAATTTCCTGTGATTGCAGGAATACTATTGTAACCATATAGAAAGAAAATGTATATATTTTTATTCATTATTAAAAATAAAGTTTAAAATATATGACCTAAGTAGAAGGGTTTAGAAGGATCTCTTAATTAGCTAAAGTCTTCTGAAACATGCAGTATAGTTAAGAATAATAAGTGACTCACAGAAAGATAAAGCCTTTATCTAAAATTGTCTTATATGACTAAAATTTATCAGTTTAATACAAATATGTGTTTAAAGTTTCAAATTTAAGTATACTATGCATATTTTATGCTGGAATAGACTAACAAACCACCCCCGCTACAGCTGGGAAGGTTAAACAACACTATTCAGTTCTGACTTAGATATAACAGCTGTTCAAATGCCAAGGCGTAGTTTACTTGAAAATGTGACCATTTACTTCTGTTAAATATAAACTGCTATTGAGGCCATGTGCATTTTTTTCTTCAAAACAAAGCAGTTTCCTACATGCAGCAGAACTGTTACTAAAGTTCAATAGGTCTTTTTTTTTTCAACTGAACTAATTCTTTCTAAACTTTCTGAAAAAAATAAGTGTGACAATTCTCTTTATCTCTTACAATCCATCTATCTAATCAGTTCTTGCCAATGCAAAAATAAGAGAATGATGAAGAAAGCCATAGGAAACATTATTTTATGTTTATTTACAAATATGCATAATAATACATATAAATGTACGTACATATATATCCATATATAAGTAATTTAAATGAAGTTATGCCACTTGGAGTGATAATATTCACCCTAAGAGTCATAGGCCACCTAACAAAACCCCAGTATCAATCTTGGGAAGTCTCCCTTTGATCCCTGGTCAAAAGAGTTCACAAGATTTTAAAAATATCACAGAAATCCACAATGTGTCAAAATGCAGAGAGCATCTGACCAAGAAGAGCCAATCCCCAGTTGACACATCTATAGTACAATCCATACACTTAACGCTCAGGGAACACCACAGAAGAAGGGACAGAAAAGAGTCCAAGAATCAAGACATCTGCTTGATAGTGTTTTCTGTATCTGACAGTGAACTAAACCCATGAAATCCTAACAATGTGGTCACCTAAATAAAGACCTGTACAGTGACAACACCAGTTGTCATGCCAATGTGGTTGGGGGAAATCTCACAAGGTCCAATCCCTAAATGAAGAGCTACAGCCAACTGATGGCTGCTACAAGATGGAGAATCAGTTTTCCTCCAGGGATGAGCCCCCTTATCTAATCCCAAGTAGTCAACCCTACACACAAACTGTATGTGCTCAGCAGGTTGTATTTACTTGTATGTGTGTTCACATGTATGTGTAACAGTAACAAAGAAGAGGGCATGAAGTTGAGAGGGAGTAGAGGGACATAGAAGAAGTTGAAGAGAGAGAGAAAACAAGATGATCATAATGTAAATGCAGTACTCATATACAGCATTTTCCAGAAAATATATTACATGAAAAATAAAAATGATATACAGTTGGGCATTAGCAATTTCTACTGCCTTTGGTGTGGTGCTGATTAGGTATGATTAAAGTCTTAATTTTGTCCTGAACTAAGTTTAGATGGTTTTATTTGTAGATAGAAGTACCACCATAGCCACATGGCACATGTATTTCATTATGAGTTTGTAAGTACTATTGCTGAGAATGAAACAAAGAGCAAATCCTTAAGTTCACAAAGTAATGACAAATATTTTAAAGAATGACATTGGCATTGGACATTCATGGGATTATCTGTAAATGATAGAGGAAGATCCACTTCAGTTTCTCCAGACTGATAGTAGAGTAAGATAACATCTAGAATATAATTTTCTGAGAGAAGTTTCCTTGCAGCCAGAGGTATAGCTCAGTGGTCAAGTACATGGATAGGCAGACCTTTGAATGACAGCAGTAAGGATAGCCAGAAGTGACTCTGATTGAGAAGACAGTGGGAGAAGGGGTGGAGCTGATAGAGGTCAGGTTACCAGCAAGGCAGCCATTGGTGCCCTTGGAGAATTGAAGTGCAACACTAGAAAACTTCTGTTTGCTTACTTGCTCCTGTTCTGGGCTCTCAACAAAGCCAGAGTAGAAAATTGCCTAGGTGTGGTGGTATATATCTCTAACCCTATCACTCTGGAGTATGAAGTAGAACAGTCCCAAGTTCAAGGCCTACCTGAACTACATAGTGATTTTAAGGTCAGTATGTACAGGTTGGCTAGACCCTGTCTTCAAAATGAGTAAATCAAGGAGCCAGATATGTTACTTGGTATTTAAACACCTGCTTAGCATATGCAAGTTCCTGAGTTCAATCCCCGATATTATTGTTATGACAATTTACATACTAATAGGGTAGCAAGTTGATGTTTTATTTTTTGAATGTCTAATTTATTTTAAACTTTAATAGTTATTCTGTAAAGTAATTGTTTTAGTGTTCATGTGGATTTATTTATTAGACATATTAGACTCCATTATAACTGTATTTTTACATAGAAAACAAGACAGTTTCACTCAATAGATAAGAATTTCTAAATCCAATAATAAAGACCTTATTCAAATGTTATTTCTTCTTGGGTGTGCATGTGATGTTTTAAAACAGGATAGACAGAGAACAATAAGTACTAAAAGTCACTTAATGGTTTAACCTTCCTAATGCTGCAACTCTTTAATAAATGCAGCTCCTCGTGTTATGTTGATCCTTAACCTTAAAATTATCTTGTCGCACTGGTAATAAGGACACTTGCTCCACTATGTTCATAGCAGCCTTATTTATAATAGCCAGAAGCTGGAAAGAACCCAGATGTCCCTCAATAGAGGAATGGATACAGAAAATGTGGTACATTTACACAATGGAGTACCACTCAGCTATTAAAAACAATGAATTTATGAAATTCTTGGGCAAATGGATGTATCTGGAGGATATCATCCTTAGTGAGGTAACCCAATCACAAAAGAANTCACTAGATATGCACTCACTGATAAGNGGATANTAGNCCAGAAACTTAGAATACCCAAGATACATCTTGCAAAACACAAGAAAACCAAGAAGGAAGGCCATCGTGTGGATACTTCATTCCTCAGAATAAGGAACAAAATACCCATGAAAGGATATAGGTACAGAGACAAAATTTAGAGCTAAGATGAAAGGATGGACTATCCAGAGACTACCCCATCCGGGAATCCATGCGATCATCAGCCACCAAACCCAGATACTAATGCACATGTCAGCAAGATTCTGCTGAAGGGACCCTGATATAGCAGCCTCTTGTGAGGCTGTGCCAGTGCCTGGCAAACACAGAAGTGGATGCTCACAGTCAGCTCTTGGATGGAACACAGGGCCCCCAGTGGAGGAGCTAGAGAAAGTACCCAAGGAGCTGAAGGGGGATGCAACCCTGTAGGTGGAACAACAATATGAACTAACCAGTACCCCCTGAGCTCGTGTCTCTAGCTGCATATGTAGCAGAAGATGGCCTAATCGGCCATCATTGGGAAGAGAGGCCCCTTGGTCTTGTAAACTTTATATGACCCAGCACAGGGGAACGCCAGGGCCAAGTAGTGGGAGTGGGTGGGTAGGGGAGCAGGGGGGGGGGGGGGATAGGGAACTTTCGGGATAGCATTTGAAATGTAATAAAGAAAATTATAATAAATAAATAAATAAATTTTAAAAATAAATAAAAAAATGAGAAGGAGCCAGAGGACTAGAACATATTGTCTAAGTTAGTATGACGCAAACCAGAGCAATTCAGGAGAAACTGAGAGAAGCCAGATTGAGAGCAGTCAGCTTAGAGAGGAGTTTGAGCCAGAACAACTGAACTGAACCAGTCAGCCAGAGTTCAGAAAGAACTAGAAAGGGATGAGCCTATTCAGTAGTAAGTCTCAGAGACTGGAAACATTGTAGGCCTAGACAAGATTGTATGGAGGCTAGAAGCTTCCAGGACTAAGCCTAGGTTAGCAGACATAGGCAGTAAACCTCAGAGACAACAATTATTGCAGGAGAATAAAAGTTATTTTTGCAAGAGGATATCAGGCAATTGCATGATTTCTGTCACTTTTTACTTACTGAAACAGGAAATAACTAGAAAAAAAAAACAAAACAAACAAACAAAAAAACTCAAAAGATTGTCTACCTAGTATCTTCCTTCTAGGGACCTTAAGCCATCCCAGAGTAAGCCTACAGTCTCTGTAGTAATCCATGCCACTGTGTCACATCCGTTCTGTTTTTATTTATGCATATGTGTATCTGGCTGTGTGAGTACAGATGTCAGAAGAGGGTGTTAGATCCCCTAGAGCTAAAGTTGCAGTTGTGAGCCCCTGATTTGGATTCTGGGAACTGAACCCCAGTCCTCTGCTAAGTCAGTAAATGCTCCCAAACCCTGAGTCATCTCTCTAACTCACAGTTTAAGTTTTTGAAGAAATCAAAGTATGTTATTGGAAAAAGAATTGGTTCAGTTGGGTTTCTTAGGTTAAGATGCTCTCCCCTACATTAATTCTGTTCAAGTGAGTACCCTCTCTTTGACTGTCTGAGGCAAGTGTCTATGGTGTCTTTCATGTGCACAAGCAAACTTTGCTTCAAGATAATGTTTGCTCTCACACTCTGCACTCTGAGAACTGGTAAAGACAATGTTGTAAAGCTTAATTATATTTTTATGGCCCGTGCCATCTGTGTATTTTCTCTACCTTCAATAGTGATCAAGATTTGAAAACAATACATTTAACTTTCATGTGGCTGTTTGTTGCAAATGCATCAGGCAAAGTAATCTCACCATTTGAGAACCTGGTTGGTTGGTTGGTTTCTTTTAATGTAGCTGATTCAAACAGAAGACACAAAACTCCTGTTTTCACTTCTTGAAACATATTCCAGTTTAAGTGAAAGAAAACACTTATTTTATATAAAATAGGATAAGACCTAAAGATCTTTCTGATATAAGATTATTCTGCTATAAGAGTTTCAGGGTCACCATATAAATAAATTATATTTAAATTATTTATTCACAATAATGTTATATAAAAACTAGTCTGGACTTAAAAAATCATTGTTGTAGAGCTGGTGAGATAGCTCAGTGGTTAAGAACACTTGCTGTTCCTATAGAGGACCTGGGTTTGGTTCTTAGCACCTACACAGCAGCTTACAATCATCTGAAACTCCAGTTCCAGGGGACCTGATGCTCTCTTCTGGCCTCTGTGGGGTGACATTACTATAGCCAAAACAGTCATACTCATAAAATTTAAAAAATAAATAAATAAATCGTTTTTAATTGTTTTGTATGCTTGAACTACAAAGTCAGAATCTATTCAGACATTTTAGTAATTTCTTTAAAATGTTATAAATACTATATTTTCTCTATAGCTTTTATCTGGTTATTATTACCTATCTTAATAAATTAGACTAATGGTTATATTGTCTTTTAAATTTTTTGTGCAGTGAAACAATGTCAACATTTCAGAATTATATACTCTATAAATATATTAAATTTGTCCTATGAATAATTGAAACTTATAATTCTTATCAGTAGGAATACTAATATCTGGAATATTACACCAGAAATATTAAGTATTCAAAGGCTTGATTTTACCACATGTAAAACAAATAACAGCTGAACACTCTGGTCCACACTTTTATTTATTTATTTTTTCTGAAATAAACTCTCTCTTTTTTCTTTTTTTATTTTCTTTATTTACATTTCAAATGCTATCCCGAAAGTTCCCTAACCCCCCCCCCCGCCCCTGCTCCCCTACCCACCCACTCCCACTTCTTGGTCCTGGTGTTCCCCATACTGGGGCTTATAAAGTTTGCAAGACCAAGGAGCCTCTCTTCCCAATGAAGGCCAACTAGGCCATCTTCTGCTACATATGCAGCTAGAGACATGAGCTCTGGGGATACTGGTTAGTTCATATTGTTGTTCCACCTATAGAGTTACAGACCCCTTCAGCTCCTTGGGTACTTTCTCTAGCTCCTCCATTGGGGGCTCTGTGTTCCATCCAAGAGCTGACTGTGAGCATCCACTTCTGTGTTTGTCAGTCACTGGCATAGCCTCACAAGAGACAGCTATATCAGGATCCTTTCTGCAAAATCTTGCTGACGTATGCAATAGTGTCTGCGTTTGGTGGCTGATTATGGGATGGATCCCCGGGTGTGGCAGTCTCTGGATGGTCCACCCTTTTGTCTCAGCTCCAGACTTTGGCTCTGTAACTCTTTCCATGGGTGTTTTGTTCCCAGTTCTACGAAGGGGCAAAGTGTCCACACTTTGGTCTTTGTTCTTCTTGAGTTTCATGTGTTTTGCAAATTGTATCTTGGGTATTCTAAGTTTCTGGGCTAATATCCACTTATTAGTGAGCGCATATCATGTGAGTTCTTTTGTGATTGGGTTAACTCACTCAGGATGATACCCTCCAGATCCATCCATTTGCCTAGGAATTTCATAAATTCATTGTTTTTAATAGCTGAGTAGTACTCCATTGTGTAAATGTACCACATTTTCTGTATCCATTCCTCTGTTGAGGGACATCTGGGTTCTTTCCAGCTTCTGGCTATTATAAATAAGGATGCTATGAACATAGTGGAGCAAGTGTTCTTATTACCAGTTAGAACATCTTCTGGATATATGCCCAGGAGAGGTATTGCTGGATCCTCTGGTAGTACTATGTCCAATTTTCTGAGGGACTGCCAGACTGATTTCCAGAGTGGTTGTACATGGTTGCAATCCTCCCAAAAATGGAGGAGTATTCCTCTTTCTCCACATCCTCTCCAGCATCTGCTGTCATCTGAATTTTTTTATCTTAGCCATTATGACTGGTGTGGTCCACCCTTTTAATTCCAGTACTTAGAAGGTATAGGCAGGTGTGTCTCTGTGAGGTCAAGGCCCGCATAATCTACGTAGTAATTTCCAAGACAGTCAGAGGTGCATGACAGATGCCGCTTGGAAAAAAATAAATGACAGATGAATTGTATTTATGTCCTGTGTTTAACAAATTTAATAATTCTAGGTTGTATCAAGGTGTCATTTAAAACTAACAAGCACAAACAGAAAAGAAACAGAACATACAGTAAGCTTCAACTATTGATGGGCTTCAAAATGGACTTTATCTTTGTATTATAGCTGGGGTATCTCCCATTGTCCAATCTGGCATGTCAGTTGCCCATACCCAGGGCTTAAAGGGGAAGAAGTCCTTAAGGACTAAATCATTGCTTGTCCCTTTGAAAGATCTAGTATACTTTTTCTTTTGCTTATATTTTTTAAAGTTTTTTATGTGTATCTATGTGTGTCTGCATGAATAGGTACAAATCACTTATATACACACATGCCTGTGAAGACTAGGAGAGTTTCAGAATCCCTGGAACTAGAGTTATAGATGGTTGTAAGCCACCTGATGCTGGGACGCACACCTGAATCTTTTGCAAGAGTTAACTCAACCTCAAAACCAACTCAAAGTAATAATGGGTGTAATTATTATTCTGCAGTAAGAATATCATAGGACTTAAATATTCTCTGGTACTATTTAAAGAGTAGTGCATGTATATGCTCCCATACGCAAGCCAGCTGCTTTCCTCCTTGCAGCTGTGACAGTCTTTGTTAGGAACTTCTTACCGTCCCCCCCCACACACACACACACTGGACACTCCTGGAGCTAGGAAGCCATGTTCCATCCATTTATTTGTTGCATTCCAGCATATAGTTTCATTGAGTGCAAGATGAGAATAGTAATCGATCTTCAAATGAGCAGGACTTAAATGAACAAAAAGAAGAAAAATGATTTGGGTTTATTGTTGATAGAAAAGTAAGATATTAATTAGTTATAAAATAACTAAGATCCAACAAATAGAAATGATGATTAAGACTGGAGTCAGTTTTAAGGAAAAAGAGACCATAAACAAACTTTTTATACATCATAGCTGAAAAAAAAATAAGACCCAAAGAGTGACATATTCAAGACTGCATGACTACATCATTTCTCATCGTGTGACTGGAGAAATTTAGAATAAACCATGTATCACTGAGCCAGGCTGAGTCCGTTACGAACGATGGGCTTGACTTTTCAATAATATCACCAACTGCTAGTACCTAGGTCTAGTTACCATCATTTTAGAGAAGTAGATGGGAAAAATCATAATTCATTCTTTCCCTTAACTTCCCTCAACTTTAGGCTATCAGTTCCATAAAACCATTGTTACAAATATCAATTCCTAAGAATTCTATGGCAAGACCATCTGTGAACCAGTTTCTATTTTGGTTTGTGTGTTTGTTTCCTTTGGGACAGGATCATATCTATCCCAAGCTGGCCTCATACCCACTACACACCTAAGGTTGTCTTGAACCTCTGATCCTCCTAGATCTACCTCCCAGGTGCTAGAATTGGAGACATGCTCTACTGTGCCTGATATATGGAGCACAGTGCTTAAACCCGGGATTCACGCCTCTACCAACTGAGGCCCAAGGCTGAGCTGGAATCTAACTAGGAAGTGACTGTGATAATCCAAATCAAAACTGATAAGGAAAATAAAATTATCCATCTATTATGACTTATCACATCTAACTCTTTCCTGACCATGAACATTTATGTTTATAACATGAGACCAAGCAGAAACTGATAGTGGTAGAATACCACTCCTGTGCATGTGAGTAAAAGTGGGCTACATTAAGCTTTCAGTAGATATAAGTACAAAATATAGAATGTATTTCTTTATAAAAGAAGAAGCTATGTTCCATAAATCATAGGTGTCTTTGGGACACCTTTGAAGACTGAAGGCACTCTGGACTTGTAGGGTTAAATATCCTTGTAACAAATAATACAGAAGAGCCATAGACAAACAACCTTCCAAAAGTGGGCTGACAGCTTCTGACAGCCGTATCCAGCATCTTTCAGAGCCAGTAATTCAGCCAGGCCCATCTGAATCATTTCCTCTCTAAACTGTATAGAGTAGAAATACAAGTGACAGCAGCAGCGAACTAATGAATGCCCATCTCCGTTTAGGAACACTCCTCAAGATTAATCAGTCCTTTAATCTATCTGGAATTAGTGTATTCTTTTTAGAAATAAAGCAAAATTATATGTGATCTGTTTTTATGTATGTAGGTTTATTTGTATGTGGTTCCATAAAGTCTCTGCGATGATAATTGTCTCTCGGGGATAGTTTAGAATCCGTGATTTTTTAAAAAATATTTTGAATGACTTAACAAATTAGTAAGTTATTTAATCAGTAGGCAGGTACATCTTTAGGCCTTCAGCTTGCTTTCACTTTATAAAACAATTGTATTACATAACCAGTTAAATGGTAAACCTGGACATTGTCATCTGGGCTGGCTCACTCCAAAGCTCCATATTAATGATGCAGTTGATGAAAGAAGTATCCATAATCTGAAGATGCATAGTGCAGGGGATGAACGAAGGTGGCATTTTACATTTTTATTAACACTAGTCATTTTCTCCTGCTTGATTTCTTTTAGGCCAAGCCCAATTTCTTATAAAGTATGGGTCAGTGAGCTCTGGCTGATTCCCATGTGACTGATGGGCTTGATTCTGCAGATACCACCAAGTACGGATCCCTAGTCTTGTTACTGTCATGAGGAACAACCTAGGGTGGAGGTGTGTGAAACAATGTAGTCTTCACTTTAATCTCACTACCTGTGGCAATCCTGATGCCAGCAGAGTGGTGTGTATTTGTGAAATATTATGTCTGACATGTTATTAATACAATACTAACAAAGTCATCTCAAATGCAAGCAAAATATTATCTTGTTGCCTGTCCTTGTTAAGCATCAGAGAGAGGGAGAGAAAAGAAAGTGCTTGAGTTGAAGTGGTTTGGATTAGGCAGAGCTTGCATTCAGGAAGCATCTCTTCCAGCCCAGTGTAAATCTGGAAAGGTTTTGCCTGGGATGCAGTTGCTTTAGCGTTTCTTGCTGCATCTTCCTGATTGAAAATGACATTATATTAATAAGTCAGAAAAGACTGCTATTAACTTGATAAATAAGTACACTTAACACACAAGATGGAATAGGGTTTAAATACTTTAAGTCAGGCCTTGCAGTATTCTAGTGATGTCACATACATTTTTTTTTTAAGATTTTAGTTAGAATTTAATCTTTGAAAATATTAATAACAGCTTACAGCAGGTAAGCTATAAAATAACACTGGATGCTGTCTGTTTAGTTTCTGGTTGAAAAGGCACAGCAGTACTGTAGTTCATTACCTTTGAAAAAACAGTAACAAGATAATACAGCTGCTCTGATTAAGATGTAAATTCTTTCTAATTAGAATGTAAATTCTTACATTTAAATGAAGACATCAGTTGTCAGGATGCCATATGATATCTTTTCCCACCTTGCCTGAATGAAGCCCTCACTGCTCATCTAGGCACTGAAATAGTTTTGCAATCCCTTTGTTCTCTGATTCTTGTAATATTCTCTCTTCATGTTCCCTTTTCACACGGCTTTTGTTTGTTTTCCCCCTTGCATCTGATATTGTTGTGCCTTGGGATTTTGTAGAAATTTGGAATGAAAATTGAGTTCAGTCAGTGCCAGTATTTGCTTGTGCCTCAATTACTTCTGCTGAATTTTCCTCAATGCAAATCAGGCAGGTTGCATAAAGTGGTGCATGTATTTGAAATAATTAATTTTCCGTAAAATGATGGATCAAGTCCAATCAACCTTCATGAAATCTAAATAATAGAATAGAGAATTAGAAATTAATTAACATTTTGTGCTGTTAATATTTCATGCTGTAAACTAGTAATAGGAAGTTTTATCTATTGGTTCTAACTTTTTCTTTATTGAATGTTGATGAAAACCTTCTGCTTCAATCATTTCTTGCCAGAAATATGTGAACAAGAAATCCTGTATCAGTGATACAAGTGAAGGTTTCAAAGTTCCCAGGTCATATACACAGTCAGTAAAAGCTGTAGTGTGAATACCAAGACACCAATCTATAGACGTCACACACCAAGCTATACACTGCACAAGGCCACAGGCCTTTGAACATGATTTTGCATCTTTCATGATGTGTTTCTTCAACTAAATCAAGTCTAACTCTAGAGGCAAATCAGCTCAACCACTGCAGGGCTGGGGAAGGAGACACCTAGAAACTGAGAAAACAAAGGCTTTACAGATAGAAGGGAGTCTTCTTTGACTTAGTGATGTGGTTGTTTGTTTTCAACTTTTTTTTAGAAAGTTCTAACATATAAAAAGCAGAGTATATTATAATAAAGCCATCTACCATCTTTGATCATAAGGTGCTAAGTAGGGAAACAAAGCAGACAAACTGGAATAATGCTGAGTAACAGTTGAACAACAGAGTGCCAAACAGTTGAAGGTGAGGTGGAGTTGGAGACTGTAAGGCAATGGATGGTCTATGAGTGCTGTGCAGTTTGTCAGTCTGTGCAGATTAAGCAAGGAAGAGAAGAAAAAGAACACTGCATGTATAACAGGCAGCGTAAGGACTAGCAGTCTGTGGAAACGTAGAAGAAACTGCTACAGTGTCATGTAGAAGTGAGTACATTAAGTGAGATGCAGGAATGTGGGATCTAGCCAGTCCACTTAGTATCTCTTCCTTAGTGTGAAGGAATTTATAATGGCACTCTCAGCCTATCCTCTACCTTCCCAAAGAACAATCCCCAGCGTTAGTGAGGTGTGGACGCTCATGCTTGGATAGCTGTGCACACGGGAGGCCAAGGCACAACAATTACGTGAACCTACGACCAGCCTGGCTAGATGGTTACTTTCAAGCCTGTCTAAAAAATAATTTAAAAATATTTTTAAAACACCTCTTCTGCTATAAATGAAATTCTTTCTTGACTATTTGCCATGTTTACAAATAAGGCATCTCTTGAAACTAAAGCACTAATTCAAACATTGTTTCTAACCAAGCTCATTAAAAAATAAAAGTAAATAATGAGCGTGTAATATAAAGTTTGTGTATTTCATCTTGACTTCTCTACCCAATGCAATCTAAATGTCCCCACTGCTATTCGCATTATCACTTCTTAAAACCATGCAAAATTATGCAAAATTATGGCATTATTTAGTTACTGTATTAGTCTCCTATCACTACTTTGGCAAAATTATCATAGGCTTAATTGCTTAAACAATACAGAGTTGTTCTTCCATATGTAGAAAGTAAAAGACCAAAACTAATGTTATGGGGTTAAAATCAAAAGGCTAACTGGTCGATGTGCCTTCTGGGGTGTGCAGGGAAGGATCCATCACTGTGTTCTTGTAGGTACCAGAGGCTGTATATTCCTTGGCTCACACCCCCCTCTTCCTACAGCCAGATATACTAGACTGAGTTGCCCTCCTGCTGCCATCTACCTGGTGTTCTCTTCTTCTGCCCTCCATTAACTTGCAGGACCCACGTGACCACAGAGAACTCACCCAGATAAACTAGAATCCTAGCTTAGGGCCAACTGATCTGTACCTGAATTCCATGTGTAGCCTTAGTTACTCCCTACTGTGCTAGGTCCCATACTGCAGGTTCCAGGGATTATGATGTGGAGGAACTTGAGGAACACTCAGCCCGACCATACATTATTTCATATTTAACACCAACTGCTACTGTAGCTGAGTTTGAGAAGAAAGAAATTAGATTAAATACAGCATGAGAAAACGAACACAAAAAACACCCGTAAATATTTTTCCAAAACATTTGCTAAAATTGATTGTTGTAACCCAGATACTTGGGAGGTTAAAGGAGGAAGGTGCTGTGTTTGAGGCCACTATGGGCTCTATAATAGGTTCCAGGGCAGCCTGAATCACTTAGTAAGATCCTGTCTCAAAAACAGAAGTGCAGGTACCACATCTACCTGTAATCCCAGCACTTGCGAGGTAACAGTAGTAGAATCTGGAATAATAATGTTACTGAATGAAATAAAAATAAAGTTAGTCATTGTGAATGTGTTCCAAAATATTGTTAGATCAGCATCCCCAGAAGTTGGTTTCCTCTCTAAGTAGAGCTTAGTTGACTTCAGCCTGTTGCAGTTGACGATGAGAAAAAGCAGGGACTGATCAGGAAAGACAGGAAAAGTTAAGGGACCCAGAAAATGAAGGGAGCCCTATAAAGGGTAAGTCATTCACCAGCTGATAATCAAGAATGCAAACACAGTATCAAAATTTGCTAGAAAGATTGGCTTCATACAGGAAGTATGCTATTATATAAAGTACCCTTTTATATAAAAATATTTCAAGAAAGGGAGTTACAATAGGGGGGAAAACATGCTTAAGGCCCAAGAGTGTAGTGTGGTACAGCTATAAAATCTGCAATTTTCTGTGTATCTCTCAAGTCAGACTATAAACTCATTTATAATAATTATTATTATAAACCCACGTGACCTCGTAAGCATGATTTCACCCCTTCTTGGCCTATGGATCCACCCTACCATCTCATTACTGAAAAGGGAAAAAAAAATCCTTACAAGCCCTTTAGGATGTAACCTCAATGATCACCAAAATTATATGTATAGTAATGATTAAGACATGTACTCTGTCTTGGGGAGCCTGCACCCACACTTAGGTATACATTATGCTTCCCTTAAGCACCAATCTTTGTGTTGTGTTAAAGCTCATATTTAAACTTATGTTTACAATAAAATCTTTGCTTAATAAATTCCATCTCTGCTGCATAAAAAGATAATAGGAAGGAAGGGAGGGAGGGAGGGAGGGAGGGAGGGAGGAAGGAAGGAAGGAAGGAAGGAAGGAAGGAAGGAAGGAAGGAAGGAAGGAAGGAAGGAAGGAAGGAAAAGAAGAAAGAAAAGAAAAGAGAGGGAAGGAGAGAGACAGATTTCAAAAGAGGTGCAAGGAAACTCATTATCTGTTGTGTAGCAGAAACTATTAATAAATACTTTTTAGATAATACTGCTTTTTGATCTGTAACTGTCTCTGTAAGCTGCTATATTTCCTTTTTAGATAAAGGATCACTGGAAACCATGGGTAAATGTCCTAAAGTCTCAGTAATGAGAGCTCCTCATGTCTACCCACTGAGCTGGGCTAAGTGAGATCTTACTTGTATCCATCAAAACAAACACTTCTCCTACTCCATTAGGATGAACATATTTAAAACATAACAGACTAAGCAAAATAAGCATGATCCCTGCCTTCAAGGGAGCTATCATCTAAAAGCTGAAAACATTCTGGATAGTCACTAGCAGAGGGAGACAACCTTTGGTTGGAATCTGTTCTTTTAATGCTCAATCTTTTATTGTTTACATGTAAGCCTAGGTTTCCTTTCCTACCTCAGAGTGCTGTTAGAGAGATTAAGTATACATTAAATACTTAGACCGAGATCTGGCACATGGCAAGCACTCAGTAAATGGTGGCTGTGATGATCATAATACGTTCATACAGCACAAGAGCTGAGTTAATGATTATCCCTCACGGGAAGGTCAGCAGAAGAAGTGCCAAGCCAATGCCTGTGTGTTAGAGCTATGGGTATCTATGGACACTGTGAGAAGCCTGTCAGTGTAGTAACTAAGTACACTGCTCTAGGGAAGAATGCTCCCTTTCCAGTTCTGAGTATTCACCCCTCATCTGTGCCTCAAGGCTTCTTCATTTACAGTATGGAATAAATACAGCTGTATCATGAAACCGAGCAAGGTTAAAGGAATATGCAAAATGCCTGAAAGTGTGTCTGACATAAAATAAATGCCCCATAATATAAAGAGTGCATCTGTGGAGCACATCTTCAGTTGTGTCTGCCAGCAAAGAACACAAGTGGTCTCAGTTTCCCACAGCAGTGATTGTGTGGGCATTATACTCTCAAATAACAAGTGCCTGCAATGGGCCTATCTTTGTGTGATGTGAAATAGCAAATGCTGTAAACCTCCTGTAAACCACCCTGGCTACTTGAGGAGACTGAGAAGAAGGCAGATGAAATTGAAACCAAGGGCTGAAAGAAGGGCCAGAAAACCATGTGGGTGTTTGTCTCATTCCTCAGTCCCTCTCCCCATCTCCAGTGCTGGAATTACAGACACAGGTCACCATAGCTTCTTTTTTACATGGACACTGAAGATCCCAAATCAGCTCCCATGTTGGTGCAGCAAGCACTTTTATCAGCAGAGCCATTGGCCTAGCCCCCTCTTCACTGATAATTAATTTCAATTTTGAAAAGCATAACTATTCTAAGTAATGATATATAAACTAAAGTAGTTAGAGGTAAAACATACTGCTGTCTGAAACTGATATTTACCAATAAGTTGATAGATTGTTAGATGTACAAATGTTTAGATATTTAAAGAAAAAAAATAGAGAGAAAAGTCAGTTGCTCAGTCTATAGTAATAGTTACATATGAGTTCTCTATCAAAACTCAATTTTTTTATACTTACAAATTTTTACAATAAAATACTGTTTGAAAGAAATCATACACACACACAACAAAAATCAGTAGAATGGTCTTTTTATTTAAAAGGGAGAATAGCTTAGGCCTGGATGTCACAGCGCATATCTATAATACCAGCTCTCAGAAGGCAGAGACAGGAGACTCACAAGCCTATCCTAGCTACATAGTATGACTATCAGAAAGAAAGAAAAGGACAGACAGACAGACAGACAGACAGACAGAACTAAATAATAAATTGGGGTTTTTTTCAAGTATGTTTTTTAAGTGTTCTGGTGCAATTCTGATAAAGTGAAGCTATACTGACAAGTTCTTCACCCATTTTTGTTTAAGTAATTGGATAATTACTTGGTAATAGAAGAGGCTGAAGCGAAGAGCTAGGCACACTACAGAACTTCACCACAGTTCCTGTGACTGTCGAGTCAAACCTTTGAGACAAATCATTGTAATTAGCACAGTCTTGCTGCAGCTCTAAGCTAACATGTAAACAGCCCCAACTCCATTTCAAATACCATTCACCCTATTACAATCATAGCCGTGGCTTTTGATTTTTTCCTTCTCTTTGACCATGGCAGCGTGCATCCCTCTTACTTCACCTGTGGGGTCGTGAGATATTTGCTATCACTTGCCCAATCTCAAATCAGTTGGCAATTCTTCATGTTATTTTCTTTGCATTGTGCTGAAGTGGCAACCCACTGGCTCAGCCATACACCCTAGCACCCTTGTACCATAGTCAGTCCATAAAACTAAATAAAAGGTTAAGGGACAGTTGATGAAAAGTAGTAAAATTTTAGAGATGTACAAGTTCTCAGCTAAAACTGGGCTCACTGAAAAATTTATATCGTAAGTGAGAAGAGACTGACCAACTGAGGTTGTTCAGGAAATGAACATTAAAATGACTTCCAAAGCATGCACTGATGGCTGTCACTGCCACAGCAGAATCTGTACCAGTAAAAAAAAAAAACCAAGCAGCAGAGCTGGGAAGAGAAGTTGGAGAGAGTGCCAGGGTTTGAGCAGATTCACACCGCAAGACAAGGCTACGGGAAGCTAAATGCCAAGTAGCAGATGGAATGAAGTCATGTCCTCCTTGCTCTCTTGCCCAACAGCAGAAGCTACATCCAGGGAGTTATGGTGGTGGGGCCAGGGGAGGGGCTGCTGATGTCTTTCCCCACAAGAACCCATCACTCAGATGGCTCCTAGGAGCTTCTTGCCCCCCATTTTGTGTCAGAGGTTTTGATTCTTATCTGTGACAGCTTTGGAAACTGACTCACATTTTGCTTAAGACTTTCTCTTCCAAGTACACAACCAGGCTTTATTTGTAGGTGATGGTGTTTATATGGCTGAATGCTTTTGTGTGGAAAGCTGTACTCTGGACTAAGAAAAATCACCAATCTCCCTTCAGCATTGTAAGTGGGTTCTGAAGTTCCTGTTTCAGGGCCTTGATGTGTAAGTGGGTGTAAATCTAGTCTGATGCCAGGATGCCTTATCCTGTAGATTCTTTCCTATCCTGATGGGCTGTTAACCAGTGACCATTAACAGAAACATAAGATCATGGTCTATAGTGGAGTCTAGCATCATTCATCATTTGTTTTGTACCACAGCATCACTTTTGGTTTGTAAACTTCTGGCTTCTCCTCCCCACCCTTAAAATACTCTGTTTCTAAAACTTCATTCACCTTCTGATTTTCCCTTCATCCCATGGTGATACCTCAGCTAGAATCTGGATCAGCTTTCCTTCATTCAGCATACTTTTGAACAAGTAGCAAGTCTTGTGGGGAATTCTGTGGATAGCAGATTCAAAGTTGGCAGACCCTGGGGTCAATCAATCAAAAAATAGGAGGGAGCAAATAATGAAATGGCTCAATTGAGAATCCTGTTGAAATACATTACATAGTAATTAAACTAAATCATGTATGTTTCTAATTCATAGGCTCATGCTATTGCTATTTTTTTTTTGATTTGATGTTATTTTATCAGCCTTTATCTGTCTGTATAGTTTAAACAATTGGCAATGGCATATCAGCTTCTCTAATCCTAATCTTTACTGCTCACTCCCTAATAGCATAGCCCTGTCCATACACCCAGTGCAGCTTGGGACACAGGCCATTGCAAACAACTGCAACAACCTTCACCAGGAAAAGCATTTATATTATTACCATGTTATAATACATACATATATTTAAATAATTAAATTGTTTTGTTTTGTATGTTTATCCACTCATCCAAAGGACTGATAACTAAGATCGAAGAATTCGGGGAAGAAGAGGGGTGGGTATATTTTCTCTATATAGATAGAAGAGAATAGTGACCTCAGAAATATTGAGCTTATTAGAGTATTTTAAATTAGAAACCTAAGAAATGCTTGCTGCCTAAAACAAAAAACATGTGTTTGGATCGGCAGGGTCCACATAAAAGACAGACACAGCACTTGCAAACTTTATATGACCCAGCACAGGGGAAGGTGAGGGCCAAGAAGTGGGAGTGGGTGGGTAGGGGAGCAGGGGCCGGGGGAGGGCATAGGGAACTTTCGGGATAACATTTGAAATGTAAATAAAGAAAATATCTAATAAAAAAAATTAAAAATAAATAAATAAGGATTAAAAAAAAAGACAAAGCAGCTTCTATCTGTAACCCCACACTGGGAAAGCAAAGACGGGTGAAAACTTGTATCCATCTGGCCAGTAGTGGAGCTCGGGAAGAAACCATGTATCAAAATATATAGTGAAAAACAATAGGAGACACCCCTGCAGGAATGTATTTTATATTCTTGGTGTGTGAGTATTCACTTCTTGAGATGTCTGGAGTAGAACAGAGCACGGGATGAGGGGAGGCCAGCAATCATCATCGACCTTACTGCTGACTTCATTGCCTTTTCTTCCCCTCCTTTTATTAAAAGTGAGGTCATGTTTCTTTATATAAAAACTGATGTTGGCTATAACTATTTATTTTAATCATAATTACTATTTTTACTTTATTATTACTTTAATTGAACTTATAAAATCTTGACAAACTAATGGAGGGACTTCTGTGTCAGCTTGTCTAACTCATCTCTTCAAAATACAAATCAAATTCAAAAGTAACATATTGTAAGCTTCCTGTATTCAAATGACCAACAAAATGGCTCCTAATAACTCATGTTACATTTATTTGTAAGCTTGGTAAGTGCCAGGACCAGGGCACTTACTTCTCCACTGATATACTTTTTTATTTTTATTGTAGCATGAGGGGGGGGTCCCATGTGTGGAAGTCAGCAAACTGCCAAGAATTGCCATTTCTCTCTCTCCACCATGTGTGTCTAAGGCATCAAACTCAGATTGCCAGGCTTTGTGGCAAATAGCTTTAAATACTGGGCTATCTCACCCACCCCTTCACTGATTTTCTTCAACTCCACAGGATAGATGCGGCCCTACAAAAGCAGAGAATAAAAAGTCAAGGCCAGCATTTTTAACCAGTTGACTGAGAAACTCAACTTGTGGTGACCTCACTCTGCTCTGTCAAATCTTTCCTGCTCTATAAATATATCTTTATCATGTTGCTCAGCTTTATGGTCAGTTGTTTGTAAAAGTATCCTATTCTCCTGTTGTCTCTGAAGCTTACTGCCTCAGCCTGATAACCCAGGCCTAGTCCTGGAAGCTTAGCCTCCGTACAATCTAATCTAGGCCTACAATGTCTCCAGCCTCTGAGACTTACTGCTAAATAAGCTCACCCCTTCCTAGTTCTTTCTGAAGTCTGGCTGGCTGGCTCAACTCAGCTGTTCTGACTCAAACTCCTCTGCAAGCTGAGTGATTCAATCTGGCTTCTCTCAGTTTCTCCTGAATTGCTATGCTTGGTGTCATATTAACTTTGACAATATATTCTAATCTTCTATCTCCTCATATTCTCTGGCTCATTCTCTCTTTACCTGTGTCTAGATTATTCTTTCTTCAACCTGTCTCTGTAAAACTTTCCCAATAAAATCTCTCTCTCTCTCTCTCTCTCTCTCTCTCTCTCTCTCTCTCTCTCTCTCATAGCTTTCCTCTCCTCATGAGAGTTGGGCATATCCTATTCTGTCAAATCTTTCTCTGATTCATCACTTTGTCTGCCACTCAATAAGATACCACTTTCAAACATGTGTGCTTCCTTCTACAAAATGACTTTACCTTCATTGTTTGGGATTAGGCATGTGTACTTAAGGGTGTGTCTAGCCAGAGAGATTAACAGTGTGTACTAAGGGCTGAGCATCACCACAACTAGAAACAGATTTTTTCACAATTGCAGGTTCACAGTGTGATCAAATATCCTGCAACAGTTGTTTATTAATATTCAGTATTGTTTAAAACTGAAACCCATAATCCATATTAAAATCTCACCTGCCAGCTTACCAAATTCAGGACCCTCACTACTGGAGATGGTAAAGGGGTTGGAGAGCAGAGTCTGGTTCTCCCTCTGTATATGTCCGAGTTACCCTAGTTTTTCATGCTAGAGCAAAGCAGCAGACACACTGTATGTATTGATTTACAGGCCTCTCTTCAGAGATGTCTTGATTATGCTACTTTCCTGACTGCCTCTGAGATTTGACAGTCAGAGGCCCATCCACAGAGGTATGCTCACTGGCCTCTTGCTGATGGGCTCTCTTTACCAGAAAGGTTGCCATCTTAGGCAGAACACCATCAAGCTGAACCAGGCGGTTCATTCAATTTGTGTTGCAGTAATTCCCAGTATTCTTTCCAAGTAAAACTAGATATGCAACCTGCTTACCACAACCCTTTCTCTCTGTTTTATCCTACTCTGCAAGTCTGTCTTGCTCCATGGGCATAGAGACAGACCAGAACATTCTCTGCCTAGTCGGATGTTAAACAGAAACACATTGCCAGTCTTGAATCCTGCAAGCATAGTCTTTAAGTTAGTCTCTTGGATCCATACTAGCACCTATGAAACCAGCTTCAAGAGCATAAGCTCCTGTGGCAGATCACTGGATTTCTTAGCATGGTCCTTCTTGATCCCCTTCCTCAAACTTCTCTTGTGGAGGTGGGGGTGACGGCTATGGAAATGCAGCAATCTGATCCCGGTTCCTGATTTACTCTTCATGATCATCAAGAACTGCACACTGTGTCAAGAGTACCAGTCTGCCACTCTCTGTGCTGTTGGACTTATGTGAAGAGAGAAGGAATGGTTTAGACATAGAGCAAAAATCCCTGAGAAACATGCACAGAGTAAAGAGTAAATGTTAAAGGCCACCCAGATTTCAGTGTGCTGCTGGTGGTGTGTACCTCTACTGCGAACAAAAATATAATAAGAAAATGGGAAAGAGAAAAATGGAGTGGTCCCTAAGCTGTGGAGATAGGCTTGTCTGAAGACACTATGGGACACACAGCAGTGAGGTCCAGGCTCATATAAGTGGCCTGCACTGCCACCTAAGGCCACGGTGATGTCTACACCAAGGGCCATGTCTAGGGACAAGGTACAGTTGCAGCTGGAATCAGTGTTGATGTCTATGGCTCATGTTACCACCAAAGGCCATGAAGATGTTTGTGGTCTGTGCTGCCCCCTGAAACACATGTTGATGTGAGTGGCTTACACTACCATGTAAGCCCATGGTGATGTCTAAGCTTCTGACAACATCCAAGTCACTTGGTCCCTGGTCCTACTGCAGCCAGGGGCCATGTTCCTGGTTTGTACTGTTGCCAGAAACCCATGTGGAAGCCCATGATCTATGTTCCTGCTGACAGTAAAGAGCAAAGAAGCTATTTTTGCAGTGATATTGATGATTGCAGACACAAAGTTGAGAAAGAGGGACATGAAAGGCTTTTGTGACAACTTATACCCGACAACAAACTCTACACACACCCCTAAACAAAATAGCAGCCTAAACAAAACACCATAGAAAAGAACTCTTAAAAAGTGTAGTAAGGATGTAGAAATTAACTCTCCACAATTGATGGCTTCTGGCAGGGGTATGGGAAGGGAACCACTCAGTTCTCTTTACGAGGCAGGCCACTGATAGTTTGACCATGCTCCAGTGAATATATAGATAACATGAATTAGACTTGAGACTTCTTTTTTATTTTTATTTTTTATAATCTTTGGGGGAGGATCACAAGGATGGGGGCAGACTTCAAAGGACTAGGAAGTGAGTGTGATGAGGTATGTGATGTGAAATTCCCAAAGAATCAATGAAAATATTATGTTAAAAAAGAAAGAATAAATGTTAAGCTGGGAATGATGATGCATGCCTTTAATTCCCAGCACATGGAAGGCAGAGGCTGTTGGAATTCCATATGGGTTCTAGGCCATCCTAATCTACAGAACAGGTTCCAGAACAGACAGGGCTACACAAAGAAGCCCTGTCTCAAAAGACAAAATTACAAAATAAAAAAACAAAACAAAACAAAAAGAGAAAGAAAAGAAAGGAAAAGTTCCCAATCAACCCAAAAAATAATGCATTCTCCACTTACAGATCTGTAGTTAAAGTGATACAGAAGTGCCAAAGAACAAGATAAATAACCTTGTTTAACTTAGCACCTCTCACTTGGGTAGCCATTAGGCCACGCATACTTTATGAAAATAGATGGGGGTTTTGGCTTTTATATTAATACTATATTTTTCTTAAAAACAAAAGCATAACCAATAAACTCTGTTTCTGAGAAGAAAATTGTTCCTGAGTCTCTAAATTTGGATTATATCTTCTTGAGCTTAATTTGGTCACATATTTAAAATGAATTATCTCTTATAACAAAAGACCATAAGGAACTTAAATTTAATAATTTTTTAATATTGACATCCAAGTAATTTATTATGTATATGTGTAGTTTATCAAAATATATATAATTTTGTAATTTTAAACTGTAAGTAACTTTTTCAGCCTTAAGAAACTTTAGTACCTGTGTCCTTATTAGCTTTAGGCTTGTAAGAAAAAAAGACAGCTAGGCATGGTGGCACATGCCTTTAATTCCAGGCCTTGGGAGGCAAAAGCAGGTGGGTCTTCAGTCTGGTCTACAGAGTGAATTCTAGGACATTGTGGGATTAAACAGAGAAACTGTGCCCCACCCCCAAAGAAGGAGGAGGAGGAGGGGAGGAGAGAAGGAAAGAAAAAATACTGTGTTTAGAGTATTTTTTAACGTTAAAATGAGCACAAATAAAGTTCCCCCCCACCTTGGGAGAATGGAAGTGGTTACACATAATTAATAACTAAAATTTTGTAAAATTATGAAAGGAAGATATTAATCACATTTTATATACAAAGAATTTTAAGGATTAAAGATACCAATTTATTGTTAGGAGCTAGCTGTTGTATAGAAGGATAAAATTGGGGAGAATTGAATCTCATTCTTTCTGATTATGCACTTCTCCTTACAGGAGTAAAAGATAAAATAACCACTTTCATTGAATATCAAAAAGACTTTCCCTTTGTTTATGAATTATCCCCAACTTCTCAAGAGACCTAGCGACAAAAGCTATTGTATCCCTCCCATTCTTGGACCCAGGTCTCTCCCTTGTACATAATTATTAGTGTCAGTATGTGTAGTGAATATATCTGTCTTGTCTTTATACTTTTAGAGATTATGCCCAATTGAATAATAAAGCAGCTGACTCAGAAAGACAGTGACTTGCTGTTGTCACAAGGCAGGTAGTGACAAAGAGTACATCTTCAGCTTCTTTGCTGCACAAATGCTGCACATCTGCCAAATAGCAGGTTGGTTAGCTGAGGGGTATGCAGAGTCTAATTCATACACCTACAGTATGGTTCCCATTGAAAAATCTCATCTATCAAAAAAAAAAAAAAAAGTACTTGTAATTTTAAGTGAAGCATGAAATACTGCTATGATATTACTTTTTTAATTTATAAGAAAAGCTTTTAAAGGAAACAGGCCTTACCTGCAACAATAGACTACTGTTGAAAGTTTCAAAAGCCATTTGCCAGCCAGATGTGGCTCACACTTGGATCATCCCAGCATGTGGGAGGCATAGGTAAGAGGTTTCTAGTTTAGGCCCATCTGGACAGCATCTTAACACAACCTTGTCCTAAAAAATTAAAATCCAAAGTAAAATAAAGACTTTGTGTTTAAATACTAAGTTGATAAAAATGCTTGGTTTTATTTTATTATTTCTTTTATGTTATGTTTGTTGGCGCAATTATTTATAATAATAACAATATTGATTATATATATATATATATATATATATATATATATATATATATATATATATCAGTTTTAAAGAGTTAGGTTTCTAGTTTTCAGATTGAAGTGTTTTGTTTGGTTACAGAACATGTTACTGTTATAGAAATAGGATGGCTAATGCATTTCAGGAAATTTTAAGATTTTCCTTAGCGCTTTTTAACAGCTCATTCTGAATGTACAGTTCACCCTGAATAGTAAAGAACACTGTATTAAAAAATACAAAGGAAAGAGTGGTTACCTATGAGGATAGAACCAGAAAGTTAGAAATTGAAGTGACACTCCAGTTTTGTTTTATGCATGTATTTATAGCATTTTATATTAGTAATTGTGAACATGTTACTGTTAGAATTTTGCAAAGTTCATAAGTTACCTTTAAGCAACGATAGCATAAAATTAGCAGTAGACATTTATAGTTTTGTTTTTTAAACTCAATTATTTATTTTAAATACATAAATACAATTTTTAAAGCTTATGCATCCCTATCAATTAAATTGGAACAAACGTTAACATTTTAGGAAAGAAAATTCATTGAAATTGTATCTCAAATGTTGAGTTGTTAACTATTAATAAACGTCTGTCCTGCCTGGGCCACTGCTGGTATATAAAGTAGCATATGCTGCAGAAGCTCTAAGGCCCTGCCCAGTCTCCACTACACAACAGCTGTAACCATGGGTTGCTGGGCAATGGGCAACACAGCAAACCCAGCTCCCTTCACTTGTGCATGTATTTATCTAGATTAATGATGTAGACCGTCATAAACAAACATGGTATTTGTTATAGAAATAGGATGACTAATGCATTTCAGGAAATTTTAAGATTTTCCTTAGCGCTTGTGTGTACTTTCAATGCTTTTAGCCTCGAAAGAGATATAGATTGTTTGGAAACCAAAATTAAAGGTGGGTTGAAAGAGTACAACCTGATCTACTCACCTCATGATAAATCACATCCTGAGTCTAGGAGGGCAGACTCGGGCTTTCTATTTCAGTTGTTTCCTGGCAGAAAGAAGCTGTAGAATAATTCATTTCTATTAAAGCATAAAGTAGTCTTATACATTAGAGTCTTATACTTTAAAAATCCCAATTCTTGGTATTCATTCTCCATCAATACAAAGAAAACCAAAGCCAAAAGGAAAAACCATTTAATCCTTAAAAGAAAATAATTCTAGCTTATACTAGAATGTATTTGTTCATATGTGAGGGCTAAGAAAATTGTAAGTGCAGAGTGTTTAATCAGTTTTATAAGGTGGGATGTCTACTGTCAGTCATAATATCTATGTTCATCATATAAACAGTCCAAGAGCTCCAAGGCTCTCAACAGATTGTTTCCGCAATTAAGACCTATGTACTGCATGCAATAAAAATATATGTGAATCCATTTCCTCAAGCTCTACGTAACAAGCATCTTGTAAAAATAAAATGAAATAATACATAAATAATTATGTTTTGAGTGAACGTACATTACCCATGATACACGGGTTAACTGAGGCTTTAGATCACAAAAACTATTGTTATATTCTTCTGTTCTTTTGTTTGATTGTAATGGTGATCAATAAGAAAGGTTTGGGATCTTTTGTATGAACAAGTGTTTGAGCTCGTTAATGTACTATAATACAAAAACTGAGCATCATCCTTATATACTCAGCCATTTCTATCAAAAGACCAATGAACTTACTCGAAATTATCACAGGTAAACTTGTGAGGAGGCTTCTATGAACAGTCTTTCCTAACACATTTCTGTTTCTTCTATCTATTATCTCTATGTATAATTCACATGGTATTCTAATACCATTAGTTTGGCTGAGGTTTGTCTACCTTCAGACAGCCTTGTGGCCATTGTTCAATGAGTTTTTATTATTAAAAGCCCAATGAAGGGAAGCCAGCCTAATAGTAACAGTAGTAATATATTAGAAAAGGAAGCTTCCGCCCTTTTTTTCTCCCCACAGAGATATCAATCTAGCAATATATGTATAAGCCCTTTGACAAAAAAAAACAGAAACCAGTTAGGAGGGTTCCAAGAAAAGACAAAAATATCTGGACTGCTAGAAAATTCTGTACATCCTCTGATCAGAGCCCTTTCAGATAGTTCAATTTATTTGCCCTGCTATGACAGAATACTAGATCGTATAATCCTTAAGCCATAGAAGTTGATTTCCTTTTCATTTCTCACTGATTTGGCAGTAGTGAAAGGATGGTTGGAGATTCGGCGTCTGATGGAGGCCCACTCTTCATCAGTTGTTCCATCTGGGTGTCTCGGATGTCAGAAGGGATGGAAGGGTCAAAGGCAGTCTGACAGCCCTGATGAACCTTTTATTATGGTACTGCTCTATTTCAAGAGAGTGAGCTGTCATAATTTAGTCACTTCTCAAGAACCCCACTTCTTAATATTATTGTGATGTTGTGACTTTGTGATTACATCAACGTGAATTTTAGAGGGAACATCAATTCCTGAGGAAACTCAGCTACTTGGTTCTCTCTGGCAATGGAAAAGAAGAATGACTCATACATCTGGTGTCCTGATTTCCAGGTGGAGCTACCCAGAGACTACCTGTTTTGTTGTTTCTTTTGGAGCATTGAAGGATTTTGCATGCTTTTTGTGCATGGGTTCCATGAGAACCAAGAGATCTGTGGGATAGCTGACATGGGACAGTAGATCTTGGTGGCCTCTAGGAAAGAGAAGAGTAGAACACATCCAGCATTCCAGCTTTTGGGAGGGACAGCTAGTTGGTTTCTAGCCTGACTTGGGAAAGTGATGGAATCAAAAATACTGTAGATGCTTCGGGACTACTGAAAGATAGGAAAGGGGGGAGGAGCCTGGTTGTCTTCTGCTGCTTTAAAAGACCTGGGTTACAGTCAAAAGGCAATGGGAAGAGGAAGAAATAAACAGCTCCTTGCAAAAAGAAACTAGCCAATCCCTCCAATCCTAAAATCTAATGACATAACACAGAAAAAAATCAATAGGTCCCAGAATCCGTTACTGGGCTGATTGGTAAAAATTTCTTCTTTTACAAACCAGTCTGAAAAGACTGGAAGAGGAGGCTGTTATTTTCAGATGTGTTAATGCCAACACAGAGTTACAAGGAAGATGAAGAAACAGGTCTAGCATGATCAAAAGAACAAACTAAATCTCTAGAAACAAACTCTTACAGTAATAACAATATGAATAAAATGGAAATATATAAATTACCAAAAAAGAATTCAAAGTATCACAGAGATATTCAGCAATCTTGGGAAATGGAAATGAGCATTTCAACAAAGAAATAGAAAACATAATAAAAGAACATAAACTGATTATGGAGCTGAAGGATGCAAGAACTGAAATGAAAATTTCAGTAGTGGTTTGACAGCAGAACTGATGAAGCCAAAGAAAGAATCAGTGAACTGGAAGAGATGCCACTTGAAATTACCCAGTCAAAGGAGCCAATTAGGAGTGAAAAGTGTGAATAAAGCCAAAGGAATTTAGGACTTTTCATTGCGAACTGTCACAAGAGACCAAAAACCAGGGATGTTGTATAACAACAAACAGATAATTTTACCAGGAAGGTATAAATATGTTTGCACCAAATACATGAAACAGACATTGATAGAACTGAATTAGACAGTAAACAAAATAGTAGGCTATTTCATCAGTGGGTAGATTATCCAGACCGAAGGTCAACAGGAAAGACGACTTGAGCAGAACACAGAGACCTACCAGACATGCAAAGCATCTCACCCAATCACAGCAATACGTGTTTTCCTCAAGGATAACTGGAGTTTCTCTCAAAGAGATCACATGTTCATTCACAAAACTATCTTAACTTAAAAGACCCAGATTATACCAAGTAAATATCTGATATTCATGGACTGAAACTACACCACTAACAGAAAGAAACAGGAAATCCATAGATAGATGAAAACTAGACACCTTGAGACAAATAAAAGCAAAAAAAAAAAAAAGTATATCAAAGTGCACCTTAAACAAAAATAAATATCTCAAATGAACAAGCTAAATGAACAAGCTAAATGCATAGAGTACTGTTGTAGAAAAACAGAACTAGGCAAAATAGTAAGAAAGAGGAAACAGCCGCTATGTTAACTATTATAAAAGAAGTGAATGTAATTGAAAATAGGAAAAAACTAAGAGATGTTTTAAAAACGTCAGTGAACTGACCAAACTTTAGCTAGAGTAAGGAAAAAAGAATGACTCGAGTAGATTCAAGAATGAAAAGGGCAACAACTGATACTACAGAAGAAAATCATTAGAAAACGGAAAAGGTGAATGCCGTGTGATTTAAAAGTAGACTCCTAGAAATATATAACCTGATAAGATAAATCATGAAGAATTTGAAAATCTGAATAGCTATGCTGCAAGAAGATTCCAATAGTCATAAAAAAAAAAAAAAAAACCTTTCAACAAAGAAAATCCCAGGAGCAGATGGCTTCACTGGTGAATTCTACCAACATTTTGAAAAGAATTAATGCCAATTCTTCTCAAACTCTTCCAAATAAAAGTGAAGAGGAAGGAATACATCCAAATTCACTTTATGAGGCCAATATTACTCTGAAAGAAAAGCCAGAAAAACATGCCACAAAAAAAATTATCTCTGGCAATATAGATGCAAAAAAAAATCATCATTTAAAAAAAAACAGCAAATTAAATTCAGCAGAACTTGAAAAGAGTTTTATATACTATGACCAATGTTATCCTTGAGTTACAGAGATGTTTCAACATACAAAAATCAATGGAGCATACAACAATGACTGATCTTTTAAATAATTGCAAAAACTCCTTTTACAAAAGTTAACATTTTTGTTTGCCTTGCCATGGCTTGTTTTTATTGTTGTTGTTAATGGTGGTGGTGGTGGTAGGTTTTGTGTGTGTGTGTGTGTGTGTGTGTGTGTGTGCGTGTGTGTGTATGTATGTTTGTTTTGAGTCAGAATCTTGCTATGTAGCTTAACTAGCCTCGGACTTACCATGTAGCCCAGGCTGGCTTTGAATTCCTAGAGATAGCCTGCCTCTGCTTCATGAATCCTGGCATAATAGGCACATACCAAAACATGCCTGGATAAGACAATATGTTTTCAGGCTATAAATAATCACCTATGTATATAAGGAAATTATATCAACATAAAAATACCATACAGGCCAAGCTCAGTGGCACAAACTTTTAATCCCAGCACTTGGGAGGCAGATGGGTCTCTGTGAGTTCGAGGCTGTCCTGTTCTACAATGCTGGCCAGGACTGCCAGCACTGTGTAGAAAGAGCCCATCTCAAAAAAAAAAAAAAAAAAACCATATAGGAAAAACACACAGACGACATAACCAGTGAAAGATTGAAAGCTTTCCCTGCATCTCAGGAACAAGCCAAGGATACTTCTCCCTTCCATTCAACATAATACTGGAAGCTATAGCCTAAACAATTGAGCAAGGAAAATAAATACATAAAAGTATCTGTGTCAAACAAAATTGCCTCTGCTTTAAGTGGCATGATATTATGTGTTAAAACGTCTAGATTTTACCTATACATATATAACCACACAAACAGAAATAATGAATTTATCAGATAAAGGCAGACACCATAAGAAAAAAAAAATATATATATATATTTCTCTATAACAGTACAGAAAAATAAAAAAATTCAGAAAGCAATTCCAGTTATAAGAACAATTAGCAATAAAGTTAACAAAGGAGACAAAAGAATTGTCCACAGGAAACTATAAAACTGCAAAAACGAAAGTGAAGTAGATACAAATAAATAAAAGAAAATCCTGTGTCCATAGATTTGAAGATTTACAGCTTTTTAAACATGCTACTCAGTAATCCTCAATCTCAATAGATTCCTGATAAAATCCCAGTGGGAAAATGGTGAAGATAAGGCTAAAATTAATCAGAATGGTGAAGGATCTTGAGTAACAAGAAAGAGGAAGAAAGGCTGAGGCCCTCAGATTTCCTGATTTAATACTCTATTACAAAGATATAGTAAAGAAAACAATGTTGCACCAGCTTCAGCACATATACAGACTTAATGAAACAGAAGAAAAAGTCCAGGTGTCACATATATATAGTCAAATTGTCTTTGACAATGGACCAAGAATTTACAGTAAGGAACTTATGACATCTTCAACAAATAATGTAGGGGAAACTGGATATCTGCATGCAAGAGTGAAATTGGCCTAAAGAATACACCATATACAAAAATGAACTCCAAGTGGGTTACAGGCTTAACCTTGAGGCCTAAATCTGTAAAATTTATAAAAGAAAGCACAAGACAAAAGCTTTATGGCCATGACCTGTCCATGACTTCGTGGACATGTTATCAAAAATACAGGCAACAAATCTTGGCATAATGATGTTGGCAAACACCTGAAATCCCAACACCCATGAGATAGAAGCAGGAGGATTGAAAGTTTGAAGCCAGCCTTAGCTGCTTAGAAGGAATACAGGGGTGGGGTGTGGGGATCTAGGTAGTGATGGTGTGATAGCATGCTTCCCTAACATGTCTAAGGCCCTAGGTGCCATTCCCAGAATGGCTAATAGATTAGCTGCTCTTCCAAAGGACCCAGATTTGATTTCTAGCACCCCATATTGTGTCTCACAATTATCTGTAACTCCAGTCCCAAGAGATCTAACACCCTCTTGTGGCTTCCTCGGGCACCAGGCATGTATATGGTCCGCAGACATGCATGCAGGCAAAACACATAAAACAATGATTAAACCATTTTTTAGAAGCACAAACAATAAAAAACAAAAATAAGCAAATGGGACTATATCAGACTAAATATCTCTCAATGCAAAAAAAAAAAAAAAAAAAAAAAAAAAAAAAA